>NW_028300879.1:6132500-6456886 GCF_049000335.1 Polistes dominula | reverse complement strand
AACCCAATATCGTACATAATATTTCAAGTCTGCAGTTTATAACATTAACAACGCTTTAGCTTACAAAATTTAGAGAAGACTTATAAAAGATGGGGAAAAAGAAGGGTGAAGGTGTAAGGGTGAATGTGACGATCAAGAAAAAGGAAGGTCCAACGAATTTGCATTTCAATTTGTCCTGCAGGTGTGCTGTATGCGGATATGCGCAACATTGGGCATAGCACTCCCCTCGGAAGGTTTTCATTTTCGAAAAGGGAAAGAAAAAAATGGACTATGGACAAAATGCGTACATGCGGGACCGACATCGACCTAATCTTATCCCTTTGCGCACTGATCGTACGTCATTACAGTTACTCGCGAGCTAAACTTATTTTTTAAAAGATATTATATTTTTTTCTTTGCATAATATTACAATGCAATGGCGGTCACCGTTAGACGGAAAATAATACCGTATTACAGATCGTTGATCAAATCAAACAATAAGAGGACTTTATCGTTTAATAGAATTTCAAGAAAATTGGATCAGTCGACCATCGTCGGGTTTTCTATCTTAATTAAGTTTTGTCGTCGCCAATATCGTCAACGATAACGACAACAGTAACGGTTCAAACAGGGGAGCACAATATTAGCATAATGAACGGCCATTCTAGAGTCGGTATTTATAGTTTTCGCATAACTATCGATTGTTATTGCGACAAAAGAGAAAAACGAATAAAAAAAATCCCGATGAGGGTAAATATCAATAATGAATAAACTCAAGCAACATTTACAGAAAGAATCTACCCTTCCCATTTCCTTCATTGTGTTTGTCTCTTCCAGCAAAAGAAATGTGGAATCTTTTGGATTCTTCTTGACACTGGACGTTTTGCTTTATTCGCGTGAATTCTGCTTTTCTTAGGGTTTCTAAACACGCTACAGTAAATAAATAAATGCTATTTGCTCCAAACGACAAATGGGGGAAGAGTAAAGGGAAAAAAATCTTCTATTATGTCCCAGACCACTTTAATTTAGACTCGATCTCAGATTTAATTTAGATCGATTCTCAACACTCCAAGAGACCCAAATACATTGTATATTTGCTTTCACGGTTCGTCGTAATTTCTCGATTTATTTTGCATCCTGTTCCAAACAATGTTGATGTCTAACAAAGTCCACGCTTATATTTATTTTATATAAAAATAAAGTTATATTAGAGAAAGGCATTATTTTACCTCAAAGCACTTGCTCGTATGGTCTTCATGGCTCTCTTGGTTCGGTCTTCTTCTCTTGTAAATACGAGGTCGTCTTTGAAAGGGAGGGCGGTTCTCCTTCTCTTCAACGATACGCCGCCGCCACTGATCGATCTTTTCGAAACACAGAAAAAGAAAGGCGGAAAGCGTCTCTTTCACTCGGAGCACTCACGACGAACTGTGTATCACTTTCCTCGCTTTAACGGCTAGATCGTATATTAGACGCGTAAACAGTTTTCGAATAAACGATTGAAAACAAAAACAAACGTCGATCTGAAGCATGCGCGGCGTTACTACTGCACAAGATGTTTTTCGATGTATTCCAGTGAATCACAGGTGTATCGATTATTTATTTTTCGATCGCCAAAAAATACAAAACAAAAAACTTTCCAAAAACTCTTTTATATTATTATAATAATATATCCGTCGAAAAATATAATTGACATAGATTCACGTATATTAATCCATTTTTCTTCTTGCTGCGGTCATTTGAAAAGTGGAAAATGCGCGGAGCGTTTCTTCCAAAGTTTGCGCGAGCCCCGACTGACAATGAGAAAGCTTCATGAGCCACTCGAGGAAGTTAGTTATGGCGAGAGAGGGACTCAAAGTGGCCGCGTAAACTTCCCTCCTTTCTTCCCTCCTTTCTCTCCTTCGCGACTCGCTTACGCCTTCTTCGCTCGGCTAATAGACGAGCAAGCTTCTTTTTACACTCTACCCGTGCCGTTCTCGTTGTTACAACGGCTCTAAACGTCATACAAGACGTTTCTCGCTCATTTTACGCGCGCCGTTTCGTCTCAAGCGACTTCTCTTTGTCGCTAAGAAAAGAAGGAGCTCTTTTTTACTCTTTTTTTTTTTCTTATCTCTTCTCCTACCTTTCCTACCACTTTACTTTCTCTTACCCTATCTTCGGACTCGGTAGTTTTTTTTCACTCTCGTTTAAAAATGTGATGAACCACGTGACAAAGTCGCGTTGAATCCATGACGATGACCTTGAGAAGGAAGACTACTTTCTTTTCTCAATCGAGCAAAAACTTCAATGATCAAAAACAATTTCCTTCGTATAAATGCAATGTTGTCTTTTTATTTACGAATTGGAAGGATCGTTTTGGTAATGCATGCAACGTCCAAGGTCGCATGGAAAGATGGACATCCCTGTGTTTCGTTTGGAACCGAAAAAGGATCAATAAAAAAACATATGAAAAAGGGGGTTTGTAAGACAATCAAAAGGAAGATGAAGTTCGAAGAGTCAGTCAGCAGGTGCCAGTTGACGGAAGGCTTGTGTCGGTAAAGGAGGGAGTAACTACTCGCGATCCGTTCGAAGTAGAAAAAGGAAGGGAAAGGGTAGAGAGGACTGGTTTTACGTGAAACCTCTCGACCCGACCAGCCGGACTGCTACGTTACAACCGCGCGAGGCGGCCGCGAGGGAGGCACGGGGAAATCGAGAGGGAGGCGAGACGGAACTGACAGGGAGGACAAGAGGGAGGCGCGACGAGAGTATGGTGAGCGGACACAGCAGCGTTAGGTCCCGTTCTTCGGAGAGAGGCTTACTCCATGGAGCGCGAGGAAGTACTGTTACTTGCAGAGAGAAAGGGAGAGAAAGAGAGAGACAGAGAGAGAGAGAGAGAGAGAGAGAGAGAAAGAGAGAAAAAAGAGAGTCAGAGAGAGAGAGAGAGAGAGAGAAACGAGGCCCGCGGCGTGGTGCACCGGCAAAACGCGCCAGATCCAGATCTGGTCGATCGTCCAGAGTTGATCAAAACGTGTTACAGCCTCTTAGCTCCTTCTACTTTCTTTTCGCTCACTCGCTGTCGATCGACTTGCCTTTTCCTTCCTCTTTACTCCAAGCCGGTGTGTACACCGTGTGTATCTATTTGTATATGTATGTATATATGTCACAAGTATTACCACCTTTTGTGCCTTTTACCGTACCCTTTTACCGAAGCTTTTGTTTACGATCGTCGCACTTTTCACTCATTGGGTATATTAAACGAATGGCCGGACGTGAATAAGTGAGAGCTACTATTCCACATGAATGAATTTTTCGAACCTTCTTTTTATATTCCTTTTTCTCTTTTTTTCACCCTTTTCTTTTCCTCTCTCTCTCTCTTTCTCTTTCTCTTTCTTTCTCTCTCTCTCTCTCTCTCTCTCTCTCTCTCTTTCTGTCACTCTATCACTCTCTTTTATGCAAAACGTCAAATCAAAAGCATCGTTGTATGTTTTTCTTGCGGTAAGTCGCGTTTTACAAAGTGAAACTGGCCTGGTTCTTTTCTCATAAAAACCACGAAATACCAAAACACCACACAAAATCTCCGCTCCGTGGTTGCGGCTCGACTGAGCGGCAAACCGCCTTCTCGCCGGTTCTGCGACGTACTCAGGTACGTACGAATGACTTTCTTTACCCAACTCCGATGGCTTTGATCAATGTTAACTGTAATGTATTTATTAATCTTCTTTTCGTCCTTTAAAGTAATATGTACCGCCTTTTGGTGTATTTTTCTAAAAGTTTTTTTAAGTACTTTAACTAAGTGCAATTTCAATGCACCATTTAAATAAATAATACTTACTTTTGGTGAACGTTCGATTTCTTATTCGGCGCGAAAGGGGATGCGCGCCAACACTGAAAACCGGAGCAAGATACGAGGAGACATTCGGTCCTGTTTACTTTCGTAACGGTATGAACTGCGTCGATGACATTTTCCTTCTTTCACGAGGTGTCCTATAATTTAAACAATATTTCTTACATAGTAGTCATTAGTCTTTGTCAATTGTTTTAATTCATTACCTAAAACTAACAATTGATCATGAGGAATATCTTGTTTATCGTTGTATTTTTAAATTGTTACAATAATTACGATTTAATTAATCGTAGCTCGAGATTTTTCTTCGAAACTATTAACTTTCTTTTTAAAATAGAAAAGTTTGAAAGAAAATCTTAAACCGGCAACCCTGCATCGAGTGTATATATACATATGTATGTACACCATCAATATAGCTATGCTCACGCTTGTATGTGACTAGAAACGAACACACGGTACTGGCGTGTGCATTGCGTGTCGTATACATACGTATGTGTAAGTGAGTGTGGAAGTCCTCCGCATATGTTCGAGCACTCGGTCGAGCGGGTGTAACCGGTTTTACCAATTTTTTTCCCGAAATATACACTCGCGATAGTTCGTAAAATTCTACGACCCTATTGTAGTCGTTCGACATCTGGAAAAGCTAGCTACGTATATATACATATATATTCATTTCATTAAATCTCTATGTCGCATGTACTACTTCAGCTTTTCTTCATTCATAAAATGTCTACAAATTTGGGGTATCAAGATCGAATTTCACAATTTTCACAAACATTAACATTGCAATGAATGATTTTATGTTTAACTGACTCAGGGGAATTCTATTTTTTCCGCTTACTCCTCGACTTTCTTTTAAATCTTTCAAAAATCCATGAAAACTTGGTTTTATGTGGATTTATCATAGAGATATATGTTGCATAATTGACACGCAACATGATATTCGAACGAAAAAAGTAGTAATACCTTTTGATTACAGTATCATTCATCCCTCAAAAGATTTCACTTTCTCAAACAAATTTTTCACGCATCTATGAAATCGATTATAGCATGAAAATTTATTGCATTAAATCGAGAACGTTAATAAAAGAGAATAAAGAATTTGTTAAGCCTCATCACAGTATTGAATTGTGTATTTTTGTTATTGAACTTTCTTCTGTCACATAAAGCTCAGTTTTCTTCAAAATTAGATTCTTTACTTCTTTTTCAAATTTTTTTTTATATATTAGAAACAACTGTATAACATATCATTGTTATTTTATTTATATTTGTAAAGTATTCACCTATATTAGTGAAATATTGTTTTGATTACTCTCCCTTTTACAGAGTCACTTTCCTTCGAACATCTAACACCTATCCTACATTTCTAAAGAGGTCGCGTCTTTTACAGACTCTCTCTGGAGCTAACAGTACACCATTTTTTTTTGTTTGTTTTTTGAAAGGGTCACCTATTTATCTATATATTAACTGTGCTCATTATTGTTTCACTTTAATGATCTATTTTAATTAATTTTTTAGGTGGTTAAGCTATTAACATGTTGGTGAAATATATGCAACATTTTTAAAAAAGAATTATTCAGTCAAATATATTTTCTGTTATAAATACTATATACTGCAATTGTAAAATATTGATATATACATATGTATATATAAATTAATTAATGCTTCAGTGATCTAGAAATGGAAAAAAGGTGATCAATTTAAAAACACTAGTGATCTAGATAAATCTAGATCAATCATAAATAACAGCAACAGGTAATACATAGCAAACAGTTAATGACAATAGATGGCAGTAGATGGCAATAGATGGTTTTTACAGAGTTTCATCGATAAAGTAGAGTTCTAAAATGATTGACTTTGTAACTATTAAAAATAGTCATTTATTATAATAACTCACGGAGGATAGATACCAGTAGTCCGAACGTAATGTTGAAAGAATGGTATCAATTTAGGGGACAAAATATATTGTCGGTAGGGAGCGCTGCTTTTCACAAAGTACTCGTTTAAATACTTACGCGGGAAGTCTTGTTGCTATTGACAGCTCTGAAAAAAAATATTTTAAGAAACGTGGAATTAATATTATTTAAAAACTACACAAATTTAATAATCAATTATTTGTTAACATAAAATTTTTAATTTTAATTTCAGGTTATTCACTTTTGGTGCTTTGAATAAAGCCACTTTTCCTAAATTCTCACTTGCCTTTTTTCGGCCCTTAAGGCAACCATAAACGGCACAACACTTTCCCATTTTTTAATAAAAATAATTCTAAAAAAATAAATTAATATTTTATATTTAATTTACGTGTAGTAATAATAATAATAGTATCGGTACGCTCTGAATACTTGCGCAGCCAGTGGCAAAAAAGAGAACTATGATCTGGGTCAAGAAATGACTACCACAAAAAATGTGAAAAATCCTGGTATCTATCCTCCGTGATAACAACCTTGTATTTTGATACCAATGTTTTAATAAAAATGTATTAAGAAGAATGATATATAATAATAACAACAGATTTTTTTCTACAGTAAAATGTCAACAAAACTCAGAAATGTTCATATTATTAAATATATTTTATAATATGATAGATTTAATATTATTTTGAGGTTAGCAAAGTTTGTTACTGTCAAGTAATGAAAATACGTGTGTTTGATCTATTAAAACATTTATAATACTAAGATATTTAATGATTATACATTTGTTTATCAAATATGTAAAATTTGGAATATTACATGCTATTGCATATTAAGAAAAAGATCAATTAAATAAATTAATAACGTGAAATGGATAAACTAACAATTATTTCGGGAGCCTTATTTTTGGCAGCTGATATGTTTGCAATTGTTAGTTTGGGAATGCCTGATTGGATTATAACTGATGTTGGCGGTAAATATACAAATAAAATAGTAATTCAAAAATGGAATGTTCATTTTTTTTGTTTATATGTAAAGATAAATCTGTTAAAAGTATATATATATATTTGAAAAAGTAATTGTTAAATATAGATAATATTTAGTTGTTTTTATTAACTATTACAGGAGATACACGATTAGGCCTTATGTTATCTTGTATGACATTATATAACAGGCCACAAGTTTGTTATACACCTGATTTAAAGCCTGAATGGTTATTAGCCCTTATTTTTATATTAGTCGGATGTATTTTAATAACAACAACTATAATATTGCTGATTAGTTCACATTGGGATCGTAATGTAATTCCATATGCACGATGGGTTGGATTTATAGCGAGTAAGTAGTAGTTTTAAATAAATAATATTAATAACAGTATATCCCACCATCTATACGGAATAAATTCAAATGATTTTATATATAACATACTTACTAATAATTTATTTGAAATCTTTTCAAAGTGCATATATAATATATTGTTATTACATTGTAAAATAATATTACACTACAATATTTCAGTGGTACTATTTTGCTTAGCGGCTGTTCTATTTCCAATGGGTTTTTACATTGATGAAATTGGAGGACAACCATATCAGTTACCAAATTCACATCAAGTAGGAATCTCTTATATCCTCTTCGTTCTGGCACTATGGATCACAGTTATTTCTGAACTTTTTGCAGGAAAAGTATGTTTACCACATTTTTAAAGTTACTCAATGATATATTCTAATTTTTC
The DNA here is from genome assembly GCF_049000335.1 of Polistes dominula. NCBI lineage: Eukaryota > Metazoa > Arthropoda > Insecta > Hymenoptera > Vespidae > Polistes > Polistes dominula. The sequence continues at coordinate 6,449,439 of NW_028300879.1, read as the reverse complement.
TATTTTTCGTATTATTTTATTTTCAATATTTAATATTATGTATCTTAAATAAGATTAAATTTAACAGTTTAGCGAGATTTTATTAAATTAAATGAAAATTTCTCAAAAAAAATGACATTTCTAATCAACTATATCTATTAATTGGCTTTACTTGTGATTACTAAGCAGAAATAATAATTGAAATATTATATATATAAAAAAGTAAGCATTGTAAAGTTAAAAAATATTCGAATTACATTAAAGAATTAATAGTCTACTTATCAGTCCATTGTATTGTCAAAATTATAAAGAGCGATGTATATTTATAACAATTTCCAATTTGTTGTCCAATTTTTGTTGATATTATGATCAACCGAGAGAGTCACTTTTTTTATAGATACATTTCAAATAGTTACAATTCGATAAACATAGTTTTTTCATGTGCTACAGAAATATACGATGAAGTAAAATATTCCTATATTGCATATATTGTATCTTAATACACATGACAGCTTATTGATAATTTATATACAATATACATTGATATTTTTTTTTTTTTTAATAAATTCTAAATATTTATTTACAATTTAATATATACTAAATGAAAAGAAATATATTGTATTTTACTGTTTAAGTTACATACACTTGTAAAATTTCACTTATATCAAGTATTTTTATCTACATTATAAACATTTTAATTTATAGATAATGTATGTATGTATGTATTTATGTATGTATGTAAATATGATATTTTATAATTAAAATTTCTAATTTTACCATTTTTCATAACTATAATATTCTTATTTTTAAATACTTCAATTTCTTGTAAAAATACAAGAAATAAAAGTGTACATAATATTATTATACAGGTTTTCATAAAAGTGTGTGTGTATATATACATACATATATATCTATGTATATATACATGTTTGTTGATAAATTTACCACCATTAACGAATATAAATTTGTAGACTTTTATTCATGCAAATATTGAAAATATTGTCAGTAAATATAAATTATAGAGATGTGTAACCAGTACGAAAAAAAAATGGTTTATAATTATTTAAGGTTATCATGGTAAATATATCATCATATAATGGAGGGTCAGTTACACAATACTACCGCATAATAATTCTTACATTAATGATTAAATTGTTAATTTTGATATATAAATTGACAAAAAAAGTACTTGTTTTTTAGTTGAAAAAAATATAAAAATGCAAATACTATAAACTTTACTGTTCAAGAAAAAGCTCATTAAAAAAATGATTTTTCAATTACAGGCTGATCTTGTTATAAATATGCAAAAATGACTTTTTCATATATGGAGAAATGACATATTATTTATAGACATCTGTTTTTAACAAAATACGTGAATTTATGAATATATTTTAATGAGTTTGATGATTATTATTATATTAATTTGTTTTGTTTTGTTTTTTTATGACAGGCAGTCTGTGCTAAAGATTTTAAGGCAAAATTGGAAAATATGTTCACACTTGCCTAATAACAAACATTTTTTACTTATTGTAAATTTTTTAGTTTTATCTTTCTAAGAAATTCTAAGAAATCTCAGACATGAATAACAAATATCAAAATGTGAACAGTAAATTCTATTAGGGAATTCAGTAGATTTAACTTAAAGAAAATATTTGTACAGAACAATAACACGCAAACATCATACGTAATACGTAAAACAACTTATATAACATTCTTTTTAATAAAGCTGACCAGAATGATTCAATGAAATTCAATTCAATTAAATACGAATAACTGTGTTTTATATTTCAATTATAATCTAATTGAATCAAGATTTCAAGGCTATTTAAACAAGTAGGACGCGTTATTAGAAAATTATTTCTAAATGATATACGATGATGATGATAATAATAATTATTAATTCATGACAAACAATTAACATGTTATTTCATTTTGCGATGAAACAATATAGAGAAAAAGAAAATTTGACGTGATTATACAAAATTCACATTACAAATTACTTTTCCATGTAAACACACGGCCGCTTATATAATACCATCTATTCTTAGAAGAAACATATATACAAGAAATTTATATCTAAATTGTTATTTTATAAACTATAAGCATCCAACGCTAATAAAATGTGCTAGTAGTATGAACACGTGTGTTTTACCTTAGCTACTTTCACAAGTTATGTATTAAGAAAACTACGCGTAACACTAGTAACAGTTTAGTATAAATATTTGTTGAGAGTATAGTAAGAGATAAAAGGAAATAGTAATTTAAATTTTACCATACTTTATAACAAACGTTTTCTGCTTAATCAGATATAAATATCAACAATAATCGTGAAATCGTAAAAAGTGATACACTATTTGTTTGTTTTTTTCTTTTTCTTTTTTTTTTATAATAGGACTTGTATCTACACAAATGAATAGTCAGATTTTAACGAGTTCTACCTGTGTTTGATTGATTATTTCCGATAGTATCGCACCTTCTATAATATAGTAAATACGGTACGCTAGGAGGTACTGGATTTAAAACATCATTTTCTGAAATACCTTGTAATGAACTGTCATCGTATCTAACCCAGCCGCCGTAGCCTACGTGAAAAGCATCCGTCACGTAATGGCCTTTTGTTGTTTCTTTTCCAACATGATAGGTAACGGCAAATAATTTGTACTGTTTTTGCTTGGAATTTAATTTCTTTCCTATGTTTGGTGACAAGAATTCTGAAAAATACACATGTACATTAATATATATACATATATTGCATATCAAAATCAAATTGTTTCTATCATTTTTAACGAAAAATTGACGAAAAACTTACTGGCATCCACTTTTAAATCTATGGGAAATTCAACTTTTTTAAATATCTTTGAACATCCATTAAGTTTGTAGTCAAACCACTTTAAATGTAATATAAGAATAACTGGTAATTCTTCCAAAGTGACTTGTTTCCAAGCTTCTATTTGCTGTTTTGTTTTACTACAAGTCATCCCTTCTAATTGATCTTTTCCAACCAGTATTTCAAGCGCTCTTGTCACAGATTCCGCCTTCTAATAATAATAATAAATAAATAAATAATGTTAATATTTTGAGTATGAGTAAAATTTAGAAATAAATTATATATAGTCAATAATTGTACTTCTATATCAAGCTGCAACGTGAAGAAAGGTTGAACATTGTCGGTTGGTTGTTCACCCATACGAGATACTCTAGATCTTAATTGGCCACGAAAAATATCAGATAACGGAGTCCGACCAAATTCGGTACATCGTGTGATAGATCCTTTGTTCTTTGGTCCCATTACCTGTAATATGTGTATATTGATTATATAATATACATATTTTTAATTTACAATTATAAGAATTTATACACAAAATATTTCTTCTTACTTTCCATTCTTCTTCCGCATGATTGTAATTAATGTTTGCTTCTGCATTAGAATTTGGGTTTGGTTCATTGTTTACTAATTTTATAAGCTGAAAATATTAGTTAAAAAAATCATAAGTTGTTGCGAACCAGTAGGAAAGCATCACTAAATGCCTTGTATATTATAAGAAAATAGTATTAATAAATCATACCTCTAACATTTCATCGTTAATACCATTTAAAAGGCAAGAGAGAAATTCTTCTGCATCTTCTTGGCGCCCTTCTACAGAAAATACTCCAGCAGATGAAGTATTTTTCAGCATAGTGTATACATAAGATGGCTCAAATGCCATACCGCTTTGTATATCTACAATTGAATTATCTCCTCGTTTGTGTACTCTATCTTTTCTAGCAAATCTTGCACTGTCTGATAGAGGTGTAAATTCATTAACAAATTTTATCCTACAAAATATAAAATATAAAATATATAAAAAAAAATACACACACACAGATCAAAGAGGAAATAAATACTAATAATATATATTATATACTTACATATTATCTATGAGAGGGGTGGATGAGTTTTTACAGTTGTTTTTGGAATGTGGCAAAGCCATAAGTAGATTATAAAATGGTGGACACGCTAATAAGGCTTGTAATATGCTATTAATGTAGCAATAATTGCTACGATTTGTTAAGCCACGCGGGAGCAAACTTACAGTTTGCTTATCCATTTGATAGTTTAATAAAAATTCTGTAATGAGAAAAAAGAAAAATGTAATTTGTATCTTTTTATAAATGACTACTATATTAAAATTGTTCAATTGTTTACTTACCACCCATTCTAAAAACTGTAGGATCATCATATTTGTTTAGCGTTAGTTCTGCTTGATCTTTTGTACGATCATTTGATATATTGTGCACATTTGGAGGAAGACTTTCAGTTTCAAGCGATGGACTTCTAATATGTTGATCTCTTTGAACGACTGTTTGTATGGGTGTTTTTGGAGATGTGGTCTGTTCAATTACAGGAGTAGTTGGTAATGGATTAATTCGTGCCATTGGTTTGTGAGTTGAAGGAGTACTTTGTAATTCTGAATTAGCTTTCTTGAGGACATTTGCAAAAGACATAGTTGATTTAATAGAAGGTAAGGAACTTGCAGTAGTAGATACGTTTGTAGGTATTGCAGAATTATTAGAAGCTTTTACAAGAGGCTCATCGGACATACTTTTGGATGGCCTATTTTCTTCAATTTGTACTTCGTTTTCAGCAGACTTTGATGTAGATGATGATGATGATAATGTTTTTATGAGACTGGTCTTAATCCTAGAAACGGTTTCATTTGTGTATTCTTTCTCACTCTCACCATTTTGTTTAACTTCAACGCTGCTATTAATATTTACACATGGTATATCACTTTTCTCTGTACCATTACATGCTTCGTTAACAGTCGATACAATATTATGCTCTATTTTTACATTAACTGGTGATACTTTAGTGTTGTTATTCGTATTCTTTTTAGTGGCAGTACTTTCATTCTCATTCTCAATGCAAGATTCTCTATTACTGTTATTTACAATAACCGTTGTCACAATATTGGTCTGAGAGGAATTCTTATCTTCGTCATTTGATAATTGATGGTTAGATAATTGATTAGATGGCTTAACAGATGAATATAAATTTTGTGGACGTTTCTCTTGCGTTTTAGCAGCGGTCGTTGTATTTAATAATTCTTGACTTTGCTGCGTATTAACAGATTGCGATTGTCTGCTATATCTAACATTATTAGAGGACTGATGGGGCAATGGATAAGTAGGATGTGCATGTGGATGTGTATTTGTATGTGGATGGATTGTTGGTGATGTATAAATAGGTGGGTAATAAATTTGTCCAGCAACTTGATGTTGTTGTGGAGATAAAGTATGATCAGACAAAATGTACATAACAGATACCGGTTGGTGAAATTGACTTTGTTCGCTCATGTATCCTGGATGGATTTCATTAGTTTGATTCATACCTCTGTTAAAATTATTTCTTATACTTCTACTTCGACTACGTCTTCCATTATCTCTTAGATACGAGTTATCACGAATTTCATTTCCCGCATTGGGAAAAATAGCGGGTGAATAAGCTAATCCAGGTATAAATGACTGCATATGAGCATCGGTAGGAACGTTATACATTGGTGGCTGCCAATCGTTGCACATTGTTGTTATTATCTGCTGGCTATAAGGATGTGTTTGTGGAATTGCTGACATGATAATAGAAGTGGCCACATTTGTTGGATTATTGCACTTTAAGAAACCTTCTTCAGTTCCTGCTGCCGAATCAATAAACAATTATTAATATCAATTTCTAAATAGAAAATTATTATTATTATTATTATCAAATTAGAAATATTTTTAATTATTATAATTACCATTCTGATACCAATGATTTTGCAATTCCGATACTTCTGTTACATTTGTATTTGTTTCATGGTTATTATCAATGGTATCCCATGGTAGCTTTAATGCATCCGTAACATTATTAGATTTTAAAATTGCCATCAACTCATTTTTATCACTATCCCCCAAGTCGTGTAAATCCAAAAATTGAAAGTCAAGCTAGAAAGGAAATAAAAAAAATAAAAAAAATATATTTATACTGTTTGTCGTACTTGTGCATGCATACTGCGCACAACATTTTTTTTGTTATAAAAACTATTGTTTAATTATAAATATTCATGAATAAAAATGTATATTTTTTGAAATAATATTTTATATATATATATATATATATATATATATATATATATATATATATATATATTATATCATATATAGGTTTATACTCATATATAACAAATTTATTTTATATTTTCAAATATTTACTAAAATAATTATAATAATCCTATAATATTTGTAATTTTTATAATGAAATCTGAAAAATTGAGTGATCGCATTGAGTAATTTTTGATAAAGATAAAAAGCATGTTTTTGAATTCTAACCTAAATTCTAATAAATAGTAGAATGAGAACATATCTGATAGATCATAATAGATAATATTTGAGAAATGAAGTGGATTATAATTATTAATTGATTAGAACATACCTCTTTCCGGACATCCATGCTTATGTCTATATTCGATACAAAACATTAAAAACCGAGTGAACAAAAAGACATGAGTCTCTCCGGTGAGATTTCTACCGACCAAAAATATAAAATATCAATGGTACTTTTTGACTTTTATAAATTCTATTAACGTGAAAGTAATATTACAAACGTTATGATTATAAAAATGCGGTAATCGAATAATTCGTCAGGCAATAAAACAGACAATCAACAATTACACAACGCGAAGGTTCATATTTCGGCAGTTGTATGGATGAAATAGGCCAAGCACATTGTACTGCGATTTTAATACATCTGAAATTGGTACCACTGCATTGTTATTTTCACTTTTTTATAGGAATATTTTTTTATTTAAGGAGTTTACAAAGTTACTAGATCATTTCCAATCATTTATAGAGTAAACGACTGAACGATGCGACAATTGGATAAAATAATGGACAAATTAATCCGATCGATTTATTTTAATCACTTATAATTTTATAATGATATATCTTTTCTCGTATAACGACACATTTAATGTTAAATTCAGTCTAAAATGAAAGTTCCTTTTTTTTTATTATAATATATTATTTTTTCCAATAATATCTCGATAAATGACCACATGGGTCAAAATATCTTGTCAGGAATATTGAAGGTTATCCTAGGGTATAACTGGAATGGTAAAGAACTTTTATAGGAAAGAGACATTAAGCGCCATCTAACAGCGAAATATGTGAATTATTTAGTACGACTCCGGTGATAGGCAATATTTGTACAAGCGTGTATAATAAAAAGTTAAAACTTGAAGAAACGTTATTTCGACAAAATTGTAAGTAATGCCATTGATATATAAACGTTTTATTCGATTCTATTTAATATTATTATATTTTACTTCGCCATTAATATATTACACATATAATTAAAAAATAATTTGTGAAATTACAGTGCTTTTATACTAGTAATGAATAGCATAGAATTATGTAAAAGATATTAGTTGGTGAATTTAGTAAATGCGTATTTTACATTTTGGTTATTGTGATCGAAAGAAGAAGCCAAGTTGCTAACTTTTTACTCGCTCGCATTTTTTCAACAGTGTATTGCTCAGAGGAGAGAAATAAAGTAAAAAAGTACGTTTACGAAGGTAAAAGAGCCGGAGGGTCGCGAAGTTCCCGTAAATGATATAAAATTCCGAGCAAGTTGATAAGTAGGGGGCAGCGTTGAAAACTTTTCACTTGGCGCCTTTCATTTCTTATTATAATGAATGCATATCGGCTTATCTGAAACTGAAAACGAAGACCGTAAGAACCCTTTTTCGGTCTTTGCAGCTTGCAGTCTTCGGGATTTAAGGGATGGCAAACACATGCGTCCAACTTTCTTTTCTTTCACTTCTATTTATTTGATCAATATTTTGCAACATTTTTGCATATTATTATATTTAGTAAAATAAATGGTTAGTGTAGATCAGTGGAAATTCATTTTCTTTCAATTTTAATAGCATTAATATATGTATTAATGTTTCTACGTCCCCCTGAATCGCTGCAGCACTCACCAGGGGGCGATGGCGTCCATTTTGGGAATCACCGATGTAGATAAATACTTTGTTCAGTATAAATAATAATTTAATTGTATTTTAAATAAATGATTAGTATTTTTTAAACGGAAAACACTGCATTTATAAGTGGATTACGTTTGGAGAAGCGTATTATTTACGCAAGTGCTCCTAGGAAAGCTCTCTTTCTTATTGAATATCTTTGGATATCAACAACTTTATTCGCCAGGGAACGAAAGGATTTAACGTCGATATAACACAAACGATAAACTCTGAAAGTATCTTTCGGAGAGAAGAATTATGCCAAAAGTTCTAGCAACGCGGACGTAAAGCCTAACCGTAAAGCACTTTCATTAACGCGTTGAAGGGAATAAAAGGCAAAGAGACAAATGGCCTACCTACCGTTAAATCATCACGAAAAACTTAGTAATTTAATAAGCAATTTCATGTAAATTTCGGTGGTCGTTATCGTAGTCCAGCTACGAAGAACGTTGTTCTTTCAACATTACAAACGTTTTCTCTGTAGCTGAGGTAAAGATCATTGTGTTTTTGTCATCGAATACAAAGTTTCATTTATTCGTTTTTTCCTTTTCTTGGATATAAAATCGGTAAGGAGATCGAATCATGATTGTCTCTTCGAGTTCGGTTACGCGTATGGAATATCTTGAGGTGTGTCGTGCTGGAGTTCGTAAGATCGGAGCTGTAAGATCTAAGAAAAAAAGAAAAAAGAGAGGGAATATATTTAAAAAGAATTTTCGAGACGTTCGTTTCCTCGAAAGAGTAGCATTTATTCGACATTTATTCGGCATTTATTCGGTTCACGAATGTGCCGGCGATGCTTTCAAAAGCTCAGAAAGCGTTATTCGATATCTCGCGGTAAGTAAGTAGTTGGCATCATCATACGCGTCTCCTGCGTAGTAGAATTCGTACGCTCGAGTGCGTTTGTGCAAGAGTTTTGCGTAGAAATGAGAGAGAGAGAAAAAGAGACAGATATACTGGGTGTTTCATGAGATTCCGATCAAATTTCAATGGCATATTTTTATGATGTTCAAGTTCATTTAATGATAAAACTAGAAATGTTTTGTTTTGTGAATGATTTGACGGTTCAGATAAATATTTCATTTTAAGATATATTGTAAATAATTAAATAATTTATACAATTAAGGTTTTTTTTCGACAAATTATTTTGATTATTACAAAATATAAAAACAATTAATTACTTTTGTAAACGTATAATACATATCATATTGTTTTACGCTTGAGATCAAAAAAGGGAAGAAATTTTGGATTGTGATTCAAAGACGAAAGCATTTTCAAATGAATGTTGTATGAACTGATTTCTTTATTTTAATCATAAAAATATGCAAGCGATGTTTAGCAAAAAGCTTCTGGAACACCCTGTATAATATATAGAGGACAATGCATAGTACTACTCTTTGCGCAATCTCCAAAGCAATATATCGATGTTTAGCAACCAATAAACGGATCCCTCAAAGAGGGCTTTTACCGTAAAGCGCGTCGCTGCTCCCGTTTCTTCTCATACACAGAAACGAGAACGTACAGTAACGCGCAACTACCGTATACATTTTAACACCGACAAGCAAAGCACACCTCTTTTATAGTACAAAGTAAACGCATTTATTCGGCCGTTTTGCCCTCACGATCGCGATCCAGACTGGGAGGCCATTTAACGCCGCTTTTATGATAATCTTATCAATACCACGAACCCGTTTCTTTTTTTCTTTTCTCTCTCTCTCTCTCTATTTCCTTCTCTTTTTCTCTCTTTCAAGCTTATATATCGCTTATTTACAAGTTCAGTTTCGACTTAACTCCTTACCAATACCATTCAGCTTATTTCCCGTCCGTTGAGCGATCCTGGAGGCACAAGAATTTATTATTCTTCGGCTTTCTCCTTGACGTGGAATGGGGGATACAAGAGAATACGATGGGTGGAAAAAAAACGCTGCTAGGTGGAAGGTGAGATGGCAATCTTAAAGAATCTCTCTTACATCGTCTCACGTCTAACGCGTCAGCCGCAGTTCCGTCATAAATTCTTCTTTCGAGTGGAGAAAAGCGGGAAGTCTCGTCCACGTATCGGAATTCGTTTCGGAGATAACTCTTCGGAAAAAAAGGAGAAAGAGAAAGAATGAGAGACGGAGATTAACGTCTAAAAGAAGAGAAAATACTTCTTGTCTCGTTCTTCAAAAAGTCGAAAAGAAAATGGCAAAAGTACTATGTAGATATTCTGTATAGCATTGTGTGCTTTGGCTTTTTCCTGAATCCTGACTGGACGAGAAACGCAAGAAAGAAAATAGAAAAAGAAGGAAAAGCGAGGGTGAGAAGTAGAGTGGAGGGTGATAGTCGTCTTTGAATTGAAGTGACCAGTAGTAGTGGGCAAGCGGGGACGGTTTGATCTATACTTGCACACTTATACAGAGGGACACGTAAGTAGATACTTACACAGAGGGAAACTCGGAGGAAGCAAACGTTCGCCGTTCCGAGAGAAAAGATTCTTTCGCTCACACCCAGGATTTTGGGGGCAGATTCCTTGAAAAGCGGAGACCAGTGCGCCATTGGCCCTCCGTGGAAAGCTTCTCGTGGCACGGCCAATCGCCGGCTGAGTTGATAACGGTGGCGGTTCTTCTCTTCGTTCCGCCCCCTTAAGACGCTACGAGACTACACGTTGGCTATGTTGATGACGAAACTCCTTCGTTCGGCATTATATATCAAGGCTAGACTATATTGTCTACTCTATATCGGTTTTCTCTCTCTCTCATATGGCTTATGTAGAAAAGCGACCATCTTTTTCTTTACTCCCTACTTCTGTCTTGCGAAATTCAAAAGAATGCTACTGCTGCTTCTACTACTCTTACTGACTTGACTCCCTCTTCTTCTTCTTCTTCTTCTTCTCTTCATCCTTTGCTTCCATTTTTCTTTCTTGGTAACGTCAGTCGTTATCAAAAAAGTGCTAGCTCCTTGCTTTTCTTGTTTTTTTTTTCTTTTTACTTCAGGAAACAAGAGTAAATTTGGATGAAAAAAAAAAACGAAGTAAAAGAAAAAGAAAACGAGGTGGATTTTATCGCAGTAGATCGCAGGTGCCGAGCAACGTCTTTCTCTCCTGCAGGCTGTTCCGGGCGTAAAGTTGAGTAGTCGTGTCGGTGGTTTGTGTCTTCGGCACGAAGCGTGTAAGCTACGCCGTAAGTGGCATAATAGGCCGCGTTCTGGCCTGACAAGATAAAGGGTGCCGATAAGCTACTTCCCTCCTCTTTCTCTTTTACGCCTCTTTTTCCTCTCCCTCTTGTACTCTCTAAAGTTAGTTCGGTTAGAGGGTTCGAAAGGAAGGGGATGCGTGACCGTGGCACTCCGCGTGACGCGTGTAATAACCGTAACCGCGCGGCTCTTTGCACGCACCCCCTTAGAGAGAATTCTTAGTCGTACACTTGCTTCACGATGCACGCGGCTTCACTTGCACGGCAAGTGTATCCACTTTAAAAAGCGTACATTTTGAAAAATCTATAATAATATAATAATGTTACCGCGACGACGATTATTCATTCTCCCTTAAGTATGTCTCGTTATTCTCGCAGTAATATTTTGCAGTACCGCGGACAGATTACAAGAATCATTAGCATGGATTTAGACAATTAATGGGACGATCAATGCATCGATCCGGAACGTTTATCTTGTTGAGAATACGTTCGGCTCGATCGGTCCGTCGATTCCGATCCGTCGATCCATCAATTGTTGGACAATATTCCGAGAGAAACGCACTCCTGCTTCGTGTCCTTTCAACGGTTCACTCGATGTGGTGTGCGTTTAGGATAGAATACCGTAGGGCAAAACTCATTAACGCGTCATTTCATATTCCGGAAGGGACCGTCCGTCGGTTGGCTCGTTTATCCGCTTGCATTTTCCGCCTTTAGTTCGGTCCCGCGTACGTTCAGCAGAGTTGATCGATTTCGCTTCGCTTCGCAACCCGAAACTGCGTCCAAATATTAAAACTCGATCCAGCTCAACTCTTTTTTCCATCTCTCTCTCTCCTTCTCTACTTCGAGTTTTTATTGCCTCTCCGATTGAGTATGGGAGGAATTAAAAAGAAAAGCCCTTCGTACAACATAGGTACTCGAACATTTATCAGCGTCGAAAGCAGGAAGGTTGATCTCGAAAGACAAGCAAGCGCCCGGTTGACTTACGTTGATTTTATTCCGCTTTTATTCGAGCCTGTTCAGGATCGTTCGTGGTTCGTTGATCGAAGACGAAATTGAGGAAATTCTCTTTCTATCGAGGTATATCTACTTACTTTGAGCAAATGATCTGCACTTATTTACATTAACAAATATTAGTATAAACTGTTTCAAGTTTCTATAATAATTAATACTAGAAATTGAATTTGTTGTTGATAATAAACATTGTTGACTAGCTAAATAAAGTAGATAAAAGTAAAACAGTTTATCGTCTCTCTTTTGCTGGGATTAACGTCAACGACGCTTTTTAAGCAGCCAATTTCCTAATTCGGTCTCTCCGCGAAGATCCCTGATTTATTGCCAGTTTTGCCAGTTATTTCGTGCCGGCATTGATTTACGACGAGTTACCGACTCTCAATTTTTCTTTATCTTTTTCTTCGTTTCTTTATAAAATCAGCTTTATATTTTCTTGAATTTCTCGAAATATTATTAGATGTCGTTAGGAAAAATGTACTTTTTTCGAAGATATTTTCGCTCGGTTGAAACGTATTTTTGCTTCAACTCGATAAAATAATGTTCCAACTCGTACGAGTAGGATGAAACTGTTGTTTCTCTACTTACAAAAACACAAGGTACGTTAGCGGGGGTTAGTTGCCGATGCGGCGATTCACGGTGGACCGATCACCGCGTGAAAACAAGACCGGTTTGTTTTTGCAAGAGGGAAACTCGATGGAGAGATGGAGCCATGTAACATCCTCGGCATATTTCGTTCCTATAGTTAACGTAAAGTCATCTTTAAAAACGAAAAAGTGTTGTTCCTTGTCGAACATTGTCAAGACAAACTATCGAACTATCAAAGAGAGAGAGAGAGAGAGAGAGAGAGAGAGAGAGAGAGAGCGAATGAAAACGGAAGATTCTATGCTTTATCGAATTTAATTTGAAACCAAAAGATTACATGTAGGTAGAATTGCACCGTAAGAATCTACAATTAACTAACTATACGTTTACTGATAGCTTCGTAAGCGTGTATTTTTTATGAAAGCTATGGGAAATGCTTTTATGCCGTCTTGGCGCGGTACGCCAATTAGAAAATCTAATTACGGTTATTATTAAATTATATTTCCGCGCTACGTTTCGTTCCGCTACCGAACTTTTCCAATTTCTTTTCTTCGGAAAAAAAGAAGGTCGTAGATTAAATCTTACACGCAGTAGCATAAATTTTAACGGAAGAACGCAACGGAGTAACGTTTATTAGTAAAAGAAAACGTTTGTATATTTTTTATTCGCGGGACGAACGTGTCAACAAGACGAGGGTGATGGAGGAGGGGGAGGAGCAAAGAGAAATGGAAGCGAAAGACAGAGAGAGATAGAGCAGGAAAGCCACGAAAGGATCGTTTCGAGGTTAACGAGGAGGGTCGTGATTCCAGGGTGGCCCCGTATCGGGGGTGGGTCGCGAAAGCGAGGGTGTACTCGTAGCGGATAATGGCGGAGACGGAGAAAGCAATGGTAATGGCGGCCCCAGGGACAGTGCTCGGATTCGAAGGATTGCTCGAGCACGAGGGAACACTCGTTAGCACCTCCTAACTGTTCTGGATCGAAAGCTCGACGTTTATGAATCCTGTCCTCCTCTACGTTCAAATGTTCTTCCCTTCATTCCCTCCTTTCCTCTATTGTTTCACAAAATTCATCTATCTCCTCTTTCCTAATCCTTAAAGTGACTTTGCGAACTCTTATTTCACGAATTGCAACGAATTTTTAGTTGTCATGGTCGATGATCGATTTTTCCTTTTCTTACTCTAACGTTTTTACGCTTGATGCTGGCACTTACCAATCGTCGTTATCGCCATCGCCATTAGTTACCTCGCCTATTGTAACAATTTCATAGAGGTCCTTGCGTTTGTGTAAAACCCCGCAGCGGCCTTGCGTGTCGGAAGACGATAGTCGTCACAGTGACTGTTATATCAAACGGGGTCGAGATCGTGATAACGAGTGGAACATACGTAGGATACACGGTTTACGTACGTACTTTCGTATTACGCAGCCCACTGTCAACGTCGTAAGTAGTAGCCTTTTCTTTTTTCTTCCTACCACCCTTTTACTTTTACCTTTGATCTTGATTTTTTCTTTTTTATTTATTGATTTTAAGAAGTAAATCGTTCAAAGATAAAAATTGTTATTAACAATCGAATAAGAATATTGAACAAATATCTCGTTGAATCTTGGAGAAATGTATCTGAGAAAAATGGAAAGGCCTCGTATAGCGTCCCTCGATCCTACGCCGGTGCGAGGAAGGTGGTACGTATGTAAAGGAAGCCCCAGTTCTAAGTAAGCCGGAACAGCGCGTTCGTGGCCGGGGCCAATCTCAGTCCCGGTTGGCCATTTGGCGTTTCCTCGTTCGAGTGTTCTAGACTAGGTTTATATCTATATATAAACACGCGCGCGAGCGCACTCACATTCACGGAGGCCTTTCGTAGGCTTATCGAAAGAGAGCGGTGAAGGGCGAAGGGTGAAGGGCTAAGGGCTAAGGGCTAAGGGCGAAGAGCGAAGAGCGAAGGGCCTAGCCCCGGCACTCCGAGGCTTCCTAAATGATTAATTACCGATCTCCATCGCGCATACAGATCCCACGCGCGAGCTGGAGGTGGTCGTAAGGGGTGAGTGGGTTGAGTGGGCTGAGTGGGCTGAGTGCGCGGCTTTAAAGTAAGCTCATTACTAAAACGGATGTTCCGTGTTCCGCGTGCCACGGAACGGCATTCGGTTCCCTCTACAGTCGCTCTGCCACTTTGCCGTTTGCGGTCACGACGGAGCCGGGGGGTGGCGTCCTCCTTCGAGATTACGAAAGATGATAACAACTTTGCACGTGGCGTAAACGAAACGTGGGCTGATCGATGCTTGCCAACTATCATCGCTATTTTACCTTTTTCTTTCCCAATCGTTTTCAGTTTTAATGTCAAAGTCAGAGGGTTGTATCTAAAAGATAAGTAGAAGAAGGAGCTTGGAATCTTTAAGCACGATGACTCACGGGATTGGAGTAACCCTAACGATGTATCCTTGAGGGCTCGTTGTAAGCGGGAACTCGATGGTCACGCTAGTCGATTGCATTCTTCTATGCCTTAGCTTGCTATAGATCCTAGAATCACCCAATCTATCCATCATCTTGCTTTTTTGGATGTTGCTTTTCTTGTTTGTTCTCTAGGCGAAAAATTGACTTCACTTCACTTAACCGTTGAGACAACTTAGGACAAGTGAGATCAGCCGAACGTTCGTTAGAAATTCCGCGCAATCATATTCAAGCAAATAATTCGTTAGGCCTTCCTTTCAGCGCCTTGTTCGTTAGTATAATTAAAATAAATTCAAATGAATTTCTTCTTCCCTAACCATAGCTCGCTTTTCTTTGCTGGTACGTGCTCCCTCAGTTCCGTAAGCTTTCTTAAATTCTCTGATTAGTGCAAAAATCCGCTTACAAATTAAGGCATAGCTGCACCGAATTCCCCTGAGAGTTTTCGTCTTGGAAGGAGTCGAGGAAAGAAAAGAGGACGAGTACGATTCTGAGAAAAGAGGAGAAGAAGCGAAAGAAGAAGAAGAAGAAGAGACTCTATGGGATGGTTGCTTTAATATCTTAAGTAAACCTGGCCTAGGGAACGAAGGAAAAAAAAGTAAGTTACCAGACGAAAGTCGTGGGGGGAAAAGAAAAAATGGGCAGCGAGGAGAGGAGTATACGCGAAAACACGAACGACGAATTAAAATACGGGGGACGAGGAAGAGAGTAAACGAATTGTGACTCTCGAAAATCTTACCACTGAGAAAACGGAGATTTTTTTTCTTAAAAGATGAAATATTATTAAAGTTCGTCACTTCTCGCAAACTTAATTATATCTATTTACGTATGTACATGACTCGATTCTTTTGATACCGATTTGTTTGGAGGACTGAGGTTAGGAAGAAAAGAAGGACGAGAAGTAAAAAAAAGAAACCTGGTTTCCTTAATGAGAAGTACAGAGTAAAGCTTTCTTCTTTGCGTCTTGTTTTGCTTCGAAACCCTAACCGCGAATCTTTTGGTGCGAGGGGGAGAATCCAATCGGATTCGCGATTGCCAGTATGGACTTCTCTTGCTGTTTTTGTCCTTTTTTGTCTCTTTTTCTTTTGCTCTTTCCATCTTTTCCCTTTCTTTTTTTTTTTTCGTGGCGGGCAGCCGTCACTGAAATGCTTCTTGTGTAAGTAAAAATCTAAAGTGACTACCGAGATCTAAGTTTTAATTAGTTTATCTTGGCCGCGTGGCCATTGAATATTTATGAGCTATCGCGGCTGCTGGCGTGCAGAATGAACGACAGAGAGAAAGAAAGAGAAGAGAAAGGAAACAGAAGAAGGAAAAGACCCCTTGCCGAAGAGTGTAGATTGGGGAAGATTGAGAACGAAGAGTTAAAGAATGAAATTACAGTCGTGGATGGAATCGTTTGTGATTACTGTCATATCCTGTCATAGTTTACTTTTACCGAATGTATCTGTCTCTTCCGCGATCTTATGCTGCTGACTTTAGATATGCTCTTTCCTTTTTTTTATTTTTTTTTTTTTCAAATTTATCTGGCCCAAGCAGATTCCACTTCTTTCTTATTTTCCGCATAGTAATTTAAAAGCAAAAACGATGACACTCGCACGAGAAATATCGCAGAAAAGCACAAGAAAGAGAGTTGTCTACTGTTCAAGATTACATGTATTCGTGTTCCTCGTGGAATCCAGAGAAAGTCGCAGGAAGCAGGAAGAATCTATAAGTCTATAAATCTGCGACACGGAACGTTGTATGAGGAAGAAGAGGAGGAAAAGAAAGAGAGTAAGGCGTACTTGCAGGGTGCGTTCGATCCCTGGGCATAAATTTATGAGACTCCTTGTAAAAAAAGAAGCAGAATGTCGAGAAATTTTTATTTCAAGCAGCTTTGCGGAAGACGACTTTCAATGTCTTCTCGATTATTACGATCGTCGTTGGATTTTTTTTTTCAGTAAGGTGAGAAAAATTATTGTTATAGCTTTCTTTCATTCTCTCTTTCTTTCTTTTTTTTTTTCCTTGGAGGTTATACTCTATTTGAAAAAAGTCACTTGCAAGTCGGAAGAATTAAAGCACGTACGAGAAAACATTTCGATTGGATTTTCTTCTTATCGAAAACTATTTTTGAATATCGTTGTACTTTTGTGTTTATTCGAGACAAGTTTACATAAACAACGATATCTATAGTGCTTAACGGGACATGTTGGCTTACAAACAGTCTGTCGATTTATATTTACATTTTAATAACTCCTCTTCTCTCCCGTGTCGTTCGATCGAACGGTATTCGCAGACGAAATCGGACACACGTGTGTTGTTTTACATTTCTTATTTTTCATCATCTTTTTTTCTTTTTTTTTCTTCAACGTTTATATTAATAAATATATAGATACGTATCGTTAGGTACTCTATTAGAAAAGAAGAAAAAAGGAAAATATATTGTGCATTTCCTGTTCGAAAGTTCAGCCGTCAATTTGTCAGTGAAGTTACTTTATTATTTTCCGCTATTCTTCGTTGTCGATCCGGTTCACCTCGGCGAGTCACCCCGAAGAAGCGGAACACATGGAGTCAGCCGGAAAGGTAGAAGGGGAGGCGAAAGCATTTAAATTTAAAAGGGACCTAAGTTTGAAGTTTTAAGCAGACCAAAGAAAAAGTTACTCGTATCTCCCTGCGAACAACGTCGGCTCGTATTTGCATAAGAAAAGTGCTCTACGATTCTTTCGATTACACACTTGCCACGTCGTTTCTGAACTTAGCTCGCGCATTCTAGAGAAAACTCTTTTAGTAGAGCCTTTTTTCGAGCGATGAACTTTTCGGATAGATGTGACACCCCGATACCTTCCCATTCAGATACTACCAATACTCTTTTAATCATAACGCTTTTCATTTTTGCTCTTTTTTCTCTCTTTTTTTCTTTTTTTTTCTTCATTTTACATTCAACCGACCGAAGGGATAAATACTTTTGCTCTTGTAAAACAGGGGGTGCTGGGTGGTGCAGGAAGGGACAAACATGCACGCGCGCTCGCATTTTTTTTTCTTTTCTCTTGTTCCCCCGTATACCCTCGCGCTTTTTTTTCACCATTCTCCTTCTCTCCTTTCTCGTCGAATGTACCTATACACCATACCATGTTTTCCGATGGAGGTTGATATTGGCGGTTGATTATCAATTTTCTACCAATTTGGTTCCACTTGTAGCGGCGTCGGCTTTTGTCCCACTAATCACCCCTTGGCTCCTGCTTTCACCCCCCACCGGGTACGGCCGATCCGCTTTGCATATTATGCCACGATATATCTCTAGCATTGTATGCGACTTGCTAGCTCTCACCCTACCTCACGCACACCCTTCTCTAGCACCTTCTCTCAGCGATTTTTTTCGCACCGCTCACACTCGTGGGACGACTTTTTTATCGTCGAAACTTTACCTGTACTAGGAAGTACAACTAGAAGCTTTAATACTTTTTGAATTTACTTATTTCATTGTTGTTTCCCTGGTAACACTGTCAGTATTGGTTGATACAGTGAAAGGATCCTCCGCGAGTCCAAGTACTACATCAATGTAGTTTTTTGTGAATTAACCGGAAGGCAAGCGAATACGCTTGCAAAACAACGAACGGAGGGATCAAACGTGGACGCTTATGGGATCAGCGATCTGAAAACGTTGTGTTGTTTCAGGTGAGCTAGCTCTCACGCGCCACACCCTGCGTTCCACGCTGGTTCCACCCTGCAGCTACCTACCACAGCTCTCCTCGTCACATAGCGTTTTCAAAATTTTCCAATTGCTTTCTCTCTCTCTCTTTCTTCTTTTCCAACGTTGGAACATTTTTATACGGGCAAATGGTTAGAACGCGAATGTATTTTGAAAGAGCTCGTTACCTGTCAATTGTGCTTGCGTTTATCGTTTGTTATATTAATACGACAGATTCACATTTTTAGATTTCAAAATTATACAAATTACTAATTAGATGATAACACGATTGGTGACCATGATCATATGTGACACCAACGGACAGCTGAAGAGAAGGAGCTATTGCTATAATGGGAAAGCTGTGCATACGTGCAAGCGGGACTACTCGCTACTCGCATAAAATTAACCCGTTCGTTCGTTCGTTCGTTTTAATTAACGATATACCGAAAGAAGGAGAGAAAAAAGGAGTGAAAGAACATACCAATTACAAATTCAATCGGATTAATTATTTTTCGTGCAGCTAAGAATTACGGCTAGGAGACTCTTGGGTTGGTTGGTTTGTCAGTACCAAGAGAGATAATAAAACAATGAATTGAACGAAATCGCGGTTCTCGCGATATCAAAAGCGGATTATAGAAACGTGATGTTTGAGGTGGTGTTCTGACCGAAGTTAAGCAGCGTTAAGGCTAACGCGCGGAGAACGGCTTGCTGGTACGATGATGTCTCTATTCGTGATGAAAGAGAGCGATCCGTTAGGTGTGCAAGCGAATGCAACACGTGTGTACGGTTGAATCACGAAGGTAGAAAGAGAAAGAGAGAGAGAAGGAGAGAAAGAGATAGAGGGAGAAAAGTTCATGTGTGCGACTGTGCACACGGGCGCATCGTACGAGCATGCAACGAGCCACGGGTCATGAGGGGTCAGCCAGTCACGGAG
Source organism: Polistes dominula (assembly GCF_049000335.1). Classification (NCBI taxonomy): domain Eukaryota; kingdom Metazoa; phylum Arthropoda; class Insecta; order Hymenoptera; family Vespidae; genus Polistes; species Polistes dominula. The sequence goes on along the minus strand of NW_028300879.1, from coordinate 6,429,626 downwards.
TTAATTAGACGCTGTGCTTCGGGAGCTCACGTGGCACGAGGCTCAGATATCAATCGGCTCCTCTCTCGGTAGCTATCCGAGAATGGATGGACCAGGACACGCGCGGTTTCTTTCAAAACTTGATAAACAATGTCTACTGTCGTGTTTTAAACAACATTTCTTTTCGATATTTATATTCTCACGCAAATTACATTTATTTCCTTTATAGAAAAAAGAGAATTTTTCTGTTCTTTTTTCTATTCTTTTTCTTTGCCTTTACCTTAATTATTCCGGCTAATTTACCCTTGTCCATTTGCTTTTCAAGATAGGAAAGCACCGAGTTCTTCTACCTATTCTCTCTTTCCGCTCATCAAGTAACAAAATATCCTGTGGCTATTCGCCTTACCTTATACCATGGTGTCTTTAACGTGTAAGACAATCCAGACTGCCTATCTACAATTAGCCAGTTACATTTATATGACCCGATTACGTTAGTCTGCCAACTCTGTTAATTCCGTGAAGCCTGTTACCAAAATCCGAAAGCTTTAGCAGTGCTTCTTCGAGCATATCTATACAATGCAGTATTGCCGTTGTGTGTTATCTCTCCAAAGTTTTTTCTATTTCTTTTTTTATTTCTCTCTCTCTCTCTCTTTCTCTCTCTGTTTCTTTTGAATCCTCCAAATATGTATATTGCGACGATGCGTCGACGATGTGTCGTCGATGCGTGTACACTCACACGGCGATAGTTATGTGAAAGTAAGAGAACCAGAGGGATCTACAGGACACTTCGTTAAGGGCCATGATAACGAGCACAGAAGGATTCGAAGAACGTCGAATCTCGCTTTCTCGGATTCGCTTTAGTAGTTAAGGGGTTCGCTTACGCGTTCCTACCAGAAGCGCGCGAAATGTATATATTATACGTGCTATACTCAGAGACTACTCGGAAAGAGATGCACAAATGAAACGAGAGAGTGAGTGAGAGAGAGAGAGAGAGAACGGGAGATATAGATACTCGTAGAATCGCGAAATGAGAGGAAGAGGAAGAGGACGAACCGTGACGGAGGGTTCGGGCGTAGGTCTACCGCCCCTGCTGGCTCGTTCGAGATGGAAGCAATAGGGATCAACTAGTATGCAAATCGCATGTAAATATCGCTCACTCTCCTGGTACTGAACCGAGCGAACCCTCTCTCTCTTTTCCTCCCTCACTCTCTCTCTTCTGCTCTCTTTGTTTGCATCTCTCCGTGGACTCTCTCTTTCTCTCGTTCTCTTCTTTACCCTCTTCTTGTTCCTAGGTAGAGGAGGAACAAGAAGAAAAGAAATCAAAGCCGAGGACAAAGCGAACGTGGACGAGATCGTGACGGAATTCTTCGTCGTGTTCTCGAAGCACCCTCTCCTCCCCCTACTCTTCCTACTCCTTCACCTCCTCCGCTCCTTTAGCCTCCTCCTCCTCATACTTTTACTTCTCTTCTTTGAGAAGAGAGCACCATCGAGTCAAACCTCGCCTTTCCCCATCGACATTTATTTTTTTTTTCTCATTTCTTTTCTTTCTTTTCTTTCGTTTGCTGGTTTTCCACTTCTTTCTTTTTCTTTCTTTTTCTTTCTTTCTCTCTCTCTCTCTCTCTCAATTTCTCTCTTTATTTCCCTCTCACTTTTGATTCCTTACAAACGATACAATAACGTTTAGTTAGAGAATATAACGATACTATTTCAATTGACGGCCTTGGTTCTTTTGTTTTATTAACACGATAAGTCACGCTTGATCTCTGCTCGACTTTGTTTTCTTCAAAGTCATTCAAGATACTAAGTAGTTATTCGTTTCGGGAAGTTCTTAGTTTATAGATGTTATTAAGACGTAGTACGTCACAAGTATGTTTTTTCTTTTATTTCTACACGTGAAAATGAAAATCTTTATTTTACAATAAGATTAACATATCCTCCATACACGTATTTTATACATACATATGTATATACATATGTAATTATGCTAATGTGCGATTATTTTTCGTAAGCGTTTAATGATATATCAATGTTTAAAAGAGTGCCTATAGAATTATCATTAAACAAGGAATATAATGAGCAACGATAAAAGAGAGATGTTTAAACCCATTAGAAATGAGTTTAAAATTAGACTAATTGATTTGCATCATGTGCATTACGATTGTCAATCGTAAATGTAGATGTCATTCTCGACAACTGGGACACAATTGAATTTCTTCCGTAATCATTCTAGTAATCCTATCGCTCGTAAGTTTCCACAGTTAGTCAAAGTTTTCCCTCCTATCGAGTGGTCTCTTTACGTAGAACTTAAAGTTAGAAATTGTAGAAGAGGTGGCTTTCGTTGATATAACTTTTCCTCGTAAGAATTTCGAAAAGAACTTGGGCAAAGCTCGCAAGAAATTAATGCGAGCCGAGTATTAGCCATGGAATTATATGATGACTTTTGTCTTATTTAGGACCAACTGGCGTGTGCTGCGGTTCGAGAAAGCCGTGGATGGTATAACGGAGAGAGAGAGAGAGAGAGAGAGAAAGAGAGAGAGAGAGAGAAAGAAAGAAAGAGTAAGAGGGTGAGTCAAGTAAGACCTCTCTAACTCCAGGTATTTTCATCCTATATTCTCCTACCTTCATCCCCCTTCTCTACTAGCAGCAGGATTACTTGGAGAGACCCGGAGAAGTTCTCCCTTTCTTACCTTTCCGCTTCTTCCTTTTCCTCTTCCCTAGATTCTGCGCCTTCCTCTTTTCTTCGTCTGTGAATTCGGCTCTCTTACCCTCTCTACATTACCATTCTCAAAATTCTCGATAAACCGGGGCTTCCTTCGTGACGTTTTGCTCCTGACAGGAGACTACAGACCTTCTACTTTTCTCATCCTCTTTCATCTCTTATCCTTCTTTTCGTCCTTACCCAAGGCTTCCACCGTATTTCGAGAGTCAACGGAATAATGACGAAACTGGATCTTCTTTTCGTGTTATTAAATTCTTTTCTGCGTTTCTTTTTCCTATGAAACGAAAAATAAATAAATTTAAAGAGTGCCCTATAATAGATAAAAATAAAAATAAAAATAAAAATACATACTGCGATACAATACAATAAAGCGATGAAAGAAAGGAAAGAAGAATATTACATATTTTGTATAGTTTTGATATTTTGGAGTGCATGCGATCCTTCTATTCGTTTATATCTCCAAGTGTACGTTTTAATAATGTCTTTTTTCTCTAATATTGACGAGGAACAAGGAAGAAGTTTAACGAAGATTGTACCAGATACTTTTAATTGCTATTCCCCCTTCCGTCGGCTTTCACGAATCTGGAAAATGAAGGTGGGGAGAGTGGTGGAGGTTCACAAACCGTTCTCTCCATCCCTATTCCACTCTTCTATTCTCGATCGTCGTCTCCTCTCTGCCCGTTACCACCCTTCCTCTTCCCTTCGTTCCTCATCCTCCTCGAGCCGCCTTTTTATCTCGTAAACCCTCGTGATTTTATCGTCCTTGTATCCTCTCGACTCCCGTCCGTCGAAGAGGTTTGTTATTTCAACGGCGGATAGGCGACAAAGGAATTAATCGGGTCGTTCCCCACCCCCTACCCCACCCTTCTCTTCTCTCCTCTCCTTCTCCCTGCCCCGCCGTCTATGCGACCGACGACGTTAGCTCGCTCAAGTGTCGTTAATTAAATTGAAACGTTAAAAAACGGGAGATAAATTGAAACGACGTGTATAGCAAGCCAACCCATTCTATTTTTTTTTTCAGTCTTATAACTCTTCATACTTTACTTTTCGAATTTTTAAAATTATTTTCAAAGATTCACTTATTTTCAAATCAGTTGGGAAAATATTTCGAGGGTAAATATCCGTCATGAGAGAAAAAAGTCGGGCAGAAGGGGGTAGGGGAGGGGAGGGGAGGGGAATGACAAAAAGATCGATGCGATTTTCCTGGAGGATCCTAGAGGATTCACGAGAAAAGAATAACGTTGAGCTAGTACAGTTCGCACCACGTGGAGTCAGGGTGAATGGCTGTGGCACCATGCCGTGCGAGAACGTTCTATATGACGACGGGGAAGGCTTATGATGGTTACAATACAAAGTCCAAAAATCAAAACACATTAATCTCGGCCACGTGTCGACGACTCACCATCGGTGGTAAAAAACACCACCATTTTTCCCGCCCTGATCATCTCCACCAATGAGCCACGATGAAGTTCACTAACAATAAATGTAATGACACATTACTTTTCAAGCATTATATTTGTATTATTTCAATTCAATTTTAATTTTTACCTGCATAATAAGCATTGAATGATTGTAACAGGTAAAATGTAGCAGATCTAATTTTTTTTTATTACTTTAGTCATTTGTTAAAATCATTAATTATAACATAACGTCAGAAAAATGTCAGACATAATATACGAGACTCAATGAAAATAGAAGAGAGAGAGACGTATTCTTTTGCGTCCAGGCACGTACGCAGAAGATACATGCTTTCGCTTATCTAATTCAATTTGGCAATATCATAGCCATTGAGAGAATAAATGATCAGCAAGTAGATATGAAGTTATCTGGTCCCGCGGGACGCGTAAATTGCCATTATCCGCTGTTCTCAACGGTGGAGGAGACTGCCCGCGGCTTTTTAGGGTCCCGTGCCAAAGATCTTCATTATTAATTGCTTTTGCTAATCAGCGAATCGCCTATGACCGTTATTATTTATGTATTTATTTCTTTTCATTTATTTTTTTTTTTTTGTGGAATAACGAAATTTGAATTTTCTTGATTTATTTTCTACGCTCGCGACATTTTCAATTAGCATAGAAAAGAATCATTCGAGTGGTAAGTATAAAGAAATAGTTGCTAGATGTTTTTGGATGCAACGGATCCAAGTGCATAACTGTCGTAAAATCGATTTGACGGATATACGCGTTTGTTCCGCGATCACCCCCGATGCTCTCTGGAAAGCAGGGGAATGAGTTTTGAAAAGTCCAACTGGGAGTAGAGAGGATGGCTTGACTGTGACGCGCTTTCGAGGGGTGCCAATAGAAAATCGTGGCGGTGAGAAGGGGTGCGAACAATGCATCGGAGATTTAGCGTGACACCGATGGTGTAAAACCAGCCTACGTGAAGTCTTTTTCTTTCTCTTTTTTTTCGATCTAATTTATTTATTTTCTTAGAGCAAAAGGAAGACAAATCTTTAAATATCTTGTGAATATTTTGGGTATATTTTAGTGGTTGGAATTGTAATCAGTGGTCGATAAATTTTAGACACGTTCTACTAAGCATTCGCGACTAGTACACAAATCTCCTCCGGCAAATACGGCGCTCCTGAAGGATAAAGCAAAGGGGGGTGGCTGGCTGGCAAGGCTACGTTACCTCTCCCTTCGAGTTGCCCCGATCGAGCGTGAAAAACAGAGGGGTCCATTGTAATCTCGTCCTGTGGCTAATGCGACTGTCGTCGGCGTACGAACCGGCTGCAAAGCGTTTCGTCTTTGGCGACATTAGTCAACGGTCGTTTAGCTCAAAATCCTCGTTCGGGGCGTCAGTTAGTGTAGTAGAGTCGATGGTCGATAACTTTTTTCAGCTGTCTTGTTCTCGCGTCATAGTTGATGACGAAAAAATAACTTTAAAAATACGATTTTTAATGAAGAAAAAATGGTGTTACTTGTTTTCCAAGTTGCATATAAATGGCGTTCTCCGTGTACAAAGGGTTGTCTTCCGTCGGATCTCCGTGGGAGCTGACGCACTCTAGTTGAGCCATCATAATCTTCCGCTACACGACTATCTATGCCAATTAATCCCATGGCAGCGGCTCTTACTCTTGACGTCCCTCCGTATATTCGAAGATTAATCCGATTGCTGAGTATGCATTTGAATTCCTTCAATGAGTTTTGCTTTGATGATTGCTTTAAAATTTGCGCGAAAGTCGATAAGCGTGAGTGGCAAAAGAAAAAAGAAAAAAAAGAAAAAAAGAGAGAAACAAAGAGAAAGTTAGAAGGTTGTTCTTTTAACGTGGCTTTATATAGGGTACCCTTTATGCTGACACAAATATCGCTTATGCTGGCGTCGCGCCGCTGTTTTGGTAACCCATCGAGCATTGTGCCTTCCAGAACCATGTGTACCAAACACCGAGCCCTGTGTACCCAGCAAACACTAACGTCACGTGGCAAGGGCGATCCCTTCGACGGGATGCCGAATCGCGAGACTTCCCCTTCACGGATTTGCGCAACGGGTCTGTCCCGTCCTTCCCTCCCTCTCTCTTCCTCGTTCGTTCGGTGTTCGTGCGTCAGAGATAGACACCGAACGAGCCGCAGAAAAGGTTCACGGAAGAGTCCTATCTCTGTTCTGATGGACCTCTCGCAGGGCACCGCGGGTAGCGTAGCAAACACACGTGCACTTTCGCGTCAGCTTTGTTTGCCCGTGCTCTCATTCCACTTACTTATTCATTCTTATTTCCAACGATACGGGATAATCCTAACTGGAGACGAGTTATTACAGCGTACCTAAAGAAATGAAACGTTAGGAAGAAATATGCAAATGCGTTAGAGCCTTTTACGAGACGAACCGAAAGGATAAAGCATACTGGAAGAAACTTCACTGGAAAATGATAAATAATGTCGCCGCCGCGAGGCAAAATCGTCCGTGACGGAGGGCTTTCGAAAGGGCACACGCCATTACCTCCGATGTGTCCGCGAAAGAACGATAACGTCGAAGAGGGAAGCGTCAACGATGCCTCGTCAAAATGAATATCCTACTCGTATGGAAAATGATGGCGACGTCAAGAATGAACAAGAGAGAGAAAGAAAGAGGAGAGAGAGAGAGAGAGAGAGAGAGGGGAAGAAAGAGAGCGGAAACGTTTACCCTTCGTCCGAGAATGAAAATTGTATTGTTAGCCGCCCTTATGAAGATGGGGCGAAGGAGCCGGTATTATATCCGCGTTAGCGATCTTTGCCAAGTAAAGTCGGCGGTCAGCTTTTTCTCGATGGCCATCAATGCGTATCATCAATAATCGCTCTCTGACAGGTTCGGCCAGCCTAAGCTGCTGGATCTTTTTGGATTCCAATTCTTCTCGGTAGATAGATACTCGTAAACATTCTATTTTTGGCTGGCTGCACATGGCTCAATGAGTTTCACAAATAAATAAAATAAAATAAAATAAAAAGACTTGTTTCTATTGAAACAATATAACATTTTTAATCATTATTTATAATAAAATATTAGTATAACATTTAAGTGGTCTGTAGAAAAAAAAAAGTAAGAATATGTGATAGAATAGTATATCTATTTATATCAAACCGGTTAAAAGAATTGTTTATTGATAAAGTACATATTGTCAAAATAATCAAGTCTTCATTTACATATTACAAATTACTATAAATATTCATACTAAAAATAAAGGACATTCGTGTCTTACTTTACTTTAATCATTTATGTTGATTTTTGTTAGTAATTCTAATCTTAATACATTAATACAATATTATAAATTATTACCCTAAAAAGTAAAACTACCTGATATTACTGCTTAAATTTTTACTAGCTTAATTTTGTTTTATTGTCAGTTTACAAAAAAAAAAATAATGTGTACGGCCTTCACGTGCGATAGAATTGAAATTATTGTTATTACGTTAAATATAATCAATAATTCATACATATCATTGATTGTTCCCTAAAATAAAATACACTGTTACGCTTATTAAATTATTTATTGGAAAACTAATTAATATAGTATGTTTAGGATAAAGAAAATTTAGAAATAAATACATTAATATTTGTAATAGAATTAGTATACCCATTAAAGTAAAGGATACAAATTTATTAAAATTTATGGTACTTACGTATTAACGCCACCTCTGCAAAAATTCTGCTAATGCACCAATAAAGAGCAATCTTGCTGTTCGCATACAACAACCTTGTTGTTTGCAAACAGCAACCGTCAAGGTTGCGTCAGGATTTCGTCAGGGTTATGGCAACAGCATCAGGTGAAAGAAAATAGAGACTGTTTTGAATCTATGTTAAATTCTATATCGGCCCATTTTCCATCGAAATCCGATTGTGACTACTTTTTATAAATAAAATGTTTTGAATTTTGAAAGTGTTTCGATTTTAAATCAAGTTTTTTATTCTATGATTTGTCGCAACAATTTAAGGTGTAGATTGGCGCATTAGCGGAATTTTGCAGGGGTAACGTTAATACGTAAGTACCAAATTTATTATTAAAGTAAAATATACAATAAAGTACATTTGTTTAACAAAATTTCTATCTGATATTTTATTAAATGAAAATTTTCAAGTAAAATTCTTTATTGACTAAGAACGTTCAAACAAATGTATTTTAATTTAAATAATCCTAAATATTAATAGAATACATTAAGGTATTATACATACTTTAAAGGATTGTTATTTAATAAAAAAAAATCTGTATTATAATTTAAAAATAAAAGAGTATCGATTTTACTTATATTCCTCTTTGAAATCTAACAGTAAACTATTTCATTGTCCTCTATGAAGGTCTGTTAAAATTCTTCTATTGATTGTAGTTTATATGACTTTTAGTAGGTTACATATATGTACGTATAACGAAAATAATATTCGAAAAGTCATATGAATAGAATCAATAAGATAAATTTTATCTGATATTCATAAAGGACAATTCGCTAATTTAACAGTGGATTTTGAAGAAGACGGTGCCTCGAATTTAACTCCGTGATTTTAAGCTACAAAATACACGTCATTCGAATTATTAACAATCATTTAAGGTATGACATATTACTCGTACGCATTTTGCACTAACTATCGATCGATTTATCTCATACATACATACATACACACACATACACATACCAAATTAAGGATCACAATTTATTGGAACCTTTTATAATTTTGTTAAATTATCGATTGACTGTATTTTCTATTATTTTAAATTTAGTATTATCATAAATTATCATAAATATTTGATAAATATCATAGAAATATTTTAAATTCAATATTTATCATTTAGTATTAAACCCTAATAATGGTATAAACAAATATTAATTATTTATTTAAAATACCGATAAAATATTATTTAAACTGGAACAAATAATCATTATTAATAAATCATATATGCTGATCATTTATTATAAAAAATATTAAGTAAATAAATGAAAATAAAATAAAATAAAAGAAAAAGTACATTAGCCAAAAGAGGAAGTTAACTGTTAGGGAGAGTCGAATAATGTAAGAAGAACACCTTTGTCGTTTCGAGAAGCACCTGACGCGTTTACTATCTTTTGCATCCTAGGGGCTTTTCGCACGCGTCAGAGGATATTAAGTCGGAGGGCAGGATATGAGGTGTGTAACGATATTGAGCGTGCGCCCGCGAGTAGCTGCCGTCGTAGGGGGTAGGTGGGTGGTTGCTTTTGCAAGCCGTTGCCGCGTACACGCCATCGATCTTCATCCATCAAGCTCCGAGTATCGTGGTTTTTATCCGCAGGTCGATGGATTCCTTGGCGATTACTTCACCGCAACTTTAACGTCAGATGTAACAAAGTTTTCGTTGATTCCGTTTCGACGCTTACTGAGGAAAAAGGATGCGTTTAGAGAATAATGAAACATTTTAAGGTATCGATAACGTTAGAACTTGCTTCCGAAAGTTTAACGCAATGGTGCGTATCCGATGTGATCTCATTAATTTTCGGAGGAGCAATAAAAGAAAAGGAAGGTCGTTGGAGCTTGGCCTAAAAGTGCGTGAGAGTGACACGCCCAAGGCACGTTTTTCTCGCGTGCGAATGCGAGCGGAAGAGAGAAAAAAAGGGAATAAATGCTTTTTAGCATTGCTCCTCTTGTTTGCCTTCGGTATTTCGAACTTAGACAGAGAGGAGGAGAGGGCTGGGGTAGATGGTGGGCGTGCGTCCGAAAGGGCGAGAGACCATGGCGATTGATGATGATGCAGGGAAGCAACGGGAGTCACTTGGCACTATTGTTGTTAGCGGGCCACGTGCCGCGATAGAAAACGAGCGTGGCCGTCGTCGTTTTGTCGAACGACCGGTCCCCGAGAAAACCAGAGAAAAAGAGAGAGAGAGAGAGAGAGAGAGAGAGAAAGAGAAGGATTCGAACGTGATATACTCTCAGTACGTTGCGACGAGATATATGGATGGAATTAATTGATACCGCGTGATCCAGCATCACCAAGATCGGTAGGAAGGAAGGGTTGCCTAAGCACCGTGGAAAAAACTTAGATCGCGTCTAGTTACTCCTCTCACGCTTCGATGAATCCTGATCGACGTTTCGATTCGAAGGACACGTACGCACCACGATCATTATTTTGACGTGAATACACAGGTGAATTCCATTGACTAATGACTAGAGAAAAAATATTGTAAAGTGTAGGAGCTTTTGATGTACCGGTACTTTCGGCTTCGTGTACATACAGAACTTTTGTCAAAATAAAATTCATCTAGCTTGTGACTTTATACCTTGCTTAATAATCATTTGATGTAAAGAATTTACATGAGGTCGTTAGAGCGATATTTTCGTTAAGCCCGGCTGAAAGAACCCAAAAAAAAGCCGAAAGGTAGTTATAGTCGGGGAGTTCTTTCGGAAGAAAGATGGAAGAAATTGAGAAGCGCGTGACACGTTACTTTCCCGTCGGCGCACTCGACGTACCACCAAGTCGTTATAAAAATAATCAAACTTTCGAGATGGTAGAAGGGGAAGCTTGACTCGAGTAGCGAGACAACGTTTTACGGGACCAAGCTCGGCCTCTTCGCGTCATCGTCAGGACAGCTCATTACGTTTGACGATTATGCATTAATTTGCACCTAGCGATACATCAAACGATTTTTATTCATCGCGCGTCGAGGGCAAGTTTTGCCCTCGAGACGGTAAGCTGGCCGGCCGAGAATACGACGAAGAACCGTCGTCGTCGTCGTCGTCGTCGTCGTCACCGTTGCAATAACCGAGGCGATCGTCGTAGAGACGTAAGCGCCGAGATTCTTCATGTTTTATATTTTGTCGAGAGTCTTCCGTCGAGAAATCGAGTCTCTAGCTGCACGTAGGTATATACATATACATCCATACACTATACACAGCCGTCAAAGGACTTGGGATATGATAATCCCAGTGGCACGTTGAATGTGTAACGAGTTTTCCCCTTGGCGATGGAGTGGACCAGCTCTTCTGATTAGCTTTGCCTTTACGTACTTTTGCCGTCGAGTTACTTCCATAGTAAGCTTCTTCTCGTTTCGACTTTCGCGCGCAAATGACTTTGAGAAGGGGAAGCAACTCGATCGATATTTATGTCAGCTAAGTGTAGTTGGAAGAGATTCTTTCAGAAAAAATACAAGATGCTGGACCTTAGATATAATCTATCCAGGCCATTTGAGGCGTAAAGCATAGTATTAGGATAATATTAGGATAGTATTAGACTTAGCAAGTAAAAACGTAACAGATTGGAAACCGCATTTGGTTAGACGTCGATCGGTCCTGTTCCTGACATTATATCCCTTCTTTTTCTTCCTCCTAACGCATTAGCGTGTGTCCTCGATATAGTGGCAGTCCTATTAACTAATGCCAAGACCCTTGTTGAACGCAATGCCATACGCGCACCAGCCAACGAAGCAAGCCGGTGAGCATCCAGTCGATCGAAAAGCCGCTAGAAGCACGTCGCTACAGAGCATGAGTCCGTGGTAGGACATGCTTGGTACGACGAGACAGTTTAAGCCCTGATATATCGCCCACCGACACTCCCAACTTCTGTCGCACTTTCTATACCGCTTTTTTGTTACGACGAGACCATGCCACGGTCTGACCATATGTCCACGGAAAGCGGGAACCCTATGGGGTACCACCCCCGTCCTCCCTCTCGCCTAGTCTACGCACGTTTTTCGCCATTCAAGGTAGATATTTTCTGGACGACCCTATCTCTCAACTTGTCACCGGTTGCGTTCGAATGTAAATCATTCTGTCGGACCCTACTAAGGTGTTAAACTCGTTTATGTCGGAAATTGTAGTATCCTCACCGATTCTTACCGTTCTCGATGAAGCTAAGGAAAGTGTCTCCTTATCGAACGATCGCATATTTTTAGCCAAAGTATAGTAGACGCAACGCATCCGTGAATTCGGCCCTTTCCCTAACCATTCTTTTCGATTTTCGTCGATAGGAGACGTTTAAGCGTTTATATGGTTCAATGATTCCTCGTTCCTTTACGCCTTTGGCTTTCCGGGTATGTGGGTGCGTTTAAACGGACTTGGATAAGCTATGCCTCAAAGGGAAAGCCCACTTTGCACGTAACAAATGATGCCACATGTTCGAATCTTGACTCTCTCTCTCTTTCTTTCTCTAATTCGCTCACTCACTCTTCATCCAAGCCGCAGGGCATGAAACGTTCGGTTCGGTGCTTCGAAATATAGGGTCTTCCGCCGTCGTCGCGTAATTCGTACGGCCGATGTTCTCGGTAGAAGAAGAGGAAGGGAGTAGGAGAGACAATTTACATTGGGCTAACTGCCGCGTTGGGACCATTTTCAACGAGCGCGAATCGAATCGTTCCTACTTACTTGTTAATGCCGCCTTATGCGCGTTCACCGGCCATTGAAAGGGCGTTAAAAATCATTTGATTAGAAGCGTAAAAGAAAAAAAAAGAAAACATAAAGTAAAAGATGCCTAGAATTCTTCGATTCTTTAGCACGAAGGAGTAAAGACACAAAAAAAGAAGTAAGATTATTCGACGTTGACAAGAAATTCTTTGAAAGGGAGACCGCGAGAGAGTCGAGAGACCGTAACTGATGTCGACGAATGGTAGCATTGAAGCAGACAACGCGCGTACGTTCGTTTTCATCCCTTCTACTACTCTTCTCTTCGACCTTTTCATTTCTTTGTCGTTCTCCTCGTAGTGCCACTGAGCTGCAGGTGAATATCCGTCATCGTGTACTGCTTAAAAAGGTTAACCGATTGCGGGCTCTTTATCAAGTACTTATGGACAACGGAAAAAGTGGTTGGATGACTGAGCGAGAGTAAGAGAGAAAGAGAGAGAGAGAGAGAGAGAGAGAGAGAAAAGAGATAAAAAGACTCGTTCTCTTTCTATACGTTCATCACGGCCGCGCTGTTCATTGTGACTAATTCTGACATATGCCTACGACAGTTATAACAAAGGGTGCCGATCTTGTATTCAACTGTTTCCCAAGTCTTTGCGACTGGAACGTTTCGGATCTTTTACGAGGAAATGTTGGAAGCTAACTTTGAGACAGAGAAACGTTTGCTTTACATGCTTTACGATGCTCTTCGTACTAATATCTATTTTTGAAATGATGGATGAACGTAATCTGGGCGGTCTAAATCGGACGCTGGATATTTCGAGATACAACGAGTAGTTAATGAGTGTTACGTTAACGTAATTTTAATTTGACTTCAGTAGAGTAGCAAAATTAGAAGAGGAATTTTTGTATGTAAAAAATAAGAATAGATTTACTAGCGTTGATTTTAAAAGGAGGAAGAAGGCACAGTATCTACATCGATCATCGCTGCGATCGTGCGTTAAGTTGTTACATGACCTGGAAAAAGGCGACTGGAGTTCTACGAAAAATAATCAATAAACGGATGTCAGTAATTTTTTGAACGTCCAACCCGTTGAAGTCTACTCAATGATTATACGCTCGCTTTTATCTCGATGTGGACGATGCAATCGTCGAAGGCGCATGTTTAATATCGATTAAACGATATGCTGGACGATCAAGTATACCCTGAATCAAACTACTGGCAATTGTCCAGCGATCATCTTCAAAGAGTTGGCTTTGATAATTTTAAAACAAAAACTAACTTAGTATCCTTTTGCTTTTTTTTACAAATCCGTGGCGCGATTACAAACGATTTTGTTAGTAAGAAGTCTATGACGTAATCGTTGGACAAAAGGTGTATAAACAATTTGATTATATTTATTAGATAATGAAAAGACAAGTATAAATCCGCAATAATCTATTAAACGAAGCAAAAAGCGAATAGGAGGAAAGAAGGAAAGATTCCGCGACATAAAGAATTCAGCATGTCCCTTTTATTCTTTTTCTCTTTCTCTTTCTTTCTCTCTCTCTCTTCCCCTTGTCATTAATACCAGGCGACTGTTACATATGGATGAGAAAGCTGGGTTAGGCCAGAACGACGATGTTGGTGGTGATGGTACGGAACGAGAGGAAACCGAAACGGGATATGGGGAAGCGAACTCATCGACTAAAAGCATCCGCAGAAAGCCAAAGTCGTTTTGCTTTATTTTCGAATCTTCGCCTCCTAAGAGCACCTTACTACCGCAAAAGAGTTCTCTCTTTCTAAAAAGTTCAAGATTGACTTGAAAATCACTCGGCCATAGAATATTGTTAACATTTTAGATACAATCTGTCCTTTTTCTTAGCCTTTGATCAAGCAACACATAGTTAATATCGTCTTTTGTATTTTTTTGAATATTTATAAACGTTTCTTTCTTTAGCTCGTCTCATATATCACAGAATCTCGAGTAATTCGGTAGGACTTTAGCGTAAAAGGTTCAGCGTCGAGACGGATTCGCGAGACTCGCGGTGCTCGATTCGTTCTGGTCGAGAAAGACGATAAATCTGAACGTACCCCCGTATATCTTCCGGTTCGCTTAAGGGAGAGTAAACGTAATATAGGTAATGTTCTGGCTAGCTACTTAACAAATTGCTACAAATTGCGGCGAGCGTTTATCCGTCGGAACCGTTTAAGTTTGTGCGGCCTTCTTTTCCTATCCCCATCGTTGGTTCCTCTTGCGGTGGCATCGGAGGGTCGGCCTTTGCTTTCGTCGGCGAAACGATACGGTGGTGACCACATGGTGCTCCCATATGTCCGACGATGGTGCTCACCCTTAATGTCGATCATGTCCACCCACGATGTTTCACGTTGCTTGGATGATAGAATTGGATGAAAATAGAGAGAGAGAGAGAGAGAGAGAGAGAGAGAGAGAGAGAGAGAAAAGAAAAAAAATAGTTACGAAAAGAGATTGAACGAGTTCGAGAAAAACATCGAAGAGGTCTAGAAAGGGTCGTCGTCCCTTTTGAGATCAAATCCTACTATAGATTTAGTTTTGTATTGGTATTCGTTTACTGGAATGCCGATATCATTAACTCCTATTGGATGGATACCGCTTTTTGAAGAATATATTTAGACGATGACAAGTGAAAAAGTTAAAGACAAGAAGAAGAGAAGGTTTGATGATTTTAAAATAGCTTTTAGGATACTACCTTTGTCGTGAACAACTCATTAATCGCAGGCTGAGAAGGAGGCGCCTCTAATAGTACTTTAAAGGCGATACCCTCGAGCCAATCGGATCGCGTGCCGAACATGGATCGTCCGGCTTAATTTCACGGGTATTTAACGCGGTTTCGCTTAACAATGATTCAATCAAGTCGGATTTATTTAGCCAGGATTCGGTGATCACCGGCACGAGGCGATCATTAGGGCCTTCCCATTGGAAACGCCTTCAAGCCTTTTACCTTTGAATTGAACGTTTCTATGCGAACTGTGCTTCTTCTTTGTTGCGTAGTTTCTTGTTAGTGAATATGTCACTAACACACTAACGTAAAGACAAATTTTCAACGATAATATATTTGTTCTCTTTTTAATCGATTAATTGAATTTTCTTTGAAAATAAATATTATATATATAAGCGAAAATTGGTGTGCGTGTTGACGAAGTTTTACGTGTAGGAAAGAAGGAAAGAAGAAGGAAGATAGGGTAGACGGTAAGGATAAAAGGTGGGATGGGGTGGAATGAGGGAATGGACGGCAATTCGGTGTCCGTGCGAAATGTTGTCAGCCAATTTTCTTGGCCAGTGCCTCTGAATGCCGCAGATTTCCATCTAGGTCCGTCCTCCGTGGCGCCGGTGTGTATTGCCGTTGGGTAAATACACCCTTTCCCAACCCCTATGGATTCTACTCGTCGTAGTCGTCGTCGTCGTCGTCGTCGTCGTCGTCGTCGTCGTCGTCGTCGTCGTCGTCGTAGTCGTAGTCGTAGTCGTAGTCGTAGTCGTAGTCGTAGTCGTAGTCGTCGTCTCCGTCGTTGTCGTCGTCGCGGTTGTGGCTGACTACAGACCTAGCACCGGACCTCGTTGTTCTCCTGCATCATAGTTCATATCTCTTCTCTCTCTTCTCTCTAACCATCCCTCCCTAACCACATCGACCACAACTGTGATTATAATTCGCAGCCCCCGTTGACAGGAGCAAACGCGAGCTCCCCTTCCTTCCTCATTCCCGTCCATCCCGGTCGGGATCGGACGTCGTGTAAAGGATTATACACGCGGATTTAACTGATGAATCACATTGTCGTCTTGATTCGCGGTGGTGTTAATTTTCGATGCCCTACTCTGTCTCTGGGAACCATTTATATAGGAACGCACACGAATGCGAAGCGTCTAGACGTTCAAAAGTAACCAGTCATTTATATCGCATGAAAAAATTCACGTGAATTCAGACAATAAGGAAAAGTAACGTTCTCCTCCTATATGCTAGGTGATTTTATGAATTTATTCTTTTTTTTATTTAGACAAGATTAAGGGTATTTGAGAAAATATTAATTTAACGCTGAAGTGGTCTTTAAAATAATTACATCTTAGAAAAAGAAAAAGATGGTTGTTCAATGTATAAATGTTTTTGTAAAAGTATGATACAAAGAAAGAAACCGGTTCGAATGGGAAGAAGAAACGTGCGTTACCGCGCACTAGTACCAAATTATAGGTCTTATAGAAAGTTGACAAGATGTTTTTAAGGACGATAATAATTACAAGAAGAACGTGTACTTGTCCCTAATGTGTATTTCAATATCACTCGGTCGATTAGAGACAAAAATTCTTCTCGTTATATTGAAAAAATTCACTAACGAGGAACGTTTGAAAATAATCGATCGGCCATTAATTTACATCGATGTCTTCCTCCACTCTCGAGAGATTACAACTTGGCGCGCTCGTAAAAGATCAAAACCATGATTTAACGGAGCAGATCGCTCGTTGTGCCATAATGAACGATCTTGGTCACGGTAATTTAGCGTACTCACGTAATTTATCGTCGATAGTATAGATATTATCTTTAAAAACTGAAATAAACATAACGATTTCTTCTATCTATATATCTTTGTGTTGCTTCTCTTTCCTGTTTTTCCCCTGTGCATTAAGTTCGTCGTCACCGACGGACGGGTGCAAACAATTTCTATTCGTTTGGAAACGTTTCTAATCCACCAACAACTAGATTGGTAGGGATAAAGCCAGAATTAACTGATTCCCATTTGCAGAATTTGTGAAGAGAGAGAGAGAGAGAGAGAGAGAGAGAGGAGAGAGAGAGAGAGAGGGAGAGAGAGATTGTGATGCCGGTCTTATTAATTTTGCCAATAACGCCGCGAAGAGGGTGCTTCCTGTGCACAGATGGCGTATCACGAGTCAATATACTTTTCCGCATCGAAGCACCCTCGGTTTCGAAGAACACGTGACGGGTTCGGAACTTTAGTTACGGTCACTAATAATTTCTTTGACCTATGATCCTTGAAGAACAACACCAAAAACAGTAGTTTCTTTTTCTACAGTAGTTTCTTTATTTTTCTTTCTTTCTTTTCTTTATGTTTAATGTTTCTTTCAAAAATGGATAGGGCTAAATTTCACTTACAATTAAATATAGAGGACTAGTCGGTTTACTTATATGACGTTAGACATATTCACGCTTTTCGAGCTAAGAAAAAAAACAAGAGAAAAAGTAGGTAATGACGATGATGAAGAAGAAGAAAAAGAAGAAGAAGAAGCAGCAGCAGCAGAGGATAGGTAAGAACCTGAGAGTGGGGGGCAAAGATGTTCCTGCCAGAGTCAGAACACGATCGTGTACCATGGACCCGTGGAGAGAGGAGAATAAAGTAAGCTCTCTAGCGCGTGTACGTGTGTGAGTACATACGAAGAAAAAGAGGAGGGAGCCAGATAGAACGAGAGACGGAAAGAACGAGCCCAGGAAGGTGTGGTAAAGAGAAGAGGTGGAGAAAGAGGAGAAGAGGGAAAGAGTAAGAGGAAAGACGGTGGTAGAGGAAGAAGAAGAGGAGGAGGAGGAGGAGGAGGAGGAGGTGGAGGTGGGAGGGAGGGGGAGGAGGAGGAAAGAGAGAGAAAGAGAGGACATCCCCCTCTTCTTCGCGGGTTGACTCGAACGCCGGCGATATCTCGACCAATCAAATCACGCCGTGGGCTCCGCCTTTTATCATTATTTTACTTGTTTTCCCCTTACTTCACCCTCATTGGATGACATTCTCTGGGCCATTTCGCAGGGCAAAAAGGTACCTTTGCCCGGGAAAGGACGACTCCATGCTTCCTCGACGGGTACCCGCCTGGTTGTCTTCCCGTTGTCCTCCTTGTACCCTCTTGGTACTCCCTTTTTCGCTTCCAAAAGAATTTATCTTCCTTGCTCTTTTGTATATTTCTCTGCAATAGTGTTCTCCGTAAAAGTTTCTATTCATAGGACGAAACAGAAAAATATATATATTTTATAATGTTTTATTAAATTTATAGATAAATAATTACAAATGATAGATACTATTTAAGTATAAAAATATCGATCTCAGACAACTCACGAATTCCTAGGTTTGCTCCGTTGCTCGATTATAAAGTAGCAAGGAAAGAATACGAAAGATCAAAGAAGAGAAAGAGAAGCTCTTATGTGTGCAAGCTACACGCTTGATCTGGTATACCGCATTGTACCGTATTGTATGTATATCGAGTTCGGTAGATCGGAGGGGGAGTTGGTACCAGAAAGAACAATGTTATGGAATAAAGGAGGAAACAGCAAGGTCCGGGTTTCTTAAAGAGATCACAGAACTGATGAGGAAGACCCTACTCGGTATTTTAGCACATCTACGTATTTCTTTTTATCTCACCCAAAAAATATCCACGAATGTGTTCCATTTATGTTAGCAAAAAATCATCCTACTAAAAGGTACAAGAATGATAGGAAAGTGATCAATTTCTTTTGTTTCTATGGTCTTACTCGATCGAAGTATTCTTGATTCGATTTCGATCAATGTGACTTAACAAAGAGTTCGTTTCGCGAAGGAATAAGGTACTCGAGCGATAAGGTTTAGCAAATAATACCGAAATTTCGTTGCAGAAGTCGACAGGAGAAGGGAAGGAGAGAGTAAGCGAGGGGACGAAAAGCGGATAGCGATTTGTTCGGGAAGCAATATAGCGGACTATCACCACTGTGGAGTAGGGTGAGGAGTCGAAGGAGGAGGAGGGGGTGGTGGAAGGGCGAACGGGGGTGCCCTTTTCCTGAAATTTGCATGAGGTATTAAAGCGCGGTGGCTGCGTTCACCAGCGGAGTTCCTGTTTGCCGACACCGAGTGCCGAGGATCAAAGGACCTCTGCGTTCTCGTATCTCTTCCCTTTGCTCTTCGACGAATGAACGAACGATAAAGAGGGACAGATGGATGGATGGATGGATGGATGGATGGTTGGATGGATGGATGGATAGATGGATGGATGGATGGACGAATGATTGGATAGATGGAAGAGGAAGGAGAAAGATACGTTTGCTTTTGAGACATGAAGCAAGTTTAACTGTTCCAACTCGACGATGTTGGTTGTTGAAACGATTCGACGTACAATTGATTTCATTTGGAGAAGGGTATCGGATTGGATTTTTGGAGGTAACGTGTAGCCGGGTTAGACGTGAGAAAAGAACGTCTTTTTGATCGTACTCTTGATAGTCTTTTTGATCGCCCTCTTGATCGTCCTCTTGATTGTCCTCTTCCACATTGGCCTCGCGCGTTTCGCGTAGAAAGACGAATGGCCTAGAGATCCTTGGACTCGACGGCCATGTGGATGATATTCCAAGAATGTTAACGCGCGTAATCATATTCTTACTCGCATCGTGCTCCGTAAAAAAGTTAGCTGGCAGTGATGTATGCCGGCGAGGGCACGTATCGCATAAGTAAGGAGGGCCTTGTGCCCATTCATCAGGCAACTCAGGGGGAGAGAGTAGGACCCCTGAAGAAGCACCGCTTTCGTCTACCGGGTCGACTTCGACGAGGACTTTTCTCGTCTTCGATGAGGCGACATAGAGTCGTATAGTCGTTGAAAAGAAAAGTGACGTAGTGTCTCATAAAATCTTTTAAACGAGACTCGAGAATCGCACGGAATTAAGAGTATCCCTATGGAATAAAGTTGATTCCCGGAATTGTTCACGAGTCGACGAGGCGGCTGCCGAAACACATTTTAGCCAAGCTATCTATACAACGCTTGGTAGATCACTCTTCTTGAAGAATATATATATATATATATATAGGGGTATATATATAGGAGTAGACTATATATACATATATAGCGATGTGAGCTCGCGGCACTCGTGCTCCCTCCTACGAAGAGGAGAATGCAAAAAGGTCGCAGTGGTTCGGGCTACCTCAGCGCGTTTTACAAATTATTCAATTAGCCTCGCGAATTAAGGTATGCATATTCATCGTTCCCTGATACGCGTATGCGCGTTTCCTGCGAGTGAGATACGCATATATGTGTGCTCGACTCTTTCTCTCCGGCCAAACAACCAACAACAGCATCACCGAGACACACCGGCCTCGACTCCGAAACGACGCATAAACAATTCGGATTCGTGCCACCTTCCCCGGCGAGTTGTGTACGCTGACAATGAGTTAGACGCTCTAACGAACTTGCATTTGAAATGCATCCCGAATACATCCGAATTGCAACGAAACCTAAAATGCTCTCTCGAACTTATTATTTCGACTTGATTATCGTTTAAAGAAAATGTATGTACATTTGCGAGGAAAAGGGTCAAATAAAATATTTTCTAGGTAAAATAGGAGTAGGTAGTAGTAGTTACTGGCTGTGTCGTGGCGGTTGGTTCGCGGTCGGTACACGGCCAGAACGTGGTCGTGCTTGCGTTTAAAACAACGCCGAGAAATGCACATTTTAATCGTATCACTAATAGCCCGACGTTTATAAGCCTCGGTGTGTCTCATGAATACGCATGTTGCTCCCGGTGACAACGGTACAAAATTAATGCGAGCCTGAATAGCCCCCGCGTGCGGTGCGGCCTACATCGCGTTGAGCTACCTTACGTTTTGCTGCATGCCGATCTTTACTTCTTTTCTACACGAAGGGGAATCTGTGACGTGAACTCGAGCGTTCATTTTAAAGATCAGCAAATTCGATATTGCACATTGTTTATTATCCAGGTTATTTTGTATCGGCACTAATAATTAACGCTTCTTTATAAATGGAGCAGATAGAGAAGAGCGAAAAGAATAAATACGGGCGGTAATGCCGTTAAATTGCGGAAAGCCACCATCGACGCGTGTCGATCGTTAATGACATTATAATTCACGTTAATTAATTGTTAGAAGAGCGATTAATACGTCTCCAAAGGTAAAGACGGCACAGGTGGCATAAAGCCACTTACTTAGTTGCATTTATGCACATCGTCGGAATATATTCTCTCCCGTTTAACGCACTATCACACAGCAACGTCGGGCTCCTTAATAACATGTAGATGTATTCGAGATCGTTCGATTAGATAGCGTAAGGCTATTGATCAGGAATGTGGATAAATTAGCACTTCCCCGCTTGAAGCAAGAGAACCGTGTGCGCGCGCCCGCGCCTTCGCCTTTCTTTACTCAAATTTGTCGTCGCATTTTATGCTGAGGTCTATGATTGCGTATACGTGATACCACTGTGCTGTTAATGGAGAAATTAAGTCATAATGCTATCTAGTTATGTTAAGAACCTAGAGTTTCCCCATCCATATCTGTCTCTCTCTGCTTGTATAAAGTTCGACGGAGGAAGAGAAAGACCTAACAAACTTGTGCTAAGCAAAACTTCTCTTTGTACAATTACTCTAATTGCCTTTCGAACATCTTTTACTCCTCTTCTTCGTTATTCCCCTTGCTATTTAATTTTATTAGCTTGATATTTCGTTGTTAACGATGATACAAATAAGAACGATGTAATGTTTTCAATAATGGATAGAAAAAGAGAGAGAGAGTGAAAAAAATTGTTATGTAGGCGAGCGTCCCTTACGTAAACAAACTTGGTTTCCCGTACGACGCGTTACGTTATGTGAAATGTATCGAATGTATACATTAGACCAGTTCTATGTCTGGCTCGTAAGATCAAATCGACGAGATCGCATCGTTGTTGTTGTCGTCGTCGTCTTGTCTCGTCTTGTCTCGTCTTGGCTTTATTTGAGTTCGCTTTAATAAGTGAGAGCACCAAGTGGGATGGTATCTTACGTAAAATTGCGAATATCGGAAGATATTGCCGTCCTGTTGTATCATAACGGTTAGATCCTTTATTGTAGATACGTCGTTTTTGAATTGAAAAAAAGAGCTAAAGAAAAATTCTTATCTTTCCTCGTAGAAGAAAATTATTTTGAAACAGATGTCCAGGATGTGCCCGTCGCACCGTAGACGATGTTGTTTTTCGGTCTTCCGCGATTGTTTTTTAGAATAGAACATATAAGATGTTCTAATGTTTAATGGACAAATTTTGTCAGTTTATTTTATGGGTCTCGATAAGAAATAAATTTGATGTAAACAGGTCTTTTAAAGATTTATTCAAAAGTTATAACAAAAATATGAAATACAAAGGTAATGAAATCGGATTTGCGGTTATTTCGATTTAATGTAGGAATAAATTTACAATATTTATATTTAATCTGTTTAATGTCTGGTGTTATTAAAGGAAGATACAACACTTTTAGAACTAAATAATATCCTGTTTAATATCTGTTTAATATCTGTGAGAAATAATTATTTAATTATAGTCCGCAATAATCGCAAATGCAATACTATTCTCAACTTTTTAATTTTATATATAATAGTATTTTCTTTTTACTAAAACCTATAAAATATATTGACACAGAGGGATCCTCTGTATATCGATGGAAGAAGTTTAGCAACGTAGACATAAATAATTTCGTAAATATTTATAGAAGTAAATGAATTTCGTTCTTCTAATATTATAAAAGTTTTCACATTTTTAATCTTTTTTTTTTAATTAATAAAGAAATAGATGACAAGTTCCCGCTGTATTTGATGGAAAATTAAAATCGTTTGTAAAAAGGCCTGGTTCATCGTTTATACAAAGTTCCTACAAAAGAACGGAAGTAATCAACGGTTAACAGATCGATCCGAACAGTAGACTTTCCGAGATTGCAAGACGATAGTGACGCGCCAAGACCGTTCAAAGTTTCCTCCTCTTTTCGTATTATTTCCATCGAGGAATAATTGTGATTATGGCGATTAGAGAGACTCGTATATACTTACGTATACGAACGAGTATGCATCTGTGCGCGTCGAACGGTTCTATATATCAGGTTAAGCTTTGCGTAACGTTTCAACGCGTATATATATACAATCTTGCTCTCAATTAACTCAATTACTCTGTTCCCTGTTCTAATTATCTGTCAAACTGAATTATTATTGCGCTCTAATTACTTCATTTATAAGTTAATAAATATTGGTAAACATAAAAAAATCGAAGGCAATGGCCCGTTTGTTTGCATTTTCGATCGTCGTGCAACGGCGCTTATAGAAGGAGGGATAATAAAAGTAAGACGTTATGAGTAGGATAGTTCAGATGTGTCGTGCGAGAAGCTATTTCACGTTTCTCGAGCAGGTGAGGCTCTACGAAATCGGTAGAAGGATCGGTTGAAAGAGGAAGCAGATATTTCGAGCGAAACGAGATCGAGGGTGACGCTGCCAAAATAATAGCCGAGCGTGTGTCCGTCACGGATGCTTTTTCGTCGGCTCTACGCTTCCCCTAATTTCTTATCTGCCAGGGCAATTTGATAGATCTCTGATAGAAGCACCTTTCTATAAAATGAAACGCCATGAACTAACAGCAACCTGGCTCTACTCGTCTTTGCTCTTGGACAGGTGCATCGCTTTGAGCAAGATACACCTGACCTGTCCGCGCGATTTCACAGATGCCCACAGAGTTAACGAGCTGATCGTCCCTTCCACTTCTCCTCCTCTTTCCCTTTTTCTTTAGTTCATCGTTATTTTATTAGTAGGGAAAAAATAATACTTCCAACTATGTTATACTAGTATGGAAACTCTACTATGACTAAACGTTCTTCGTCAGAGATTAAATAATTATACCGTATTCTTGGGGTTAATGAGCTGCTTAATCGAATTATAATACGTCTCGCGTGTACTCGAAGAATTTCATTTTCTTCCGCTAACACTTAAGCGCGCTTAAATATTCAGCGCGATAATTGCGTTAAAAAAAAAAAGAAACTTGCTGCATTTCCTTCTAATGCCGTTGAATTCGTCTAGTTTTTGTTCCGTGCATAGAGGAAAAGTAAATATACTTTTTCATTTCTTTCTTTTCTTTTTCTTTTCCTTGTTATTTTTTTTTTCCTTTTCCTATAATCCATCTGACAATACGGTACGAAAGGAGACCAAGTCGAAGGAACACGTACAACTTGCGTATTTTTCAAGCACGACTCGAGAATCCGCGAGTTGCTCCGACGGAACGTGCACCGCGGATCGTACTTTTTAAAGGAGCGTGACTTTCCGCGTTCCCACGGGACGTAGGCCCGACTTTTGTCCCATGATCGAGGATCTTTTTCTCTCTTACTCTCTCTCTCCCTCTCTCTCTCTCTTTCTTGTCTCGTCCGGACATTCGTTCGCGCACGCACTCGTGACGGACAAACGAACGACGGAGCACGTATACACCGGAGCTTCTATGCGTAAGGTACAGTCCCCCACACCATTACTACCAACATTTCTTTTTACTTCTCACTGTTAGCCAAATTGCTTTCTTGAATTCACATTTAATGCAATGATATTTCTTCAAAAGTAAAACTGTTGATATTTCTAGCTCTATTAGGAAACAGAAACAACAAAGTTAGAAAAAAATGATGGTCAAAAGTTTCTTATAAAAGTATCTATCTTCATTCGAAAAAGGACTGGTATCACGGACTGTACGTACGTGATAATACGTACACAAACTCACGGTCGAGCCACCGGCTACGTGATACACGTTTCTACGTGGGTGCTGGACGTTTTACGACTTTCGGTGGACTTGGAAAAAGCGAGGCTGTGCTTGACGTCTTTTACAACGTTATACTTCTTATTTCTTTTTTCTTGTATTATATTGTTGTTGTCTTTTTATTTCGTCGCTGATCAGATTGGATCTCTTCTTTCTATATACTTAAATCTGTAGTATGTTTCTCCCTTTAACGTTACATGTCTCTCTACGATTTAACACTGATTTAGTTGGAGAAAGAAAATTAGATCAAAAGTGCCGTGGCTCGGCTCCGTCTGCTTCGCTACGCTGCTTTACGCAAGGAAAAGCGTGAAAAAGATACTTTCCTTTTACTCTAAAGAATGTATTAATTACACGAGTTAATTAAGTACTACGTACTTAAAACAGGTCGAAGAGCAGATCGTAAATAGCAACGCGATATGTACGCTCGTAATCGTACTCTAGGTATCTTTTGCGATTTTTAACGAAGCGTCGTATTTATAATAAGAAAGAAAGAAAAAAAAAAGAAGAAAGGAGATAAAAAAGTTGGTAAAAGTAAAAAAGAAAAAAAAAGAAAAAAAAATGTCTTGTCCATCTGAAAGAACACGTTCCTTCGGGATACGAACGATGTTAGCTTTTGTCATTACTTTTTTTTGGCCTCGTCACAGCACTTTTGGGGTCTCGTCTCTTCCGCTCGTTAGTCGGCAAGTCTGAGCTTATGCTAATTTTAAGTAGTCGCCTATCCCCCCGTCGATTCCTTCCTAAAGCTATTAGACGATCATCTCGGATTATCCCACGATTCCGAGTTTACTCGAGACTCGACTTTTCTAAGTTTTCTTCTTTCTCTGACTAGCGCGAACGTCGCGAGAAGGCTTATTATTCCCTTTTCGAAAGAAAAAAGAAAGAGGAAGAAGGAGATAAAAGAAAAAGAATTAGGCTTTTGTAAATGGTAGACGTAAAGCGTGCTTGGAAAAAAGACTAAGAAGAGAGAGAGAGAGAGAGAGAGAGAGAGACGGAAAATTTCCAACGATACGAATAGAAACGAATCGGAACGGTGCTTGTTCTCCATTAACTTGCTAAGATCGTTCAAGGCCGTGGACATTAACGACTACGTTACATTACGAGCGTCCAGGCGTTTCCGTTTCTCGGAAAGTAGTCGCTTAACGAGTCTATACACGAAAAACGAATGGTTTATGCATCGGATCCAATTATTGCTGGCTTGGTTATCAGATTCCACCTTGGAAAGAGTAATATCACGTTATACGGATTAAAATGTTACTACTATCTCGTTATTATTACTACCTATCTCGACTAATTATTCTATTAAGAAATGATTTTTCCGAGAGCAAGCTACGCTACAGTCGAAGTAACAGTATTCTCGTGGTTGTTACTTCATTACAACTTTTCTCTCTCTCTCTCTCTCTCTCTGTTTTATTATCGAGAAAACGCGCAATCTGCTCGAGACGAGAGCACCAACCGTTCGTACAATTAGATTCTCAGGAAAAATTACGATCGCCTTCGGCATTGTGGTGCTGTTCACTGCTATCTTTGTACAAGATTTTCGTGCGTAACACGTAGGATCGCGCTCGGAAAAGCAGAGATACCGGTATGTGTTCAACGATGATGATAATAATGATGATTATGATGATAATCATGATGATAAGAAATGCGATAACTCAATCGTTTCTCATGGAAGCAACGAAGAAATGTAATATCTTATTTTCCATGGCAAATACTAAGAAGGTGTTATCCTCCTTTTCATCGGAAACCGCTACGGGTACTGTTCGATGTGATGTTTCATTTATATTTCCTAATTCACGATAGAAGAATTCAACGTGATTTGTCATTTTTTTTATTTTGTGTAATGAATATCTTCAAATCCTTAGCAAAAAATCCTTGCAAGATTTTAACTCGACAAGTTTCTATATATTTTTCCAAAAGGATTTTGGAGAGCATGAATCAAAGTTTGCCCCGTTGCTCTCGCGATATTTATTACTTCGTTCCGATTTAGTCGCCTGCCGAGAAAGAGAGAGAGAGAGAGAGAGAGAGAGAGAGAGAGAGAGAGAGAGAGAGAGAGAGAGAAAGATTTATACGTGACGCGTATTGTTGAATTTTCTTATGAAAATGGTAAAATAGGACACAGGGTATTTCGATGATCAGATGGAAAAAGAAGAGAGGAGAGAGAGAGAGAGAGGACAAAAAGGAAGATGAAACTTACGCGTGGCTGAGATTCAAAAATTTATTCGTCGGAAATTCTGACTTTTTTTGACCAAAAGAGTCAACTGCCATCCTAGATGTCCACGCAGATAAAACGCGCGAGCAAGAGATGAGGAAAGAAAGAAAGAGAAAGAGAAGGAAGCACAGTAGTTTCGTCGACTTTCAATGAAATTCATAGCTTACTCTTAGATGCGTTTAGAGATGTTAGGAGAGATTATTTTTGTTTTTTTCTTTTTTGTAAAAACAATAAAAAGAAACGTAGAGGAGGAATGAAGAAGGAGAACGAGTGGAGGATTCTGGTTGCACGACGACGACGACGGGCCGAAGAGAAATCGTGAATGGAAAGGGCCGATGTTAGAAATTCGTCGTCGACGAATGGCTGGCTGACTACGGCCGTCGCTCGTCCAACGTTCTTCGTACTTGACGTACGTCGTTCGAAGAAGAGACCTCGTCCCCTCCCTTCGTTCGGCCGGAGAGAGAGTACACTCGCGGAATACCTAACAACTTTCGTAGACCGGGCAGACGGTCGAAAAGTCCTGCTTGAGACAAAGCGAGAAGGAGGAAGAAGAGGGTGGGGGTGGTGCTGGTGCTGGTGGGCGGCCGCGACGTGCGGTGCCCGTTTTTTGCGCTTAAACTCCCCTCGTCTCGCCTTTTATTTGGGCCAGACAGGAATTCGGCTAAATGCATTGATTAAACTCCTGACATTGTTCGGACGGCCCGGTGGCCACCGTGTCTCTGCGGACGAGTTCGATCTTTTTTTGCGATTCCCTCTCCTCCTTCTCCTCCTTCTCCTCCTCCTCCTCCTCCTTGAGATCCCTTATTTTACGTTCGACGTGTTCTTCGACGGATTTAACAACGAGCCGAACTAAACAAGAGAGAGAGAAAGAGAGTATTATATGTGTATGTACGAGACTTCTTGCGAAGGAAGAAACTCGCCCAGAGAGTAGACGCGACGTTGTACGGACGGGCCCGCAACAAGGTTTTAACGACTCGTTCTACCTCGTTAACGTTCAATTTCATCCAACTATTCCACGATAACAGAGAATTGATATTTATACTTTTCCGATTAGGATCCATCTTTTCAAACGATTCAACTTTTAGATCATAAGGGTAGATAAGAGTTATATACAACGAAGAACGACCGGTTATATCGATTACTAATTACTCATGGTTACCCATATCTAATTTGAAACATGCTAAGATACTCGTACAATCTTGTAAAACAAGACCCGAGAATAGCTTTTAAAATTACGAGGTGAAACTGTACTTATGTAGAAAGAGAAAAAGAGAATGAGGGAATATTTCGATACTCATTGAGACGTTCCCTCATCCGGAATACCACCGAGCGATACATATCATTCAAAAGGCCTCGTTTCGAGGCTCTCTTTCTGTTATACTCTTTCTCTCCCCTTCTCTATCCATCTATCTATCTCTCCTTTTCTCTTGCAGAAACGAATGCATCTCTTCGCAGCTCGTTCGGCAAGCAAAGCACGAGGCAAGTTTGGCATGCATCGCTCGCTCCTCGGAGCAGCCAAGAGCCATCTATGGAATTACCCCGATGATTAATGGTGCGGCTGGCTCGAGGCACCCTTCTCTTCCACCTCTATCCTTCCCTCTCTCTCTCTTTTTCTTCGTTTTCGTGCGGTCCCGTAGGACGGACGCCTACGTCGTCTCGTCTTTTCAAACCCATCGCCTTTGGGCCCATCACCGATCTCTTTCCAATTGTTCTTTCACTGTCGCGTAAAAACGGCTGCTTTAAACCCGTTCTGTCGAACAGCCCTTTCTCTAAGGGATCCTCTTTTTCGTCCTATATCCTTCGATTCCTTAGGATTACTAGCGAAGGCTAGAAAGCAGGACAAGAGTGAAACGATCAAAAGTCGTTCGATAGGAATAACCGAGCCGAGGATTTTGGATCGCATGTCGACGGACAGTAAAAGAGAACCAAGTCAAACAACCGAGGACGGGTGCATCTCCTTCTCCTTCTTCTTCTTCTTCTTTTCCTTTTTCTTTTTCTTCTTCTTTTTTCCTTTGGTATTCTCTCTTTTCTCTTCTTCGTTACCAGCATGAAATAGCAGTGATTCCGCGGAAATGTGCAATATCTTTCGTGATCGGGTATTATTACGTCATGATTAAGGGTCAGGATCTAGGCTAGAAACGTCTCTAGCATTTCCCTTCCTCTCTTTTCTCCTTGTCAACGAATAAAGGTTCACGGAAAGTAAGGGCGTCCTCTTCGTCCTTCTCTCGTCACGCTTACACCGTCATGCTATTCGTGACGAGCCGCAAATCGCCGCGCCGTGGGAAACAACGTGCTTTCTATTATGCCTCTTCTCGATTATTCGTCCGCGCCGCTATGATCAACGAGCTATGCCGCAATGCCGTTGCTTTAACTCTTTCTACACTTCTTTTTACTGTTCTACGATCGAGAAGAGTGTATTCTCGCAGTTACCGTAATCTTTTGGATTTAACGATTATTTCTCAATATTATTGTATTTTGTTCTTATTCGGCAAAATTCGACATAAATTCAGGCTGAAATTCAATGATATTTATGGTCAGAAACCTCACTGACATCGCTAATCGGTGATAAGATGCATCACGGATCGTTCAGTAATTCGATTATATTCGAATGGTTATTTTTCTTTAATCAGAGATATTATATGATAATAACGAGAATGATTATAGTGATTTGTCACGTATTTTTTAAAGGTATGGTAAAGGTATTCAACTATTAAATAAGAAATAAAGATAGGAAAAGGGTTGGTAATTATGATTTTGAGATTGTAAAGTTGAAAGGAAGTTGGTCGTCATTGTTGAGGAACTAACGACAATCGACAAGAGACACTTTTGGAGTTGGACTTTAAAAGAAAGAAAGAGAGAGAAAGAGAGAGAGAGAGAAAGAGAGTAATAAGGCGAAAGAAGAGGGCCCCGCATTGCGGAACGATGCGCAACGACTGCACCTGACACGTCATTTGCGAAGAACGTGCATCGTCGAAGATCCGATAGCTGATTATTATTCCGCGTGCAAATACACGAGTGCTCGCGCTCGCGCACACTTGTTGGTGTAGCTGCTAAGTCGAGGCCTCAACCAACGATCATGCTATTTGTTTCCACGCGTCGCCGATTGCGATCCATCGTCGATCTTACGACTACGAAGTTCGACGTCGAATGACTCTTTTCGTAGAGGAAGATTCCATCGATGTTATATCATCTTCCAATATGTCACCGCGAAATTCTACCTAACAACAGTGAATCGTCAAACGATCGATTCAAAAAACTTTTCCGAGCAATCGATAATTCCTTTCTCCCATGAAATCGGCCGTTTAATTTGATCACAGCAGGCTTTAAAATGATAGAAGGTCTCTCAGGGATAAATCCAGGATGTTCCTGGGTAGCACCCTCATCCCCTAAGAAGAAGGGTCGAGTTTAATAAAAGATGCCGTTGTATGCGTTCGCGATAGGATGTCGCATAGTGTTACTCGTTCTTAGTTTTTTTTTTCTTCCTTTCTTCTTTCTATTTTTCGCTTCTCCATAGGAGGCAAAAGTAAAATACGGGAAATCCTTAGGATACGAGTTCTACGTAGTATTTCAACTAGAGTAAGATTTCTAAATGAGAAAAAAAAACAAGCAAGCAAGCACGAGGGGGCGAATACGATTCGGCGATTCGCGGAAGCCATTTGCCAAGTAGCAGGATAGCTAATTAGCTCGTGAAACGGTGATGTGATCGAGATAATCGACGGTCTTCCTCTTGCGTAAAAGTCCGTCGGCGAAAAGATATCATGGCGGACTTTGGGTATGTGCAATCTATTCTTGCATACTCGCGACATCCTCTTCTTTCAACTTTCCCTTTGCAAAATAACTTGACCAACTCGTAAAACGATCGCAATCCTCGTTTCTTTCAAATTTCTTTTATTTGTGAGTTCGAGTATTATTCTTAAAGCTTCTTTGATAATTTTCTTTACAACAGTAGAAATGATGAAGGAAAGAGAAGAAGAAAAAGAAGAGAATGCATGATAGGAATGGTTTTAATAAAGCAGTCGAATATTCAACAAGCGGGTGTTTCAATGAAACGGCCCCATGGGTGCCAGTGGCGTGCACCCCAAGACTGGGACGTGATTAAAAGTGACGTTGAACCTAAGCTACCAAAGCCACGGGGGGCTGATTGTCCAAGGGGCGAGTCGCTTTTCCGTTCTCCACGTGCTTAGGCTAATTTTCTCGCCGCACGAAAGAGTTCTTTCTTCTCGGAAAAAGGTAAAAAAAGAGAGAATTGTTTTAACCACATTCATATTCGATTTATCGAGAACAATGGAAAACATCAGAATCAAGGACGATCGGTGCAAAGTTCAAAGTATTACAGAGAATGATCGTTGATAAAGAATATCATTCAGTTAGTCTGGACATATGTCTGTAAGTGACCTGATATCCGCTTATCTACTATGAAACTCGTACGTAGCGATATCACGTATTTTTAAATCATTTACAGAAGGGTGAAAATATCATGTATATTTAGTATTTAAACGAGTGCGCGCAGTTTTATAAATCAATATCTATTACTGTTAAATAAAATGAGCGATTAGACGATCTAATTTTCGAAGAAAAGATTATGAAAGTATCGAACGCGACTTGAGAATGTTTTAGCGTAAAGAATTATATTAAGCGATACGTTTAAACGCACATCGCAAGTTTGAGTAATATATTTTTTATCGAGACACGCACACGACCTTTTTTTGTTATCGCGCATTTTGCCGTACCTACTCCGACCTAAATGCATTCGTAATTTTTCTTCTTCCTTTTTTCCTGCTTCGAGGAAGGAAGGAGAGGGTAAAAGAAACTCCGGCTGCGTTACGATTCGACGATACGCACTTAAAAGCGGACGAGGTAAGCCGATAAAGACGACATTTGTCAAGTTGTTACGACTACAGCAGATTTTATTCATTTAGCGCACGCACTATCGCTAGCATTCATTTGGATTTTATATTTAATAACAATCATTAATTGCAAGGCCGTGTGTGGGTTGGATTTACGACGAGCGATTATCTTGGGGTAACATCGAAAGAAACCTCGACACTCGATCGTCGGAATTAAATGATGTTAATAAATTTTTACTCACAGAATGTATAAACTATAAGAAATGACTGCAATGCGTAAGTCGTATTAACCTCTTAGGCACGGCTTAATGTTGCGCGGGGTTGTTTCAGGGTTCAACAAGAATTACGTGTAAACGGTACAATTTATTTAACAACAACAATGTGTGACGAACAATACTGTTCTCATTGTGATCAAGTTTTTGATAATTAAATTATAATTTTTCTTAATAACATGATATACACATACTTAAACTTTGCTAATTTACTTTAATAATTAATAATACCATTAGGTATGATACATTTGAAAAGATATTATCCGCGAAAACTATTATAGTAGCTCGTTGTGCCTAAAAGGTTAACATGGAATGCGGTATATAATATTCTTTTGTATAAAATGAAATATACAATACAAAGCGTATCCAATAGCAATATTTATGTTGATTGAAAAACGTTGCCTTCTGGAATTTCTTCAACTAATTGTAAATATTCAAAAAGAATTTTTTTATCCTAAAATTAGTCACATGGTTTCTCGTTAGCCATTGCGATGAGAAGTAATAATAATCGGAATTCGTGCGAGGGCAATGTATTGCGTGCGACAACGAACGAATCGGAGCTTGATGCGTGCGTGGGCGTCCCCCTTAGTTCTCTCTCTCTCTCTCTCTCTTTCTCTCCTGGTGTCTCCTTGACAAGCGGGTGTTTAATTGGCGTTGAAACTACTGGTGTGACGGAAACATCGTACCGTGGCGTCGCCTTAATGCCCGAATGCCTGAATCCTTCATAGTCGAAGCGAGCAAGCAAGTCGAGAGAATCCGCCATCGCTGCTCTGCTCTACTGCTGGGTTACCACGGGAAACCTGATAATTATCTACTCGTGGCACGCAACTACACTTATACTCCTCCTCCTCCTCCTCCTCCTCCTCATCATCAGTCGGCATCGTCGCCGTCATCATCATATATTTTTTCTCCATTTTCTTCTTTTCCACGGTTGAGAAAGGGAGCGTACGTACGAGTATCCTTTTTCGTTCAGGTTCAAGGAAAAGTTTACTTTTGATAAAATATGCGCGCCGCAACTGATTAAAAGGAAAGCTATACGGGAAATTAAAAGGAATAGGGAAAAGCGCTATTATGATATTAAGTGAGATGTAAACAGTTGCACGCTGTCGTGTTTACTTCTTGTTAAAATATTATATTTACTATAAGACGGTCTTAATTGAGCGATTGCCAATGATCTGGCTCCGTGCATTTCCTCCCCGACCGTGGCCGGAAATTTTGCCTAGTGCGCTACGCGAATATAGGTGTATGCTCTCGGTTGCTATGTATAATACGAGAGCGGTATGTATACACCTAATTATTCCTGACGACGCATTATCATAAATCTTATTGCCAGCATGCCGGTGTACGCTTACTCTCTTTCTCTCTCTCTCTCTCTCTCTCTCTCTCTCTCTCTCTTTACTTAAACGTTCAAACAGCTGCTCAAGCTCGGCTAGACGTAGGAAAAAGAGAAAGAGCCTGAAGACTCAACAGCCGTTTACCATTACGATATTACGTCATTCTATTAAGGCGTGCGATACGCCTTTGAGATTATCGTATTTCGTACCTATATACGTG
Source organism: Polistes dominula (assembly GCF_049000335.1). Classification (NCBI taxonomy): domain Eukaryota; kingdom Metazoa; phylum Arthropoda; class Insecta; order Hymenoptera; family Vespidae; genus Polistes; species Polistes dominula. The sequence continues at coordinate 6,395,784 of NW_028300879.1, read as the reverse complement.
TATACAAGTAATTGAAACGATTTTCTCTTCTAAGAGCTATCGCAATGACGATCGAAGACTTCCACGATCGTTCGACGCCTCTGTTACCAGAAGAAAATATTCGCGATTTTTATCTCTGCTTTTTTTCTTTTCCTTTCGTTCGAACGTTATCATTTACTAACTCGTAAAACTTATTTTAACATCAGACCGAATGAATTTATGACGTTTGCCTACGCACGTTGTTCTTTACTATAAGAAAAAGATTAGACCGGTTAGTTTAACTTTTTATCAATATCACAAAAAAAAACTAATGATTCTTTACTTTAATTAAGATTTTTTTGATATTATTTTATCGATTTGTTTGAAAAACTTATAAAATCACGATTAAAACTTGACAATTTGATTGAAATTTCTATATTTGACTTTCAATTTCAATTAATATTTACTAACAATAAGTTAGATGAAAATGAAATGAATGTTTAATAATTGATAAATATTTAAATAGATACATAAAAGTAGCACGGGTATAAATTTTCAAAATATATCAAAATTAAACGATAATATATTGAATTATTCAGTTGTTTCATGATTTTGAAAATCTATTGAATATCTATACTCGTATTTTGAAGTATTGAAAAGTCAACTTGTGATTTGTCTCTTGGATGTCATACCGACGGACCGTAAGTGTAGTAGTAGCCTCGATGGTTTTGTAAATGCTTGTTAACTGGATAAATGATGTTCGGGAGGAAGGACATTGTTCATCCGCGTTCATTTAGTTGACTCGACGAAAAAAGAAGACATTGCCTTCGGTAAGAGTGCTAATTAAATACGGGTCACTCGTGCTTCCCGATCTAATGCCGGCAGGCAAGCCTATTATGATCTCATTAATCATAATCAACGGATCGTCGATGTGGTGCATTCAATTAATAGATTCATTGGGTACCGCGTGCAAATTAATATATGATAATTTACTAGATTTCGCCTCTAGCTAGAATTGAATCAATCAACGAGGTAGAGACAGATGATATGTATTTGACGGACGATCCGAAAGAAAAAAAGGAGACGGTTATATTGCATTCTGCAGTTATATTCCTCTATACTGAATTTATCAAGCTAATCTACATGAACGATGCTGCCTGCCGTGTCGCTATGACCCGATGAACCGATCTTTATTTCTTTAGCTTTTTCAATAATCCCCGTATATTTACGAACGTGATAAAAAAAAAAAAAAAAAGAAAAAAAGAAGCAGCAAAAGGATTACGATCACGCGATAAAAATGTTGTCAGGTTCTTGAAAAAACATGTAATGATTCGTAAGATCCAAGGAGATACATGAATAACCTTTTCGGTAATCCTGACCGAGATATCTCGGTAGCTATCTCTTCGTAAAGCCTATTAATTAGCCTTGCTTATGGGGATGCCACCTAAAGAGAAGCAGAGAGAAAAGAGAGAAAAGAGAGAAAAAGGATAGTATAGGAGACCGTCGTTGGCGGTAGCGACGGTAAGGGGAGGTAAAAAGCACTTAGAGTAAGAGTGTATAAAGCAGGCGCACCCTCTGCTGCTAAAGAACGAACGAACGAACGAACGAACAACAGACGGGTGGCCGCTGCCGGAGAGAGTGGGGAATATTTAAAAAGTAATATCAATTACATTTGCATATTCGTCCACCCATCCAAGAGCCGCCCCTTTCCTCTCTCTCTCTTTTTATCTCTGTCTCTGGGACCATCCCTTCGTGTAGTATAGGGGTTGCCAGTTTTACCGAACGTATCCTATAGTTTACGTATCTACAGACAGAAAAGTACCTGCACAACGAAAAACTGTTAGACCGCAATGAATGTACAACAAAATGATAAGGGTTTAAATCTGTTTTCTTTTTTTTTTCTTCAACACGATTTTTCTTTATGAGAAATTGAGAATCAAACGAATGTGACGAGTTTGTCGATGTGTGGATATCATCAAAACGTGCGAAATCTCTCGCAATTTTATATCAAGGGAGAATACTAAAAAGGGTGCGAAAGAAAATAAAGAGACAAGGACGAAGGGGAAGGGCAAAGAGCAGAGTAGTCTTCGTTGGTAAGGAGATTTTAAGAGACGTAGACGTAAGTCGTGGAAAGAAGGAAAAAGAAAATGCGATGCACTTTTGCGTGAATTTACGTAAAGGCAGCGCCGCACCGCAATACGATAATGCGATAACGTCGTTTCCTACTCTCTCTTTTTCTTTCTCCCTTCTTATTTCGTCCAAAAGGATTTCGCCATTGTCCTCGAGCCGATTGTTACTTTGCCGAGGCGTTAACATAACAATGCGCAAACACGGCAAGTCCCTCTCTCTTCTTTTAGCGAGAGTTTCATGCCCCTCTCGTATTTTTCTTCCCTCTCGTTAGGATAATTTTTCATCTTCGGAAAAAGCCTTGCAAGATAAAGAAAAGAAGAAGAAGAAGAAGAAGAAGAAGAAGAAGAAGAAGTATGAGAAGCAAAAATCCTTGAAGTTGGTAAAACACGTTCCTCCTCCTATTATATTATTTGATTCGTTAGATCGAAATGTGGCCTTTCTATCTTTATTTAGTGGAAATCGAGTAAGAGAATCTAACGAGCAATACCGTTGTAGACATGATTGTGGTAACGAGTTGCAATCATTTTTTTCCAGTCGGAGTCCGTCGGCTTCGTCGTTTATCTTCGAGAGAAGAAGGAAAAATGACGATGCGCGATGCGGGGATCTTAGATGTAAAGGAAGAGGGAGGAGACGAAGTAGTTCGCCGGAACGACGAGAAGTCAGGGCACTCAGCGTGGCTAATTGCTCGAATCATTAAGAAAAAACATGAAATCTAAGTCAGGACTTCGCGCGCGCACGCACAGTGGGAAGGCACAAAGTTGAGATAACGATCTTTCCAACGAGCGTACGTATGTAGGTACTATAATGAAAATAATCACGGTGGTATGCTAACAACAAGACTTTTTTATTCCTACACGTTCGATCCGTTATCATCGTCGCTCGCCGATTATTGTCCTTGTGATACACGCGAAATAACTTACACAGGATTACTCGCACAGTATCCTTGTTTCTTTTTTTTCTCTTTCTCTCTCATCTCGTCCTTCTTTGCTTTTGTTTCTTTTTTTATTTAATTTATTTCTTTTTAGCGGCAGTTAGAACGATCGGTGGTGCAAGGCGCGATTATCGAACGAGCAGCCGGCTCGAATAACGCTCCGCTGCGGCTGCAGGCTCAGGTGTCCCTCCTCGGATCGCGGACTCTATTGTGCGTATTACAAGGGTGCATACATTAGTTTCGACGGCCCTCTTGCCTTCTTCCTCGTGGCACCCACACCGCGATGCGGCCAGGTGCGACGACGTATGTACAACATCCCGTGAACGTATATTCGCGCGTATTCTCCGCGATTGCCGACGCTTAGTCTACTGCAATTTACTTTTCAAGTATAATCTTGAAGAAAATAATTGTTTGACTAGCTGTGTCACAGTAAACCCTCTTATAAACATTCCAACTGTGAACAGCTTCTTCGTTTTCTTTATACGGGCGTCACTTTTGTTATTAAATTGATGTTCACACGCATGTGTCATTTGTTCCACCGTTTGATCGTTCAATTTCTAGCAAGTAAAGAGCCGGTTATTGACATGCGTTATGCGTCAGGGTGTTTGATCCACAACCGGTTAGAGTTTTTCGTATGATAGACGATGTGGGGTCGGTGGTGTAGCGAGACTTAGGAGTGACGAACATAAACAATAAACGGTGTGGTACTCTCACGGCTGATAAAGTATGCGCTAGTCATAGGAAGTATCCTCAACGATGGTACCAAGAGTAGTCGTTTTATTTAAATGAAATTTTAATAAAAAGTTCTTCGTATCTACGCGTAGGCACGCACGCATAGCAAAGAACCGCCTCTCTTGTGGATATGCTTGACGTCATTCGACATGTTCCTTAATCTCATCATATCTCTTGGCGGTGCGAGTCTTAGCGAAAACGAATGCTGAAATACGATCAGGAGCACGTGACAAAGAGTTTGTCGCATTTTAAAAGAATGTAAACTCGATCAGAAGAAGAGACACTGGTAGAAAAGAGAGAGGAAGGGAAAGGTGGGAGGTAGGTAGGGGGAGGATATGGGAGAAGGAAGAAGAGGGGGGTGATAAAAGAAGAAGAAGAAGAGGAGGAGCGAGGCCTAATATGGCTGCCATCCTCTGTATTCCGGTCGGTTTGCCGAGGAGGCTAACCGGGTGCGGCTCCAAAGGCAGCTTTCAATGCCAGTCATCTCTCGGAATGCGCCTTTATACTTTGTATTCCCAGTGTCGCTTTTCTTCGGCGAACGCTAGAGGAGACGAAAGAAGAAGGTTGCGCGATCTCTTTGAAGAATTGTACGGCGGCGCTACCAGAGCGGCCATTTTGGGACCAGAAGGCGCCACCTAGAAGATCGTCGTGTTTGCGGTAGCTCATGACCTACCTCCGAGAATACACGGACGGCGAGGGCACAGGGAGAGAAAAAAGTGCACAAAGAATATAACACACTAGAGAAACACGATCACACTAGCGAGATACACATCCTCGAGAAATCAAAGGACACTCGCGAGAACGGAACGAAGACATGCAGCAGGCAAGACGGCGAATCGCGACGGGGTTCCTAGCAGACAGGGAGAGAAATACGAACTAAGGGTTCTATATCCATCCGGCAAGCGACGAGGAGCAGGGCCGAGTCGAGCATAGCATAGGGAGCAGAGCAAGGAACACTGGCACCACTCCGGGTAGGGGTAGCCGACGTCCGTCCCGAGTCTTTCCTCATCTGCAAGTCGTATAACCGAGCTAATTATCAAGTTAATATGGCCATTCTGTATGGAACCTCGCGCGAGAGCGAGCGAGAAAGGGAGTGGGTGGAAGTGGATACCCGCAAGGGGTGGCGCGCGCCGTGCGAGCGAGACGGCCCGAGGTACATTGATATTATAAGTTGCTTCAATCGCTGTATTCATTTGTAAACTAACCAGGCTAAATGTATTCACTACCGCGAGGCGGCGCACCGATAGGCGGAGCCACAGGTCCCGGGCTACGACGGCGCCCTTCCTTCCTTCCTGCCTTTCTTCCTTCCTTCCTTTCGTCCTTCATTCCTTCCTTAGTTTCTTCCTACCTTCCTTCATTCTTTTCTATCATCCTTTTATGCGTAAACTTTGTCATCCCCTATCTGAATCTTATTCTATCGACTCTAATATCGTTGTCCACCAAGGATCATCAGTAAGGGTAAGATTCATCCAAAGACACGATTTTGGAGGAGACGGGAAAGGTGCGACCACCTGGAGCGAGCAAAAGCGTTCGTACGCTCTTCTTAGCTCTGTCATTACGTTTCATATATTCAGATTTTTGGTTTGGGTGGGCGCGAACGACGGTGCATATTATTATTCCGGTTCAACTTTACGCCCACCATAGTTCCCTCTCTCTTCTCCGCCTCTATTTCTTTTCCTTCTTCTTCTCTTTTTTTCCATTTTTACCTTCTCCTACTCTCTTGAATGGGCCGCACTACGACTTTGGTCGAAGTGCCTGTGACGTTACGAGGACACCGACGACTTCTTACGGTTCGTCTTCGAGAGCACGGAAATACGAATGCATAAATGCATAAGTGCTCCCACCACCGCATTGGGTTGGCGTCGTCGTCACCACCATCACCGGCACTCTACCTCCACCACCGTCACTCCATTCTCCCGCCTTCCTCTTTGTACACTACCTTACGATTTCTTCTCGCCAGAAACGATTTCGTTCTTTTCGTTCTGAGTTGTGTCTTGAAGACGGTCGTCGAAAACAGAATCGACTCAAAATGTTTCCCTTAAGTACTACCTTATTTCAAGAGAAAAAGTAACCTTTTTTTTTTATATTTAGGAGGACCGTCCTTCTCGGAAATATGTTCTCTACTGCCTCTTCTTAAACGATCCAGAGGGGTAAGAAATTTAGTGAGAGAAAGATGAGAAGACTACGATGTCATCACACGAGATTAAAAGAGAAATTAGCATAATGCGTGTACGCGCACCAAGTGTCGTCCGTGTAACATGCACGTCCCGTATTTATCGTCCTCCTCTTAGTAGAAGCTCTATTTTACTCAAAACCAAGGGTTCAACTTTGAGCGAGTTTCGATTGATAAAAGTCCTACGATCGATTCTATCCAGGCATTTGCTGTCTGAAGTTTTAATTGACCTGGCGCAAAGGAACTCGTTCGCATCTGATCGACAAAGGCTAGTTCGAAGGGTTCCTATAAAAGAGAGTTGATGGTCGAGCGGTAGAGGCGCTGATGCAAATAGCGCGTTTAATAAAGTGTCGCGCGGCTGCCATTTGAATATTGTAGCATATTCACTTTTCTCATTGCAGCTGTGAAGAAAAAACGAGAGAGTAAGTGGAATGGCGAAAAGAAGGAGGAGGAAGAGGAAGAGGAAGAGGACAAGAGGAAGGGGTGGAGGTGGTGGTGATGGTGGTGGAGGAGGAGGAGGAGGAGGAGGAGGAAAAGAGTTGGGTAGGGCAAAGAGTATCTGCGAACTGAGTACGTAGACACAAGGTTGGTTGGTTGGTAGAGCGCGGGCGCGAACTCACGAAGGTGGTGAATCGCACCTTCGGCTTCATGCATGATTCAGCCGCAGTATCTCATTTCATCTGGTGCCTCCACTAAACTATATCTCCTAATGGTAATGCTATTCCGCGGCACATATCTCTTTATATTACGTGGGCTGGTTGTCTGACTGGCTGCTTCCACTGCTTCTTGGTTGGTATATCTCGAAGAAAGCTCTACCACCGGCTCGACTTTCCCTCACTCCTTCAATCCCTCTTTCGGAAAAATGTGTCCCTGTCTTTCCCTCTTTTACCACCTTTGCGAGAGAAGAGTTCACCTTTTGCTCTCTTTTTTTCCTCTTTCTTTTGCAATCTCGTATGTGTGCCTCGTGCGTGTGCTTTGCTTCAAGAGCAAGCGAGGTGCGACGGAGATAGAAATAAAGAAAGAAATTGTTAGTTCTCACTGTTTTAAATTACCATTTATTACGACACATAAACCCAAGCAGGTCGGAAAGTCGTAGGAGCGGCCATCTTGTCCCACCCATCGGCGGGGGCCTATGGGGTGGAGACAAGGTCTATATCATCGTACTTTGGCCTGTCTTTCTTCTTCTTTCCTAAACTTCTCCCTCGACTGTTCTTTTTCCTTTTCGTATATACCTATGTACCGAGCGAAAGAGACCCTCCGTAATGATCATTACCTCCGGTATAGTGACAAGTGAGTTCGGGGAAGTGGCGTTACGGCTGCAGGAAATGGCCACAGATAACGCTGTCACGGCCATTTTTATATTATGACGAATGGATCATCTTTCTTCTGTTAAGTTAGCCCTCCTTTAGGGCGGTAGAGTTGTAACGATACGTAAGGGAGAGATGCTGATAGATTTCGCGTAATTGTTCGTAGCTCTGCATCTTATTTCATCTTCAATGACGAACAGATTCTATTTACTTTTTCTTTATATTATTATGTTTGTCTTAGAAAAACGTAGAAGCATTAAATCATTGGAGAAAAAGAGAGGAAAATATCTTGGTAGTTTTCGATAATTTTTTTTTGTGGGGGTAGAAAGAAGGGTGGATAGAACGTTCGCGTTTCGATGGTCGTTCGGTCTATCGACGTCGAATATTTTCTCTATCTCTTTTTTCAAGATCGTAAAGAATCGGAAAAATATCCACGCGGTGGTAATGCCGATGAAGAAGCGAGGACGTTTCGGTTGAAAACGTCTCGCCCTCTAGCAGGACGGTACGGCGGGTGGTCTTTTTCGATCGGTAGTGGTCTTTTTCAGTCTACTCCAGCTACAGTTTTCTCAGGCACACGCGGCAATAACGGCTCGGAGGGGGCAGTCTTTCATATCGTATCGGGGTAGCTCGTCTATGTGGAAATGCGATCACTTAGAACCGGACTCGAAGTATAATTCGCCGTCTCTACATTGCTCCAGTATGCCAGCCGTTCTCTTGTCCGTGTGAGCCAACAGATCGTATATTTTTTATTATTGGCCGCTCGAGTCGGTTCCCCGGGGTAGAAGGAGGTTTGGAAGAAGGGTGGAAGGAGGTTTCGATAGCTGACCACTCGACTCGATGCGGATTCCCTCTTGCTTTTGCCTCGTCCTTGGATGACCAGAGAGGGAGAGAGAGACTAAGAGTGAGAACGAGAAAAGAGAGTCTCTGAGTATTCGAGCGTGCTTGTGTGCGTACGATCTCTATGCGGGATGTTGGATCGCGTATCTCTTCGGGTCCCGGCTCCTTTTATTGAGTGTGGATGGCGGAGAAGCGATTCTCATGTTTTTACATCAAGGCAATTTTTCCATCTCGCCCCGTTACCTCCAAGAACACGGATCTTCCACGTTTCGGCCACGATCTTTTCTCTCTCTTTCTTTCTCTCTTTCTCTTTCTATCTCTTCCGCTTTGGTGATTCGATTGGACTTTCTTCGATGTCGTTCATCGCATACGCGACTCGAAATTCGAGGGTCACAAGAGTGTTTCTTTCTCAGAGGGATCTCGGGATGTAAGCGATGCCAGATTGCTTGCCTAAGCTCCTTAACGAGTTTCTGATCCCGTGGGAATCATGCCGCGAACGACGATCTAAGATCTTCGCGGTGTTTGTTGGTGATAATAACGAGGAAAACGAGACGATTTAGATGGCGGGAAGAACTAAGACGTAGACAGAATAAGAAATAGAGAGAGGGTGAGAGAGAGAAGAAAGGATTGAATTTATCGAAAATTCCTTTATTTTAATTCGCTCACCAAAGGGACAGACTAGAGGTTGCAACCATCCGTTATTAAGTCAGAGTAGTCTTTCTTTGCGCGAGAGTAACTCCAGTACTCAATATGTGTGCGCGAAAGCGTAAGCTTTAGGAAGGTCGAACGTTGGTCCAGAAGGTAGAGGATGATCGCTCGATCGGAGTCGTCGCTTGGTTGGCTCGCCCCCGCGTCGGGGTGTACGCTGAGCGAGCTCAGGGATTGGTCTAGGACGGTGGATGTCCGCGCTCTCTTCTCTCTCTCTCTCTCTCTTTCTCTTTTCTCTCCTCTCTTCTCTTCTCTTCTCTGATCTTCTCTTCTCTGCTCTTCTCTTCTCTTCTCTTCTCTTCCTCGGTGGCTTCATTATACGTTGACCTAAGAAAATCAAGCGCCCGCCTCTGCACCACCACTACCACCACCGTCGATGGCGGAGAGAACGGAGGTGGCGGTCCATCGAGTTGAGAGAGGAGAGAGAGAGAGAGAAATGCTGGAGGGAAGAAGAGTGCAGCGAACAACCGAAGCAGGTGCCCCAACATAACCTTCGTTCCTTCGGCATCGACGTAGATACACCGAGCCGGAGAACCACCTTGAGGGAGATGGAAAGAAGAAAGCGAGAGAGGGGTAACTCATCGCTTATGGATACTGATGACTCGCGCAATGAACTCAGACCGCGCTAAGGGTGGTAACGCTGCGGTAAACCCAATGCGCTCTTCCCTTCTCTTGTTTTCCACCCCCTATCTTTCTTTCTTACTCTCACTCACGCATTCTATGTATATACATATACATATATCTGTCTTTCCCCAGGCCGCTACTTCTCTTCCATCGTTTCCACGCGTTCTCTCTTTTTCTCCGTTCTTCGCTCAAGAGCGATCCTTCAATAACATTTTCCCTTCTCTTCTTCTCTTTATCCTTGTGAAGCTTCCCCGAGCTTTGCTCCTTCTGGAAAACGGCAAAAGCGGAATTTATCTTATCTCCTTGTATATATATGCCAGTTTCATTCCGTCGGAGAAGTTTCCTCTGATACGTACGAGCTCGACGATTAGATGTTGCCGGGCCGTCTCGAAGATCCATCAACCGAAGGACGTCATTTAGAGAGGGTAAGGAGAATCCTTGCGAAAAGCAACGAACGGGCGAGAGTTTATTCAACTACGTAGAATACCATTCTGTATCTCTCTCTCTCTCTCTTCTATCTTTTGGAAAAATAAACCGCGTTGACTGTAGAAAACAATAACGATTAAACGCAAGTATGCTCGGGAGATCAGAGAAAAAAGTCGTAAAAATAGTGCTCGTTCCGTTTTTCCTCCTCTTTTTCTTGTCGTTCGTTTCTATTATCTCACGTTAAGGGATGGTAAAAAGAGAAGGAACCGGGGGTGGTAGGATTCTAGAGGTTAGATTTATTTTCACTCTTCTATGGGCATTTTTTTATGGTCCCGCACGTGTTATAGACTTCTCGCACGCGTCCGATCCGCAACGCTCGCTAAAGAAGAGGACGCTCGGTCACGCGCACGTACGTAAGCGGGTGCCTCGACGAGACCGTTCGTATAATAAACCCATAAACACCCCTAGCGATACACGAGAAACGGAGTGGGAAAGCCGAACGTCCACCCCATGCAGCTTCGAAACGGTCGAGAGTCTAGGTAATACATAAAGTGCCCTCCTCCGCACAGTCGCCGCTAGAAAACGTCCCTTCGCGATACCGCGACTACGACGACCAAGAGAACCTCGCATCGATGAACTCTCCCCTTTCCTATTTTTCTTTTCCGTCCTTGCGTTCCTTCGCATATGAGTCTACGAGCCTATCAAGATTTAGCATCTTGACAAATAGTACACGCGCGCCCGTATTTAGCGTCTCGTGTGAAAGACCTACTCGTATTCTACAACGAAACAGCGTACGACCAAGAGAAGGAGACAGGAAAAGATAAGGGAATAAGGAAATTGATCAACGATGTAATCTCACTTATCTCCTTATAAGAGAAACTATTGAGTTGGGAAAAGTTATGAAGAATCCCTTTCTCCAAAATAATTTCAAGTTAATCGTTATCATTTGGAGTAACGTCGAGGAAGAGTATCGAAACGAGCATAAGATGTTTCATGCTTGATCATTTGGTTTTAAACGACCATAAGGCATCGTGCTTGTAAGCTTAATAAGACGTATACACGTATGCACGTTGGTCGAAACGACCTTGTGCTCGAAGGATGCTAATGCACGAGGTGAATAAGTAGTCGAGGAGAGTAGGTTTATACGTCCAAGGCGCACGCTGCACGTAGACAACAACGACGACGGTCGTGGGACTACGCCCGGAGAAAGAGAGAAATGAGAAAGAAATGAAGAGAAAGAGAGATAAAGATAGAGAAGGAGAGGGAATTCCTAAGCACCCGGACCGCGCGCGTTGCTTACCTGTGGTAATGTTTAAGCACTGCCGTAAGTACAAGACCTTAGCGCGCATCAAGGAAACAAACAGCAGGCGCGCGCAATATGAATTAAACATGCTGATTAATAATTAACAAGTTGCCGGCTCCTCGCGCGTATACCGGTAGGTGGGCGAGTTTACTCTTCGTCTCTCTCTCGTTCTCTCTCTTTCTCTGTTGCTCTCCCTCTCGAGTTATCCTTTCTCTTTTCTTAGCTCGGTCTTCCTCGTTCCGCTGGAACGAGCATACGCAACGTTTGATTAAATCTTATGATTCGACGATGCTCATGTTAAAACAGCTGTTCGAGATATCATGCAAAAAGCGTGATTTGTAATAAAGAGAGATACTGTATTTATAATATAGTCAATATAAGTCAGTGTATTAGTGAGAAGTCGGGTAAACTTTTAAATCGAGTTAAGAAAAAGGCTACAAAAGAATGGGGTGTGATTTCTTGAGTTTTTCATATTTTAAAAGGAATTCCCACGGAAAGTAGGATCGTAACTCGAGAAAGGAAAATAGGAATGATGATAAGGCGACTTTGTGAGGAAGTTGTTGGTAGTATCGGTCGAAGGAATAGGAGGGGATGTCCCTTCGCTAGTAGGAGCTTCATGTTTATTAATGTCCCGTACATCCGTCTATCGATTCGTCGTTTCACTCTCGTTCCCAGCGAGATAATGATACTGACCTATGCCAGCTGTCGCGAGCGCGCGAGCGGCCGCTTAAATGGCTTAACAGCGTGCACCGCGCGGCAAGATAACTGAAACAACGATCGAAACTCTTGACACATTGTCCGAATACATTATTGTAAATGTCGATGTATAGGTTGCTATCGACGACGCTGTTGGAAGACAGGAAGAGACGGCAAGTAGCATCGTCGTGAACGAAGCAACCAACTACTCTGTTCGCAGGTTCGATTTCTCGATCGGAGATAGCACGATACCCGATGTAATCGCGAGTACGGCTTACGAAGAAGAAAGAGCCTCGTTTCTATCAATTCTCGCACGCATTGCGGATAGCATACGATGGGTAGGGTGACGAGTTAAGGAAGTATAGTCTCGTAATGGCAGTAGCTATTTCCCCAACCGACGGAGGAGGAGGAGAAGGGCAAAGAGGGAAAGCGAGCCAACGAACGACACGAGAGCCGTGACGCTGTTGCTGTTGCTGTAGGGATTAATTAGCGATAAGGCTTCTAATGAGTGGCAGGTGAACGAGCGAAGGAAGGAAGGTAAGAGCGAAGAAACGCGCGAGCCAATGCACGTATACTTACTTTCTTTCTCTCTTTCTCTTTATTTCAAATAATTTGATAAAAAAAGAAAGACCTTAGCATTCTGTTTGATCGTGAGACTGTTCGAGCAAGAGTTAAAACTCCGTAAACAAAAAAAAATATTATAAATGTTACGTTATTATCACTATTATTAATTTCATTTAAATTCTAAATTAATGTAATATATTCTAAGTTAATTATGAATTCTACAGCACAACTAAATGATAGTTAGAAGGGCTCATATTTAAGGTAGATGCTAAGATAAAGATAACACGTATGTTGAATTTTCTAATATTTTACGTCGAAAAGACTAGAGAAAGGAGGTACTAGTTGGTTGTGTTTCGTGACGTTAGAAAAAAAAAAATTAAAAAGAGAAAAAGAAAAAGAAAAAAACAAGTGGATATACGTCCAAAGAGAGAAGAAGAAAAGAATAGAAAAGAACAATGGAACCTTGAAGCGTCCGCGAAGTGGATGCGGAGTGTGCGCGACGACGGTCGTTTGGAAGACACCTTAACAGGGCCGAGGAGTCACGTCCCGTGAATTGTGGGCCACGTGACAGAGGCGTGATCGAGGTGCGACGCGATGGAACAATGCCATCGGAGCTCTTCGAGGAGGAATGTCGTATGCCGCGCCCATCTTTTCTCGATCCGCGAAGGGCCTTTCGCGAGTCGAATAGACGACCTCTTCGTCGTCGAAATTACCGTTCGCGCAACCAATCGCTCGCTTAACGGGATTCGAAAGATTCCACGCGCTTCATTTCTCTTTCTCTCTTTCTTTCTCGTTTCTGACCGTTTGACACATTTTTTGAGCTTTGATTCGACCAATGAAAATAAAATAATATAGTCTATATCTTAAGAGTCAAATGACCTCAACGTTTTAGAACTAAATAGGTTCTTTCGATAAGGTTATTCATCCATTGTCATCGTGGATTGTTTACCACGATCGATTCTCCCTTTCTTTTCTTTTTTGTGATGGACCGTCGGAAAATAAAGTATATGGCAGTTTATATAGCTAGTAGCTTTGAGAATATATAGCTGACACCGTAAGTAGGTACGCCGTGCGTGTCACGTGCGTTATAAGAATGCGATAAGACGCGTGTCACGCCAGCACCGGCCCTGTACGAACAATGCAAAGTCGTTCCGTTTCGTTCCATTCCGAGAGACGTTGGTTGCCACGCCATTGTGTCGGGGCGGAGGTGATGTCGACTCGACCGATACCATACTCGAACTCCTTCGAGAACGAAGGAACGTCGCCCGGTGCGTGACCTTATTCCACTAAAATAAACGCGACTCGCATGCTGAATCGTCTAAACGCTGTTCGCGTGGAACACGGCTTTGGTCGGTCGGGTCAAGGTATTTACTCTGCTTCTTTTCTATCTCCGACTTGTCTATCTTAAACTTGTCTTTCTCTCTATATTCATCTATTTTTTCTTTCAAAGATCGTGGCGATACGACCCGTCGTACAGTTTGAACGTTTGCTAGAACTCTCAACTACAAACCAAATTCGATGCCATTTATTATTCGCTTTCGTCCATAAGCCGAATCGTACAGTACAGTTTTTTTACCTAGGTGGTGCAATTAAAGAAGGAAGCCTAGAAATTAGCGAGTAGCGAACATACGTAAGTATAGAGTTTGCTGAGGTACGAACGAGCTCGTGGCAGTAACTACGAGAATCAGGGAATGGTTCTAGGGTGAAAAAGAAAGAAATTAAAGACCTGAAGTGAAAGAGAGAAAGAGAGAGAAAGTACGTGGCTACTGAATATGCATGAGCGAAACGAAACGCGACGAGGACGAGATAAGGGCCGACTTATTTTTCCTGTCTTTCATTGTGTGCCTCATCCTTATATTATTTTGGCGCTAACTGCTACCGATAGTACCGGTAACACGACCAAAGATGGTACCATTTTACTTTCCTTTTCTTTTCCGATTTAAAATAGTAAATGTTAGAGAGAAAGAAAGCGAAAGTAAAAGAAACGCGTTTAAGTGGATTTACTTGGACGGCGATCTCTATAAACGGCGAGATCCGCGCGAATAAAATAAATGTCAAGTTCACGTTTCGCTGACAATTAAGGCCTATAAAACGGTAAGCCGCGCGACGGCCTTCCGCAGGCAGTCTCGCCAATGAATATTTTTATTTAATGCCCCATTAGCAGTGTGGCTCTCTTTCTCTCTCTGTTTTTCTTTTCCTTTTTCTCTCCCTCTTTCTGTTTTACTCAACGTTTATGTCTGTTCGTCCGCTTCGTAGCTTAATGGGAATTATCGTTGAGTTGAGTATCATGCTGACGCGTCACAGGAAATACTCTCGTGCAAACAAGTACAGAAAAATCCCAGAGATTTTCTTCGTGGTGAGAACGTAAAAGTTATAAACTTCTTTACATGATTTAATCAAACACAAACGTTATCAGTACAATCGAAAATTATGTTCATTTGGTAGATATGATTGGCATAGACATGAATAAGTAAACACCCGTTTTATAACTGCTTCCCGATAACAAACCATATTTCGCCCGTTCATCGTGAGAACTTTGGTAAAAGGTAATACTTTTTGCGTCGCAGAGCATAAAAAGTAGAGTATAAACTATAAATATAAATAACAAAGTAGCGGATATATAATGGGTACGAAAAAAAAAAAAAAGATAGATAAAATTGTCTGATATCTAGAGTATAACGGGTAATAGTGAAGAATATATTGTTCGTTGTTTTGCACGAAGGAATAGCTAGAAGATCCTTCGATCCTTTTCGTTCGATGAGGAAGTCGAAAAGCGCGTTCGTCGATTAGTATGCACCTTGTGACGTTGCCGTGAGCCCTGCGGGTTGTGTGTCCTTAACGTGCGACGACGCGTTGTACGTCGGTCAGAACTCACTTCCTCTTTCCCGCGATGGCCGATCAGAAAAAACAGAATCATGAATATGCATCGCGCAGAGCCAGCTACGACGACCGTTTGTCGGGCCCTTCGCACCCGGCTCGAAGGGATCGACCAAGGGGATACCTACCGTTTCTCCAATTGCAAAGCGGACTTGGAAAAAGATGGAAATAACTGAGAAAAAAAAATATCGACGTTCATCTTGTGTGAGCTAGCTCGGCAGGATCTAGGATTTGTAGGAAAAGGTCCGACCAGTTCAGCGAGGAAAACGAGTCGAGTTTGCGGCTGGCGGTACGTGAATTCTAGCAGGAAGGAAACGCGAAATAAATATAGCGAGCGTACCGACAGAGAGAGAAAGAGAGTCTACACGCGGGTAGAGAGACCGGACAAAGTCCGGGAGTGGAACTGGAACTGGACGGCAGTCCGGCCAGAAAGATACATATTTTTAAATATTTTAGTCACGGTCCGCAATCGCCTCGTCACGCAGACTTGCCACCTACTGCCTGCTACCCATTACGTACCCGCTACTTACCAGCTACGCGCCTGGCCATTGCCGTTGTACGCCTATTTCTCTCTTTCTCTCTTCTATTTTACCGTCTCTTCCTCGCGCCAAGCTCGTTTGTTCTCTCTATTCGCCCGTTATTGTCTCCAAATTACAATTCGACGATCTGCGATCGTCGATAGTGACGGGAATTTGGCTAGGGACGAGAATTTACCAAGTTGCGATAGTACTTTACTTTGGACTTTTTTCTAAAACATATTTTTACGAGCATAAAATACTAATTTTACGGACTCGTGAAATAGCTAATGGTAGAGATGCGCTCACTCGGAACAATACAACCTTGAGGTTGTTTAACTACTTTTGCCATAATATCGATAATTACTATATAACCGAACTCGATCGTAAATATTTCTATTATTAGTTATATAGAGTTGTTAAACACGATAACGACGCAAATGGTGTCAAGTAGATCAACCGATATCGATTTTATTCAATAAACACGCGTTATTATGTGTTTTATTTAAATGCATAGACGCTTTTTTTATAGACGCTTAAGATTATCGAACGTTTTGACGGCAATTTGTTCCCTTCCATACGGTAACGAAATGGCGACGTTCCATTTTTTACTATATGGAGAACTGGTTGACACCGGAAGTTCGTCGCAGCCATCTTGTGCAGAACAACGTACGCGAACGTCTGCGACCCTACGACATGGCCGCGCGATTCTTTTGTGTTGCCGCTCTGCTGATCAGGTACTTTTGCCTCCTCTTCGTTCTTTTTCTTCCAGTTTATTTTCCGCTCCACATCAGCTGCAACACTCTTACACTCTTACTTGCTTGGCTGGAACTTGTTTTATCGAGAGTGCAGAAATAATTCAAAAAAATAATCGAACAAGATTGAAAATGTCGCAAAAGTTCAATGTTGTTGCAAAGAGAGAGCGAGCAGCCAAGTATTTAACGAGTAGACGCATCATTAAGGGATGGGACTTGGTGGATGTCTAGCTGACTGGTAAGGCTGCCAACCTGCCTAGGGAAGATGGTGGGTGGGTGTACCGCGGTGGAAATGAAGGCACCGTGCCTGGAAAAATGCGAGCCTCCGTCTCCCCGCATATATTTCCATACATCAAGCCGACTTTGGTCGTCGGAGTGCGGGCGTGAACGCGAACGAAAGTGTGCCCAGCCAAGGCAACCGCACCACCACCACCACCACCATCACCATCACCATCACCGTCTGGAGGAAACTGCTAGAGGAAGGAAGAAGGAAGGAAAAAGGGACGGAGGGTGATGTGGATAAGGGGACCAACGGTATAAATCCAACTAATTAGACGAGGAAAAACCGCAGATTAATTACCCGTCGCCTTCCTTTCCATTCCTCCGTATCCGGATACGCGGCGTGGCTAACCACGGAAAACAATTTTTCACTCTAGTCCACTCTCTCTTGATTCTTTCCCAAAGAATTTTTTATTCGATGAAAAGTTTGACTAAATTACTACTCGGTTATATCAATGAACAATGTTTCGAGAAATCTAGTGATTTTGTAATTTACTTCAAAGAAAAAGAAGGAGAGAGGAAGAGGGTTCGTTTGAATACTCGAAAAAAACCGGTTAAAGAGAAAAGAACGTTCAATGTCTTGCTGGAGTGATTTCTTCTTTCTTCGTTCTCTCGCTAGCAAGTGTAGTAGTAGACGCAACGTTGCCTTCAGAAAATGCTGATCTCTGCGTGCGAATAAAAGGCTCGCAGTGCACACTTGCAAGGCAAATACTGGAGCGAAAGCAAAAGTAAGATGACAGAAGCGGAAGATCTGAGAGGGTCGTTACACACAAACGGTTATATTCTTAGTAGAGAGATACACGTATACACGGGGACGTATATGCGTAGATATATGCATGTAGCTACACTGTGTAGTAGGTAGGTGCAGAAGCTTTCCCGTGGTGCGGAGTGTTTGCGAGCTGTTCGAAAGCTCTCGGGTTCCATGAAGCCGTACGCGACGCGGGGAATGGAAGAACGGATGGAAGAACAGGATGGAAGGATGGAAGGCTGAAATGCAGATTTGCCGCGACTCTCGAGCATCGAAAGCGCCTCTTCGGTCCTGCTTACCTACCTCCCTGCTTGCTCCGCTCTCACGCCTCCTACGGCACCTTCCTCTGCGGTCCTTCTCGAACCTCTCTTCTCTCACCCTGTCGACGCTTTCCATCGCGCCTCCATCCGAAGCTCGGATTTACTTAGCGCTTAGACTCACTTTCCACTTTCCACTTTCCACGAGGCAACCCATGTGAGAGAGCAACGAAATCGCGAGGACGATATTATCTTCTTCTTCCTTATTCTCTTCCTTTTCTATCTTCGTCAAGAGAAATTGACATAGGCTACGAAATCTTTCTCAATTCTACGGGTTTTTTCCCTTACGTTTTCTTACTTACTCTCTTTCCTTCTGCGTCGACGTAAATTCTAATAATTCATTTTATGGAAATAAGAATAAAGAAAGGAAGAAAGAATATACGGGACGAGACAGCATATTTTTCGGAAAATTTAGCGTCGCCGATTCGGGCCAATAAATCAAACTGACCAGTTGGGTGGTAGAGCTTAGAGGATACCGAGACGGAGCAACGCATCTCCATATCGAGATTCTTTAGCATATAGAGTATAGCTTGCACAACCCCTCGGACGACGCGGGAGTTAGTTCGAAGAAGAAATAGAAGAAGAAGAGGAAGAAGAAGAAGAAGAAGAAGAAGAAGAAGAAGAAGAAGAAGAAGAAGCGCGAGCCAATGGCGCCCTTTTCTCATCCACCCTTGCCTACTCGATGGACCGCGAGAGACGGTTCGTTGAGACGGTTCGTTGTTTTACGAGGTAGCTTGCTGGCTAGAAGGGGCAACTTAGATGGGGTGTTGGAGAAAAGACGATGCTGGTGCTGGTGGTGAAGGTGGGGTTGGAGGTGGAGGTGACGGCGGCGGCTGCTTGACTGAATAAAAATTATGGAATATGTTGCATATAAAGTAAGTGAAAAACAGACCAAGATGATGAATTACCGCGGCAACAAGAAGGGGGGTGGCGTAGATAACGGGCAACGCCATCGATCACGAGCATGGCCAGCAATGACGCGACCTCTTTTCCAAGCGTCCTTTTTCCTTCCTCATCGCCTAGCCATCGATTTTTCATCTTTTCCTTTGCTCGCCTTATTCTCGATTAAAGTTGAAAAAAGAAAAGAAAGAGGACGGAGAACGGTGCGTGTATATAATTTCTTGGCAGGCCCGGTGCTTCGGTTCGCTAGTCGTGTCATCGTCACCGACGCCGTGTTGTTGTTGTCGCCGCTTAGAGATATATCAGTAGCCCGAAGGCTTCGCTTCGTTTCGGCGTTTTTCCACCGATAGCTGTCCTCGAGGGTCGGCGTGACGGTTACAGTCACGGTCTCTCCCCTTCTTCGAAGAGTACCGGTGGACACGAGCATCGCGACGAGCAAAGCCTCTTTTTTAGATCGTATCGGGGAGGTCACGGTGCTTATGCGCCTGCCGCTAACATATTTTTAAGTAGCCAGCGATAGCGTCTCCGCTGGCGATCTAACCATGGTGTGGACTGTAAATTGAGAAAGTAAGAGAGGAAGTAAGAGAGGAAGAGGGCCAGCGGCTGACCGATACGATAGCGAGAACGGTAAACACGAAGAGAAGAACGAAGGTGCAGGTACGCGTATACTTTGAACGAGGCACCTGTCCTGCAAGGTGTTTCTTCTTTACTTCTTCTCATTCTATCGTTTCTTCATTCGATCGTCTTACCTTCTTTAAACATCTACGTACATTTTTTCATCTAGACTAATTGTAAGTGAAGCTGCAAAATATAGGTATAATCATAGAGAATAATGTTTTTGCATTTTTATTATATTCGTGTGTCTTGTGTGGAGTTTACCTATGAGAAACATGTACATAAGTATAGATAAAAACATTGTGAGGATAAGGTAAAGACGGACAGTGCTTGGGCGGGCATTGAACGCAGGTGAAGACTCGCGAGAAAGCAGGTGGACCAACGATCTTTGACGTTGACCTCCGGAATGAGGGAGTGAGAGAGCGGGAAAGAGGAGCGTCGATCGCGGAGGATCCCAAGGAAACGTACGGCTGCCTTGAAACGCAGCTGCGCTTTATCGTGTTCACCAGAACACGATGCACGCGATTCCTCTTTACCACCTTCCGTTTCTTCTCTCTTTTCTTTATACGTATGCATATCTATGCAGAATGACCAACGTCGTACCAAGAATGATCAACGGTCATACATTTTATTGCTTGTTGAACGTGGGAATTACAATTATTATACAAAACGATTATCTGAACGGTCAGTATATTATTCTTTCCAATTGGGACTCTTCCTTCCTTTCCGATAGGAATATCTTGAGCTTCGAGCTCGGAGGAAGAGGATAACTTACAAGATTTCTGTTTTACCTCCATATTCAAGCGAGAGGAAAGCACGGAGGGCCAAGTAGATTTCTGTAGATACGAGCTTGCAAGCTTTCGATCACCACCGGCGGTACACAGCGCCTTGACTTTCGTACGTTGTCTGGGTCGAAAGCTCTCTCTCCCGAAAGCATTGTTTAAGCGATCCCTTCTTTATCGGCCACCATTCTCGTGTGCTATTTTTCTCTTGTCCAAACTAATTCTTAGATCTAGAAAAAGAATTTGAGGTTGATTCGATCGAAGTTGTCTCCTTCAAGAGCTTTTGTTCGATATATCGAATTCTTTAGCTCCAATGGCTTTTTGATATTCGGCGCGAGTCACGCGCATCAGACGACCTCGTCGCGTGTGAATGAAATTCAAGAATTCAAGACAGGTTGCGCTCGTTCGCTCACTTGCTCTACGTCGGAACACGCTGCTTGGATTGTCTTCGGCAAGTCGTTCTTGTAGGATGGATAACAAGGAGGACGTGAATCGACGTTAGAGAATAGTAGAATGAACGGTGGAACGCAGTGGAGAACGTGGGAAGATCCCGCGGGAAAGTCGCTCGTGAAAGAGTCGCTCGCGGAAGAAACGTCCTCACTCTATCTATACATTATGATATCTTCTAATCTCGTTTTCAATTGGCAAAGGCGGCAGCGATAGGAATCGCGTCGATCGAAGAACCGCAACCAGCAGAGTTCGCGTTCTAGCAGAGTTTGGGAGGTGGTGACGGGCCCGTAGGGAGGAAGCAGCGGGTGATTGATTTTTGTCGTGGCTTTGGCCAAAGCTATCCGCTCTAGCGCTCGTATAGTGCGTCTATCCGCGATTGTGCGGACTTCAGGCGGTGGTGCGAGCGTCGCGACGCCCTTCACCGATTGGCGGTTACCGTCCCCAGGGGGCGGCGCTAATCATCGGACCGTGCACCGCACATCGTGAGTCTCCGCGCTACTCGCTTCGAAAGCACTCTAGCGTGCATCTCTGCTTCCGAGCACGCACACGATCTCATCTAGTGCGCGCGCGCACGCACGTGCGAGAAACAGGATGTAAACCATGGACTATGACGCTTTGCCAAATTGATATGAAGAGAACTTCGTTTTCATCGTCTTCTAAGAGTTAAATCGTGAGAAAAGAGTCGAACGACCGCCAAAGACTTTCAACCCAAATACAAACTTTAATGCTTGTCCGATGGCTTATCTCTGGTAGTCTTGATTTACGACGTAATGTTCTTTTCTACTATACCAACATTTCCATATCAATAAATAAGAGGATGAGTACAAGGCTCGCGATGAACGTTGCATGGTGACGATGAAACCCGATAAATCGCGAATAAAATAAACATGTTTACGTCTATCAGTTTCGTCGAAGATGACAAAAATTTAATCTCAATGTTTATTTTGGAAGTGAAGGAAGAGGAAGCGAAATAAGGAGACGAAGATAAGGAGGGGAAAAATTCGGTAATGCTGATGGTGGATTGACAGAAGGTGTACAATAGTGGATGGAAAAGGGAATGTGGGTTCTTGAATAAGGAGACGAGGAGGGGATGGAAAAAGAAGCCTTCGCACTTGGACGTCGTCTTCATCGTTGTTCTCGTCGTCGTTTTCTTCGTCGTTTTCTTCGTCATTCTCCCCGTCGTTCTCTTCGTCGTCGCTGTCGCGGAACGAAGAGAAGAGTAAAGATAGATAGAGAAAGAGACTCGCTCGCAACGTAGGAGGGACCAATGGTCATGCGCGGGTGTGCCGCGACACCACGGCGACCTTCTGGCCACCTCCAGAAACAAAATGGCTACCTTATTTCTCGGTATCGCCAAGAGATGGCGACAAATCCACCTCTACTCGAGAGGAGAGAGATAGAGGTAGAGATATAGATAGAGATAGAGATAGAGATACACAGAGAGAAAGAGAGAGAAAGAAAGAGAAAGAAAGAGAGTAGTATGAAAGAGAGAGAGAGAGAGAGAGAGAGAGAGAGAGGAGAGAGAGAGAGAGTGAGAAAGAAAGACATAGAAAAGAGAAAGAGATGTATAATGCTCGAGACGTACCTGTTTCGTTCTCGTCGTCATCATCGTCGATGGATATTCCAGAATCGTGCGAGACTAGCTTTTTAAAATTCTTTTCTCGTTTCTTCTGTCTTCTTTTCACCTCTTTCCTTAGCAATTCAAGGGCAGAAACGTATTGTACCAAAGTACGTTCTGTCGCGTGTTAATCCGATTATTTCTATCAACAGAATTTACAGAGATCAAAATCGCAACTATCACGAGATTTCGACAAGGATTTTTTAAACTTTTATCTTAAAGTTGATTTATTTATCTCTTGCAATATATATACTTATTTCATGTACAGAGTGTTTAAAAATACTTTTTGATAATTTATTTACAAGAACGTTTACTATCTTTCTTGATTTCCACAAGCTAGAAAAATATAAAAAAGTCACGCTATCTCTGATTCAGGTGAATAAGAAAAAATTGGATCGAAAAGCTATTGGAGCATTAGGAGTACGATTCTATGAATTCTTCTGTACATCGAAGACGTTTTTCGTCAGCTGCTGGAAAATTTGGCGAGAGCTGGCGTAGACATTGATTGGCGAGCGTTGAGAGAAGGTGAGGTGGCAGAGGGAGTATGAGAGGGTGAACACAGAGAGAGACCACTGTGTGCGACCGCGCTCTGTACAGAGAGAGAGAGAGAGAGAGAGAGAGAGAGAGACAGAGAGAGAAAGAAAGTTTATGAGAGGGAGAGAGTGAAAGGGAAAGAGAGTGAGAGAGAGAGAGAGAGAGAGAGAACGGTCGCCTCGCGCGACTCGATGTTTTTGGGACGGTAGATAGGAGACGGAGAGTTCTCATGCATATTCAACGGCACTCTCAACTCCTCCGTTACAGGAGGGAAAGAACCACCCTCGCGCGCTCCTCCTGGTGTACCCCTCGACCCCTATATCTCGCGACAGAGAGAAAGAGATGGAGACAGAGCGACGGCCGCGCTCGGATAGATAGATAGGCCCTCGCAGGGGTATGCGACGGGGTTGAGGAATGGGTGGGTTGAGAGATAGACAGGCGGACAGCGCGAGAAGGTGTGAGGGAGAAGAAGAACGCGATGACGGAAGAGTAAGGGAGTCTGTAGGGGTGCTCACGGTTTCCTTCATATTCCAAATTTGTCTTTCATCGCAAAGTAAGAGAGAAAGAAAGAAAAATACAGAACAAAAAAAGTTTAGACAAAGCAATGTATGATGTAAGCAGTATAGAATTATACAAAAAGAGTGATCTCATAGAAAGGGCTAATGATTCGTGCAGGTCCGCCTTGACCTCGCGTGGGCCTTGATTTTACGGAACCGATAAGATAGGCAGGCGCTACCGTCGACAATGGTCGAAGACGGCAACGAAGGAAGGAAAGGTCCGAGTATTTTACTTCACGGTGTCCTCCAAAAATCAAGTCTTTCACACAATGTCGCTAAACCGATCGATTTTTCTCTTCCTCAATGAAAAATTTATTCTCGAAAAAGTTCCCTGATCTAACGAGAGAAAGAGAGAGAGAGAGAGAGAGAGAGAGAGAGAGAGTAAGAACAACTCGTATTTCTCGTTTTTTGCTTGAAAAATTCCGATCTCGTGAAATGGGAGGAGAGTACAGCGACGATAAATTCCGCGTGGAAAATTTCGCGGTTGAGAACTGCGGAAGCATCGACTGTATGGCTGGGAGAAGAAAGAAAGAGAGAGAGAGAGAGAGACGAAAGATGGCTTCTCCAGGGATTGATATCCCTCGTCTTCCCCTTTGATATCCACCGGCGTACTAGAAAAGCTCCTCCGTTCCTCTTCCCCTTCTCCTTCTCCTCCTTATTCTCCTTCTTCTCCAACCCTCGATACCAAAGTCTACCTACATACCGGTCTGCGCACCCTTGTTCACCCCTCTCGACACCTCCACTCTTCCTTTTGTACTCGGAAGACAGATCGAAGCACCCTGTTTACACTGGGACGCGATGATTTGCCAAATTAATTAGTTTGCCCCACCTCCGCATCTTCTTCTTCTTCTTCTTCTTCTTCTTCTCCTCTTCCTGTGACTTTGTCGATCTTTCTCTGGAGCTTTCTCTCCAACTCTAGTTTACGTCGTATTCGAAAGGCAAAAAGCAAAGCGAGAATAATCTTAGCCACGAAGAGAAGAAGCAATAATAGTTTTTCGTTAACGACTCGCGAGGGAAGACGACTGGTACGGTTTATTCCTAGTAAGACTTTCCTGCACGCATCGTTTGATTCGTAGAAGAGAAAGATGAGAAGACAAAAAGGAAGCAGAAAGCGTTATCCGATAAACTTTGTTTCAAAGCTAAGGATCTTCTCTAAAGAAATTTTAAAAGAAGAAGAAGAAGAACGAGGTGGAAGTTGAAGTTGGCGAAGGCTCGTAAAACGTAAGGTGGAGGATAAGGTTTCTTTTTCGCGTTGGGTCTGGATCGCATCTTGGACTCTTAAAAATTTCAATGCATTTGAGAAAGATTGCAGAAGTAGAAACCGACGAAATGAAATTAAACGGGTCCTTTTTTCGGGCTCTGTTTCCGTCAACTTGATAAAAACGAGTGTGGACATCCGGCACTGGCGTTTGTGAAGAGTTGAAGCAAGAGGGCGGGGTCGAGGACTCGAGGAAAGAAAGAAAGGTAGGGAGGGAGGGAGGGAGGGAGGAATATACGACGAGTTCCTCTCGTTAATGCTTCGCGTTTCCGCGCGAACGAATGCATCCTCGGGCCGCGGAGGTGAGACCGAGCAACGGCAGGAGCCCTTTTAATGGCTATCCTAAAAAAAATGAAAAAAGAAAAAAAGAAAGAGATGAAAGATGAAGAAGACTCTGTCTTTTTCTTTTCTTTTCGACTGGTAGCTTTCGTCTTCTATCGCGCTTTCGGAGAACGAAATCGATAGCAGTCGAGGAGGAAGAGGAGGACGAGGAGGAGGAGGAGGAGGAGGAGAAGGAGGGCACGTACGATGGTGGAAGGAAGGGAAAGTAGAGTGAAGAGAAGCAGAAAGAACGGGGGTGATAGACAGAGAGAGAGAGAGAGAGAGAGAGAGAAAGAGAGAGAGAGAAAAAAGAGTGAGAACGGCCTGGGAAACGAAAGAGAGGAAGGAGTGGCGCCTCATATTTTGCTCATTAGCGTCAGCATCGTCGTCAGCGTCGAGACGCCCTCACTTCTCTCTGTTAAGGGTGAGGTGGCAGAGAAAGAGAAAGAGAGAAGGAGGAGAGAGAGGAACCATCCATCATCATGTCCTCTCGCCCTTCTTCTCGCTCTACTCCATCTCGTGCGCGCGCTACGTACCCTCCACTAGGCTCTCTGTCCTCGCAAACTCCGACGACGAGCGATCATCGACGATATTAATTTTTGTTCTTTCTTTCTAAGGAAATGACACAGCTTTTCTAGTAGAGAAAAATGGCAAAGGAGAGGTAGTCGAACTTACCTCTAGCTAGCAGCTACCTACTTTCGCATGAAATCCGTTTTTAGCGACAGATCGTAAAGCGATTTATGTGTACGACCAGCTGTAACGTCGATAGTAAACGGTAAACGCAAGCGGTGCTCCGCTCGAACCCTCGTAGCGGTTAGTTGCCGCGTAAAGGACTTTATTACCCGTACAACATTGCGTGCCACCTAGTTACGCTTCAATAGAAAAATCATAAACAGCCCTTTTTCCTTTCGGATTTTTTTTTCGTCTTCCAAGTTGACTTATTTACGAGTTTGATTTATTCCTTTCATTATTCATACTCCATTTTAGAACAGAGAGATGTTTCACCGAAATGCTGTCACTCACAACTCTCAAATTTCGCCATAAACACGACTAGCTGTCAATGTCGTAACCCACACACGACACAAATGGTGTGGGATAATGTATCTTGACAAACAGGTTGTCATGTAAGAGAAATTCTAAGCATTTGCGATCTTCTCGTATCGTCGTAGGCTTTTTATTAATCTTTGGTTTCCTTCAAATGAGTAATCTAAAGAACTCTTCTTCAAAAATCCCTTCCTCCTACTTTTTGTTAGAGTAGAAATAAAGTGAATCAGAATTTTCGCTAAACTCGCATTAGCAAAAGAAAAAAAAAGTAGAAGCTGTTGGTCGATTTTATGTCGTTTAAAGGAAAGCGACCGGAACACACCTACACTTAACACGCTGACCCCTCAAGAATGGGGACGGTTCCAAAGAAAAACCGCTTTAGAATTCATTAAGATAAGATATACCGGTATATCTTGAAATTGCGGCTAGTATTATGTAACTATATCGCTGCAAATAAAGTTGACAGAAGCGAAAACTCTTTGGATGTCTTGCTTATAGTTATATTTTAAATATTATGATGTAGAAGTAAGTAAAATACTCTTTGCTCTAATTTTATTCTGAAAGATAAAGAATGTCGGCAAAGTCAACCATCTCCTGGTCGAACAAGGAAATCGAATGAGATGAGAAAATCGTGAAGGAAGAATCCAAAAAGTAAGAATAAGAGAATAGTGAGAGAAAAAGAGAAAAGAGAGAAAAAGAGGGTAGAGGGACGGAGGAGGAGAGAGAGAAAGAGAGAGAGAGAGCGAAGGATTTTGGAGTGGGCAGCGGGGCGCGTAGAACGAGCAGTGACAGAACGAGATGGAGTGACTAAAGGGGGGACGAATGCGCTGGAATGGGATGTATACCTAACTCTCTTTCGCGGAAGAAGGGGCGTATAGAGACACTGTGCCCATGGAAACGCGCAAGCGCCTTTCACTGAATACCCTCCGGCCCTTCGACGTGTCCCCTCCTTCCCATCTCTCTTTCTCTCTCTCTCTCTCTCTCTCTCTCTCTCGTTTCACTCTCTGTCACTCTCACTCTCTCTCACTGTTCTTCCACTCTCTCGTCCACGGTCTAGCTTCGACTCTTCGCGACGGTCTACATGCCATCCCTCATGGCGGCCCTTACCCCTGTAATACGCATTAAACACCTCATAGCTTCTAAGCTAGTATTTTGCTCGGCTCACGTGTGTTTAACCTTCGACCATAGTCGCCGATCTTCGCTATTTTCGAATCTTTCAATCTCGATTTCGATCTCTAAAGTTGATTTTTCAAGATCGATGCCAACTGTTGGTATACGTCATAACGATTGTGTATATCTTAATAGAATCTTAAACCGATTTGAATAGTTGGCAAAGAGTAAGGGTCGGTTGTTTTATCTTGCGATGACAAGCGCGGCTATATCTCATGTAATATGGCAAGGTGTGTCTGTATATGGTAAGAATCGATACTTAGAGTTTTTCAAAATAAACTTAAGAGCGATCCTCGGCAGTATCGGCAATTAGTCGATGGCCGTGCTTGATTTGCCGAAGAAGTTGATCTTTCTACGTGACGCAAGTTTTTTCGCGGCGCCTCTGAGGAAGACGAGAAAAATAGATACTCGGTTGCTCAGTAGCGGCAACCGATTTATTAACGATCGTTTTTATTTGGAGCGCATAAAAGTGAGACCGCACAGAACGGAGAACCTTCTGACACCATCGACCTAACTATGAATGAATTTTTCCATGAAGAGAAGTTTACAGATCGTAGAACGGAAGCTTAGCGCATCAAGAAAAGGAGAAGGAGGAAAAGGACGAGAAGAAAGAAGGCAATCGAGCGTGGAAGAGAAGAAAATATCGAGTAGTCGCTTATCGGTGAAAATACGTTCTTCCGCTTGGATCTTCCAGTTCGTTCGCCACCGTGAGTTTCGAGGTGGATGACTTTCGAAGAAAGTTTCCGAGGACGATCGTTTTACATCGACACGAATACGCGAGAAGGATAAGGAGGTGGGATAGAAAGATAGAAAAGGAAAGAGAAAGAGAGAGAGAGAGAGAGAAGAGAAGGCGTGCGTGAACAATGCGAAAGAATCTTGGTGCCACAGGGCATCGTAGCACGTAAGCGAGATAGACCCATAAAAATGCTAATTCCTATCGACCGGGCAAGCCGGGAGCTTGCCGCCATCGCACCGGCGCTCGCTTGCATGCCATTAGCCTAGAGACCCCGCGAACGTAACTCGACATAACGTCGACGCTTCCGTTTTCTTCCTGCTATTCTCTTCCTCTAAGACTCGTCATCCTAGTCAAAAAAACGAACGTCGTGTTCGCCTCGACGAACTCTGCTGTGCTGCTGCTACTGCTTCGAATGATGAAAGTTGTTTTATTTGTCTCTTTTTGGTAGTTTTTCGGATGCAGCCTTGGTAACGACAGCAGCGAGACTAATCTCCGATACGGCTATGGATCGGATCCATCAATCTAGATTATAATTAATTGATAGCGGGACCCACCCTCCTGTGGTGGTGGGTGGTAGCCGCATCTCTGTGTTCCTATACGCAGGGTGGTACTGTATTGCAACGGGTATTAGGAAGGGGGTGAACAAGGGTGACTGTCGGTCTGTCTGTTGTCGACTCTTTATCGCGCCCCCGGTGAGTCGTCTTATGCATCTTTCATGAGGCAACCATCCAAGGGGTCCACACCATCTACCCCGCGCTACTCCGTACTTTCTCTGCTCTATCTTTCTTCTCGCATCTTTCAACCTCTTCTCCCATCCACCTCATACTACATAGATATCTGAGAAAAGTACGCGAGTAGATACACCTAGCGTTATGTGGACAAGACTCACACTATCAACTATACAACTATACGTACTATAGTCTTTCCAGATATTTGCCGACTTTCTATATTTCGACGTAGCTTCCATTGGAAAGCATCCTGTAAGACCTTTCTTCGAATCGACTTTTCTTTCTCTCTTCGCTTCGTTTTCCTGGTTATCGAGGTCACCGTTGCCTCATTGTCGTAGTCGTTTTCATGTTGAACAAATTCTTGAATTTTTTCAATTTAAAAAAATAATAGTTCCTTTACAAATTTAACTGAATCTAGATAAAATCGATGAGTCATCGATGAGCAGGAGAAATGAAAAAAAGAAAAAGGAAGTATACACAAACGCGATAACACAATGTAATGTTTTAATATTCATATTATCAATTCAACCGTATGCTCAGATCGCAAAGTGTCGACGTGGAAAAAATTACATCTTGATCTCGTAGAAAAAGTATAATTTAGTATTCGCGTATAATTATTTAGAGAGTTAAATTAAACAATCAGATAGGATTTCTAGTTTGGTGTTCGTTTTAAAGCCTCCTTGTTATCCTGAGAGAATAAGAGAGAGAAAGAGAAAGAGAGAACCACGATTTAGCGCGGAATAACGTTCGAACGCTACGCTTTATCCGACAGTGATTTATGGTGCATTTAATGCGGTCGAACGTTTTTATTATCTGTTATTCTTTTTCCGGCTGCGGTCTTTGTCTCGACGCGTTCCTGCTCTTTGCCGAAAATGAAAATGAAGGACGATAGGATAGACGTATAGGCGTGGGGGTGCTCGTAGAAAAGAGGAAAATATAGAGATAGAGCAATTGTGTATATATATGCGCGAGGAAGCGAGAGAGAGAGAGAGAGAGAGAGAGAGAGAGAATGAGCAAAAACATATCCGAGAATACGGGCGTGCGGATGAGTTACCGCCTGGCAGATTCCACCGCAGCCGTTGCTACCCCCGGAGGAGGTAGCGGAAGGGGTGTTGTGGGAGCAAGAGGGGTATGTAGGATGGAGGCAATGCCAGTGGGGTTGCCAGAGAGAAGGAGGAAAGGACGACGGACGTAGCGCATTACGCAAACGTATCACGCTATGTGGTCCAACGAAAACAAACAGAGCCGGAGGCTTCAACCCCTTATACCCCTTCGTCCCTATCGCCGACTGCATAAGTAAATAGACGGCTATGCTCGCTATTCGCCAGGTCGTTGCTGTTCTCCTTTACCCCTTTTTCCTTTCTTCCTTCCTTCTTTCCTTCTTTCTTTCCATCCTTCTATTCGCCGCGTAACTCATTGTCCTTATTTCTCGTTTTATTCGACTGTATTAGAAATTTGTAAAGAAAGTTCATCGATATCTACGACTAATTTCAAATTCTTACTATTCTATTTATTTTCTTCTCTTTACCATTCGATTATATGCTTAGAAAGACGAGTGTTCAGTCGTATATTTAGCGCTCGTAAAAGTAGAATCAACGTAAACGAACGGTGACGAGTAACTGACGACAGGTTCATGGTACTTGGATCTTCTCGGTCGACATTCAATAAAGGAAGGCGAATTTCGCGGTGGAGACCGTGACCACTCTGAAGAGGGTGAATATCCTCAAACAGAGAGAAATAGATAGATAGATAGAGAGAGAAAGAGAGAAGAGAGAGAAAGAGAGAGAGAGAGAGAGAGAGAGATAGAGAAAGAGTGGAGAGGAGGGAAGGCGGGAAAAGGAGAAAGCGATCGATGTTCACCCTCCGAACCCTCCGTCGGCTCGCGCAACCCCTCTCAAACTCCGCTTGAGCGGTGCTGGCCGTCATGGCGTCGCATGCAAATCAGCATGGCGCCGAGACGCCCTCCCGCACTACTCCTACTCGCCGTACGTACGAACACGCGCCTGTGCGTAGAGAGAGGACGCCTGTGCGTGCGAATCCTCTCTCCTTCTCTCTCTTTCATTGTTGTTCATTGCTGTTGGCTGCTGCTTTATCACGGACGAGACCGAAGCATCGACCGACAGACCGACCGACTGACAGACCGATACTACAGAGGAGATCGAGTAGAATGGTAGAAATTAACGGAGGAAGAGGCTGGACGATCGACACGAGATAGCTATTCCGGCAAGGCTTGTTATCGAGGCGAGCTGCATCGTTGTGTTTTGGAATGCCTTCCCCAAAGTCATCGGTACGCTGATTAGCTCTTGCGAGCAGTAGAGATACGTCGGATCGCAGGAGCAATAGGACGTGGGAATTCGGGTTACACCTGTTCCCTCGACGAGATACCGGTTTATCGATCTCGCGACGTCATCACCTTTTCGATTTTCACAACCGCTGCAAAATCTCTCCCTTCGTATTCTTTTTCTCAGTCTCTTGGCTGTTTGCCGATCGATCGGCAATTTTTTGTCCCCGCGTCTTGCAGATTTCATCCTTGAAAAGACAACGTTGGTATCTGGTACTAACTGTTACTCGCTACCATGTTACCGCTGTTCGTGATCGATTCCATAATTGTCGATTGCATTCTTTTTACACGCAATCCGATTAGCTTGGAAATCATTTTACATCGACTAGCTATTGATTAAACTAGTTATTGATTTAATTCGTGCCGTTAATTTTATAAGTTATTGATTATAAAAGTTTAAAGATAAATGTGAGAAGGGCAAGGTTAATTGATAAAGTTAATCCATGTCGAAAACTAGTCATATTAGGTAGCGTGACCTGATGCTAAAATATTTCCATTTTTGCTCGATAGTTCGATTCTTACGCGTGTACGGAAACAAAGCATAGTAAAGTTCGATGCGAAGGAGACCGATAGATCGTACGAATGCGTATGCTAGAATGGAAGATGGAGAGGAAGAAGGAGAGCAAGAGAACAGGCAACGGCGCACGGCGCATTTGAATACGCGCGAATAAATGCATAATAATTAGGTCAGCTTGCTAGTCAGCTGATCCGACGCTAACGCATACCTAACTACGTGCAAGATCAGAAGAGTCATGTTAGGGACATAGACGTTCGATTTATCCATAAGTATCTCAACTTTTTCTCCTTGAAAAATTGTAGTGAGAAACGAATGGGAAAACGAAAAGCAATAATTTCGTTGACGGTGGTTATTAGCAGGCCGGACACGAGCGAGTTGTCGACGATGTAGGAGAAAAACATGGCAGTTTGGGGGAGAACCCGCGGGAGAGAATTGGAAAGCGTTGAACAGCAAGGGCGGTTACAGGACAGAGTGGAGTGACAACGAAAAATGGTCCGAGTGAGGATCGATAAACGACCGACCGGATGGATTTTTATTTCACTTTAATTACTCTAACGTCGGATAATCGTCCCTATATTTATCGAGATTCTCTCGTTTGTCCCTCGCTTGTTCCTCGCTTGTCTTTCGTACCTCTCCCTTCGCTATGGGAAAAATGCTACTATGGAAAGTTCCTGGATCGACCTGGATCGAAATCTAGAGCGCAGCTCTATCCACCTCCGTACACATACGAAGATCGGTAAGGAGGGAAAGCGGAATAGCAGATGCAGAAAGCAGAGTTTGAGTTGAATTTGAGTCGTGGCTCGTCAGGCAGGGCACGTAGTCGCGGCCTGCGCAGCCCGCATAGCAAACGCCTCAGCAGTCTCGAACCGACAGTCTGTAGCCTCCAGCGGCAGCTCGCGTGCTTTTATGCAGACACTGACCTTCGTGTCCCGACTCTCTTTCTCTCTCTCTCTCTCTTTCTCTCTGTCTCACGCTCTCTTCTATTCTCCTTTCCCTCCTCTCCTCTCACATGCTGCGAGCAAACGGGGAAAGTTTCGAATTTGGGTGCAAGGCCACCGGAAAACGGACTTACCCTTCGCGTTGATTCAAACGTAACACGAGATAGAAAAGTAGAGAAAAGAAATTGTTTCTTTTTCTTCATTTTTAAATCTTTTTTTCTCTCTCTTTCTTTCTTTCTTTCTGTTTCTGTATGCACAATTCTCGCTACATAAATACATCGATATTTCGATCGATTGAAAAGAAGGTGGAGGAAAAATACGGAGGGAAAGCGAGGAGGGAGGAGGACGACTGTCGGAGAACGCGGGCGACGTAGCGATGCATTAGCACACAATCGAATGGACGAATCCGAAAGCGGTGGTGCGCCGACCGCGGTGGAGAACTCGAGGTTAGAGGTCAGACCAGCAGCTTGGTTCCCATTGTGTTGAGAGGGTACCTTCGCTTGCTTGGACTCGAGTCCGAGTCCATTGTTCTGCGGCTTCCACGCTTACGAATCGCGCGCGAATCCGCTCCGGTATTTATTATTATTACACGTCGGAGTGCACTACCGGCCCACCTTTGGACTACCGCTTTTGATGCACGCGCAAACTTACGAGAGAATCGATAGAGGAGGAAAAAAGGTAGGTTCTTAGTGACGAGCTTTGACATCAACGACGTAACTCGTCGTTTGGGCGTGTGTTCGTAAAAAAAAACTAAGAGCAAAAGTCGAAACCCGATCGAGGTTCCGATCGAGAAGCGGAATACCACGAAACGATCCTTTCGTCTATTTGTCTTCCAAATGTTTAGCGGTAGAGGATTCATGGGATATTCGTGGGCTTGAAGTGGACAAAAACAAAAAATGAGTACGGATCGGATCGAGAGGAGCCCTTCTTATCAGCACTGGATAATGTTCGTGAATTTGTCGTTGATCTTACCGGACGAGTTTGACCTCGACTCTTTCGATCTCGACTTGAATCATTTACGTCATTGTCTTTGGTGATGTCCTCGAACGCGATCGATGGCCGCTCTCGGACGGTGGGTGTCGACCACCCTCGAATCTGGCTACTTTTTACCGGACATTAATTGGGCTCGGTATAAGACGTAAAACGAGGTGCACACGATATAGCGCTTGCCATGCTTGTATAGCTTTAGTAGTGTGCCTGCGCGGACCGCCTTGTTGCGTGGCCGCACGAATCGAACGAAATAAACTCCGATGAACGGCCTCGGCAAAGGACAAAAACTCGTCTTTGATCGTCGTCGTCGTTGTCGTTGTCGTCATGCGCATCGATCGTCCACGTCGAAAACTCGTTGATCGAAAACGCAGCGGTGCTCGATCGCGATCGAATTCAAGTATTTCTCTTGGCATTCCTCGTATTGTTTTGGCCGCGCTTATCTATCTTCAATATTCCGATATCGTTTAGAGAAGGACACGTGTAGGAAGAAGAGGGTGCATCGTCGTTACTCGCTCGACGGCTGTCTAAACACACTTTAAAGATTTGAAAACGTAATGGCGCCGGGCTTTGACCAGATTTGCATGTCACGGGCGCGCATCATATATCTGGATTTAGCGTGCTAGAGGGAGTCTCGCCTTTTCTCTTTCCCGTTCATCCTCTCTCTCTTTTTCTCTCTCTCTAGCAACACGAAGAGCGACGAAGATGCGTAAGGACGCCTTCGGGATCATCAGAAGATCCCGAGAAAACGGAGGTGGCGAGAACGTTAACACCCTCGGATTATCCAATCGACTCGAACGTGATTTACGGATCTGCCGCGATACGATTCTCTTTGTATTTTACTATAGTTCTCGAGCGTTCTGAAATCACGATCTTTCGCGCGATTCGAGCGTGCACGCACGCGTCCACGCACGCGTCTACGCGCATAATAGGAGAGTATAATACGCGAGAGCACGGAAGACAATGGACGCATTGTGCAGGTAGATACACCTACATATATAGATAGAGCCGCTCTCTGGCGTACGTTCGTCGGCGAACGTAGAGACCCAGGACGAGAGTAGAGAGGCCAGAGCGTCGTCGTTTGGGCATATTGACAGACTAATGATCGCGCGGAACAAAGGCCAGACCGTCACGTGGTCACGTGGTCACGTGATGGACCGTTTCCGGCGGAGCCCGCGGACCACCGCAACCATCAACCCCCTGCCCTCCCTCATCCGCGCGTCTATGCATTCAACTCTGACGAAAAGGAGCGCCGGATGGATGGATGGATGGATAGACGGATGGACGGATCGTCGAACGAATGAACGGACAGACAGACGACGAACATTGATCGCGAACGAAACCATTCGATCAGGTGTATTCGACGGAACAGAAATTCTTTGTCGATTTCAAGGAATGCATTCTTTTTGCTAAGCGATGTTTCCAATCGTAACGGGGATGCTCTGGACTTTAAGCCTTTTTCAGCTGGTAGTTAAAAGGGGTTCGTAATGACATCGTTGCCATTTTCGATCTAAAGGGACGACAACGCGAAAGGGTTGTCAAGAGACAGGGAGTCTTATTTTCTCCCTCATTCTCTGCCCCTGCCTTTTAAATGCATAAATAATGAGTGGTCTATTAGCGGAACGTCCGTTGGTATTCGACAGTGTAGGGGCCTGGAGGTATATGAGTTTCTCTTCATTTTTCGACTAACCTTTCCGAGTGTTGAGAAAGTTAATTAATAAGAATTGCGGTAGCACGAATAATGCTCGAAGGTCCGTAAGGTTTCTACAAGTCACGCGAAACAGCTCTATCCGTGATTTTCATTGTTTCATTTGCTGTACTGGTTCTTTGATCGCGTCACGCTTTAATTTCATTGCGCGACTTTTACACACTTCCACGTTCATACCTATTGCACGCTCGTAAAAAGTTCGTCATTACCTTTCACGTGATCCTTCTATCCATCATTTTCTCTTATTTCTCTCTTTTTCTCTCTCTCTATTTCTCTTTATGTGCGTGAAATAATTCACGAATATTCGGTAGAACGATCAGGTGCCATTTTGCGGTTTGTTGGTTCGTTTAGGTAGACACATAGCTGCAGTCGGTTGTTGGGAAGCTCATTGCGGCGACGAACACGGCGTTGTGGCTCCCCCCGAGTTCGTCCTCCACCTCCTCTCAATCTCCCTCTTTCTAGCATGTATACACGCCTCTCGCTCCCTCGCTGCCATACCGCTCGTATATCTACGGAGAAGAGTGAGAGATAGTGCGGAGGACGAGGTACTTTCAGAGGATATACCTACAAGTAGGGCCGCGGCTTGGAGGCGTGGAAGAAGGAATGGTAGAGTGAAAGAGAGAGAGAGAGAGAGAGAGAGAGAATGGATGCCGCTAATGAGGCCGTGTGTAATTAGGGAGCTCTCGCGGCCTAATGAAGCGCTTACCAACCTTAGCTACCAACCCCCTTCGACTCTCCCCACCCTTCGACTCCCTCTGGAGCCTCCGACGACAGCGACGAATACTGGTAAGGCCAAGGCGGTAAGCCTCTCTCCTTTCTCTTCTAAGTCGTCGTCTTAG
Source organism: Polistes dominula (assembly GCF_049000335.1). Lineage (NCBI taxonomy): Eukaryota > Metazoa > Arthropoda > Insecta > Hymenoptera > Vespidae > Polistes > Polistes dominula. The sequence goes on along the minus strand of NW_028300879.1, from coordinate 6,359,861 downwards.
TCTTAGTCTGTGTTGTCGTCGTCTTGGTCTTTTCTCTACGAGACGGAGACAGTGGCTGCTTCTCTCCTTCGTAGCTTCTTCTCACCACCTTCGAAGCGGCGATCACAGTCGAACAGGGGATGGGGAGACGCAAGGAAGAAGAGGTTCAGCCGCTGAGAGAAGCCGTTATAGGATGAAGGAGAATAGATACACCTCCGCACGACACACTCACATCTTCGCTGGACCATTACAGGATTAAGCATGCAGGGATGTACGCGTTCGATCGGAAAATCCTTTCTAGATTATCTTGCTGTCCGAGAGAAAATTCTTATTCCAAGTTATCTAATCGATTTTTGACTCTGCATGCATATCGCTTGGAAGATAACTTAAAGGAATCTTTTCGATTGGATTTATAATAAATTCATTCATTTCCTTTACATTATCACACTATGTTTTATTCCCTATTTCCTGGAAGATCGATTTTTTAAATTTTGTCTAAAGAGAGAAGAAAGGATTGATGTTAACACAGATCCCTCGATTCGATCTTGGTCATGTTGGAAAGGTGCACGATGCGTCCCTGGCCGTCCATGGGGGCTAAGCGTGGGCCCCTTATCTCTCAATTCACTCACCGGGAGCGAGCAAGCTGGCTCCCTGTTTCCCTCTCTCATCTTGTCTTCTTTCTTCTCTACCATGCTCGTGGACTCGAGCGCCTCTCGGTAAGACCGTCGAAAGCTCGAAGAAGAAGAAGAAGAAGAAGAAGAAGAAGAAGAAGAAGAAGAAGAAGAAGAAGAAGAAGAAGAAGAAGAAGAAGAAGAAGAAGAAGAAGAAGAAGAAGAAGAAGAAGAAGAAGAAGAAGAAGAAGAAGAAGAAGAAGAAGAAGAAGAAGAAGAAGAAGAAGAAGAAGAAGAAGAAGAAGAAGAAGAAGAAGAAGAAGAAGAAGAAGAAGAAGAAGAAGAAGAAGAAGAAGAAGAAGAAGAAGAAGAAGAAAAAGGTAGAAGGCGCAGGGCTTGGGAAGACACGGCTACCGGAATCACGACTTGGCCTTCTCTACTCTTCACGGATCGACCCGTTATCTCGACGACCATTTGCATATTAAACTAACTCGCAAAGCGCGACATATTTCAGGAAGCTAGCTGCTCGCAAGCCTTTACCTGCACAAGATCGCTTTTGTTACTAGAGTTGACAAATTATTTCAAGACAAACTCGTAGGTGTAAAAGAAGAGAAGAAAGGTTGGTCAGAGCTGACGTTGAAACGTGTCTCGTTGAATTTATCGGCAAGCTGTACCTTCAATAGAAGACGGCATGTTTCGTTTTCGGTGGATAAACGCACGTGGTTTCGCGTAATTACTTTTATCTTTTCGATCCGAGATGTCGATCGTTTCTTCTTGGTAACGGACGAAAGGTACTTCGTAATTCATTCGGTGCCAATTCGAAGAAAGAGGAAATGGGCACCACACCCCGACAACATCTTAATTCGCGATAAAGGGTATTAGGACTGGAAGCGGACACCGGGTTAGCGACGGCCGGCGCCGGTCCTGGAACTGGAACTCGACCTGGATGGCTCTCGGACACGCAGGGCTCTCTCGTTCCACGTATCCATGGACCGAGGCAAGATTAGCATCGCTATTCGGTTACATGGGAAAGAGACACCCGGCTCGATAGCTACCGTGCGTTTCGCCGTGTTCTTCGTCATTATCACCTCGAAAAGACGGACGTTCTTCACCACCGCCACAGCCACCGCATCGTCTTCTTCTCCTCCCCTACTCCTCTCTTTCTGCTCTTCTTCTTGGCATTTTGCCTTCGAAGGATTTATTGCGACGATTCGATCAAACGATCCTTCTCGAAGAGATCGATCTCGTCTTCTCGGCGATTACGAGACGCGATTCGTCAGGCTCGGACGTGCCTTGGTCTCGAGCGCTTTAAAGCGCGTTGCATGAATCAAGGACGATAAGCAGCCGGTATGCCGTCGCGAACTCAGCAAGGAGAGGCCGAACCAGATCTCGACGCTAAACCTGCCGCCGAACTTGTCGGCAAACCCTGTCCAGCCAAGTTGCCGGCAAACCTGCTGGCAGGTTTGGCATAAGCATAAGTATATACGAAGCAATCGTTCCATGGGGCTATTAATGACGCACGCGCATTCATGCCGGCACGTGTTCACAATATTATTTATTATTTATGCTAAGTTATGCGCGAGTAGCCCATGGATATACAATGACGGTTGCCCATCGGCCACGGTCTGCGGTACGTCTGTCCGCGCCGCGTCATCGCCTTGCTGTATTTATATCAATTACGTACCGTTCTTGCAGTTGTAATTATTACGTCAATACACGTAGGTTTCATAGAAACCTTAAGTATTAATGGACCGATCTCATGTCTTTAAACGTTTTGATATATACGATTAAAATAGAGATAGATAGATGAATTGGGAGGAAGAAGTAGAGGAAGGGAGATAGAGAGAGAATACATCGAGTTTAGGGAAAGTGAGACGTGCGAGTTGAACTCCTGCAGCGCTTTTCGGTTTTGATAAAATGCCTAAACATCAATCGGTCTCGAAAACTGCTCTGTAATTCGAGTTTAGCGAGGACCTAGGAAAACTTTGGTCCAACACGAGATAGATCTTGGTCCTCAGGGATATCGGGTCAATAGATGACCGGTGGTAGACGGAGGTCGTCAGGGTGGAAGGGAAGGAGGGCTGCTGGAGAAGAGGGGGTTGCAACGCGAAGGGTGATGCATTTGCTGAATATGTATGAGGCTTGCGACACCCCGTAGCACACCGAGAGACGACCCGAACCACCACTATCTGCGGGTGATAGTGGCTATGCTGTATGTCTCGTAGGGGTCTGCGGCCGAGCTGCGTACTGGAAACGAGACGTGGAGGTGGAGAGACGAAGGTGGTGTTGGGACGAAGGTGGAGGATTCGAGGAGACGCACGGGGGTGTTGGTGCTGTGGCTCTGAGAGCTTATATCGCAAGAACCAACCCCAATGGAAACTCGAGCCTCGGAGGAGCCTCACCCATCATGCACACTCTCTTGCTCGCAGTTCGCAAGCCCACCTCCTTCACTTCTCATCCTCTCTCTCTTAGTCTATCTCTCTCCCTTTCCTCATCTCTTCTCTTCTCTCTCATTTTCTCTTCGCATAGGTATATATACCCCTTTCTTCGGTCTCTCCTTCGTCTCCAAAGCTTCACACTCCTTCCATCCTCTCTCCTAGTAGCACTCAGCTCCAGAGTAACCGTTGCGCTATCTTCTAAGACAAAGTTACGTCGTAATTCCTTCGTGAACAGATGCCGATCTGACAAGCTTTCTCTCTTCTTCTTCTTCTTCTCATCCGCTCTCCTTCCTTCGTCATCATCGTTGTTAGAGCGATCCAAGAACCTTCGTCTTTCGATTACCTATCCTGGACGATTGGCTTGGGAATGAATGTGAAAGGCGGGATGCCTCAATTCGCTAAGGGGTTGATCCGTTGATGAGAATGGTATAATATATATGATCCACTAAATAGGCGGACGGCTGCACGCCGAACGACGAATCCCGCAAGACAGCATGAGATATTGCCGGATTAGGGCGCATTATAGTTTTAAGCTCGTGCCATTAAAGGCCGCAGGTTCTCATGTACCAAGGATAATTCGTCATTTAGAGAATTCTGTAGGAACGAACGATTACGACAACAATAAAAAATCTCGCGTGCAAACACGTCATCAAAGTACAGTTCGGCAGAAAACGTCGTCGCCATGACTCTGCACTATACGGAGGCGTGAGTTTCCTTGAGAGGGTAGCTATATAGAGAGTATAAAGGAAGGGACGACGATCGGTCGTATACATGTAGGCAACCCTTTTATCTCGCGCGAACTCGTGCGCGATAGCACGGCTCGTTGAGCGCCACTGTTTTTCCGAGGGTTGGAATCGGCGTTACCGGAGTGCGCGGAAGGGTTGATCTAGGCAGAAACGCCTAACGCTTTCTCTTGCCTGGGGAGGAGCCGAAGCAAAAGAGGGTGTAGAGAGAGAACGAGAAAGAGAGAATGAGGGATAAGATACGACGGTGATAATAAAGCAGAGCGGCCACGCAATAAAATATATCCGAAGCAGAGGCGACGACTCGTTTAGCCGAGGAGGGGCGCGCTCGCTTCATTACTGAGTCGAAGTTCATTGCTAGCCCCTTAGTTCTCTCTTTCTCTCTTTCTCTCTCTCTCTCTCTTGTTCGACGAAGGGTTATCACGACTCGAACGAAAAATCCTCAGATAATTAACCGTTCCGCGGGGATCCCTGGAATGCGAGCGCTAAACGACCCTGGAATGCTTCGATGCGATCTCTATCGACGGCTAACGATTCCTTGTTTCGAGCTAATTACCATGTGGCGTGTTTCCCGAGTAGCGTCTAATTCAAAAGTTGGCCAATCGATAGCCAAGAAATCGATGGATCTTTCCTTATTTGATCGACATGATCGTTCGTTTAAGACCTAGATAACGATCTCGTAAGGAATAACGAAGGAAGAAGGCTGTAAGAAAAGTGATGGACACGTGAAAGTGATCCTCGTAAAACTGGAAAGAAAAGTTTTACGCAGGAAGAAAGGAGAGGGTTGATCGTTCGCCCGAGCGACAAACACCACCGTGAATGAGAACGGAAGCAAGAATCCTGTGCGAAAGCTCGGGGACCGTGAATCGCGGCTGAGAAAAATATAACGACCCGCGGAAGGAGGAATAACGCGCGACTTTACTACCTCCTAAAAGTCCCATAAACAGCGCTACCAACGTCGAACTTTTCAATTTTATATCTCGGCATTCCGTTCTTCTCTCTTCGTTTTGAGCAGATCTTTGGACCGTTTTTGTTGGCTAGAAGAATGAGAGAAAAAATATCAAATATAATGGTATATATAGATAGATAGATATAAAGATCTGATCGATCTTCTCGATATCATTATGTAGATATTTTTTTTCTCTGGAAGCTTGAAAATGCCAAAGATGATCACGGTCAAGGTACGACACGGCGTTGACGACGTCATCTGGCGTACCGCATCACGAGTAGAAAGATAAGAATCTAAATAGAGATCAGTGATCCTTTGAGCATATAATTTGGTTTCCGATGCGGGGACAGCTGTCGCTCGAATCTAACGTGTAGTACGAAGAGGCGCGATTCGCAGGACGGTACAAGATACAAGGGGACCAAAAAATTCGTCAGGAGTGTGACACGCGATGTACCCGTACTTTGATCGTAGATTACGTTTGTCACATCAGGGGCGCGAAGACGGAAAAAAAAACTCGTTAAGCACTGACGAAATTGCATCAGGGTAGGATCCAATGACAGGGTTATCGAGCTTTAACGAACGTTTCTGTTAAAAAATAAATAAATAAAAAAAGTGAGAAAATGTCAAGGACACTTTGCCCAGTGACCACCTACCGACTAGGATTCGCACTCGGGCACTTACGCTAAGTACCTGTTAAGCGAGCCGAGTGACCCGAAGCATTTGATGTACTTAGGCAAATGCGACACCCACTACGCGTGGAATACGGAAGAAAGAAAGGTCAGACGGCTGTGTGATGTATTTGTAAAAAGGTGTCGGCTTGGAACTAAGAAGGCCCGCTCGAGCAGCCGCCCCGAGGGAAGAGATAAAAGAGAATTGTATAAAATGGGGTGCACGGCCCCCACGGTAAGCGAGGGGTACTCCTCGTCTCCTGTTCCTTTCCATTGCCCCACGGGCATCCTGGAGGTGCGAGGAGTCGATGCGAATGCCAACGCCATTTTGCAGAGAAAGAGAAAGAGGGATAGAGAGATAGAGAGAGAGAGAGAAAGAGAGAGGTAGGGACACGTCTGTGTCGCATCGTTCTGATCTGTCAAATTTCATTTCACGCTCCCGAGAACGGCTACGGGAATGGCACGATAGGGCTAGATATGGATCTGCCGACACCTACGTTGCCACCCCAAAAAACGGACCTCTAATCCACCCTGATAGGAAGATCCGACTAAACGGATCGTCCTTACACCAACTATCGACAGATCGAGGAAAGATGTTTCGATCATTGAGATCTCTGAAATGATTTGCAATGGCAAAGAAGAACGTAGATTTTAGTGGAGCGTGAGTATCGATCGTACAGGACCTTGATGCGTCGCATCGTTTCGTCGTTCGTACGGTCGGTCGGTCGGTTGGTTGGTCTCATGCTCAAAACTTTGTCACTCGGAGCACGTACTCGGGGCAAGGACCGACGCCGCAAGCTCTTCTGTCTCTCTCTCTCTCTCTCCCCCTCTGCCTCACCTCCCTTTCTTTCTTTCTCATTCTCTCTCTCTCTTTCTCTCTCCATCGTTTGCTTTCCTTTCGCTCGCTTTCTCTGGCCTTCTCTCTGACTGTCTTTTTTACTCGCTCGCTCTTATAGCCCTACCTACATTTCTTTACAACGTGCCATTGTGTTCGTCTATGGTGGAACCCTGTATATTCCTCGACGCTATGGATTTTCCCGAAAGCGTTTCGCTGCTTCGCGACTATACAGAGCCTCGCCCTTCTTTTCTCTGCGCACGGTAAAAGAAAAAACGTAAGTTGTAATGCCTCTTTGAATTTGAATTTTGTTTTTTCGCAGTAGGACTAACTGATGTGACGTTGGAGAGATCGAAAACGCAGCAAGCGTACGATCGATCGATCGTCGGTCATCGTCGAGCACCTGCATTCTCGTTGACGCGTTCACGCTGACGTCAGTATTACGAGCCAAACCAAGCGCGAGTGCAGAAAGTGCGATTCGATCGAATCTGCAAACGGAAGCCAATCGCGTGAGTCATATGCGAACGAATTCGCGGGATATGTTAAACAATGCCTGCGAATTGTATGCGAGAGAGAGAGAGAGTCAACGATGCGTTAAAGCTTTATCATCCTTATAATCTATCTTCAGAGTAAAAAGTGTACGTCCGTTAAATAATTTTATTTAAAACAATTGAAAAAAAAAGTAGTGCAATGAATTCCTTTTGATTTCTATTAAATTTCGCTTTAGATTAACAAAAACCATTGGAGAATGGTTTCTCTCGTGAAAATGAATACTCAACGAGAAATTCCCTCGGCTGTTTCGCGTTGAATTCATTGGGCGATAACCACGACGAAGTAGGTGGAAATAATAAAGCGATATCCGGAATGGAGGAAAAATTACCGGTATATTAGCGCGTGCCGGCGGGGTTTCGAGGAACGACCAAGAGAGCCAAAGAGAACAGGAGAGAGAAAAAAAGAGAAAAAGGACGATAACCGATATACGGCTGGCATGGGTTGGTGGTACGGACTAACTCGAGGTCCCTGTTGGACAATAACGCCCTTCTTCGTAACATAGTGGCACAATAACGTAGGTTCTTTGTACAAGTACAGGGCAAATAGATCACATTGCTGACTAATAAGCTCGTCGATGTGATCGTTCTCCCTTTTTTGTCTCTCTCACGAGGAGGAACTATCGCCCTTCTTATTCCCTTTCTCTCTCACTCTTTATCCCTTAGTTTTCTCGCGACGGGCGGCAGTTCCCGCTTTTTCCCGTTTTCTTCCGAAATTCCTACCAACTATCAATTGTGTTAGATACAGCCGCGGCAGGGGTGTGTCTACTATTGTAATGGTAATACGTTAGGCAATCGATCCACCTCATTATGTCACCAGACCCTCTGGAAAAGTTCTTTTTTGAACGATACTCTCAGAACATTGACGCGAACGCGCGTGCTTCGATTTCATGGGAAACACGAAAACGCGATCGGTAAATTTATTATGAGAATCGTATATGTAGTCTTTCGAGGAAAGATAACGGACGTAAGAATCCACTCGATTTGTGATAAGATCTTGAGAAGTCGTAGTAAACCATCTACACGGTTACGAACTAAAATCTAAGCGGCTTGTCAGCCTATATTAAACTACGAAGCACCGTAATACTTGGAGGCTCCGACCGTCTCGATTACCCGTCTAATTATCTGGCCGAAGTACGATAGGGCAACCCTATCTTCTCAGAGAGATGGAATTGCCATTCCCTTGGTCCTTCGAGTCAGCAATGCCAACTACCCTACTACCTCTTTCTCTTTCTCTTTGCCGAGGTCATTGTTACGTCGTTACTACCCTTTAGTACGGTCCTCGAACCAATTTCAGTCCTGGCCAACGACGACGATTTCCGTCTCGTAGCTCTGACACCGACCGATAACAGATTTGTTAGTTCGATCGAACGGGAACCTTTCACAAATCGACCTCGTTTGAAAAATTCTAATAAATTTGCTTTTCTTATCAAAGAATATGAGATTTTATTTTTTCTATTGTCGTTCAACCCTGCTTTTCTCCAAATATTTTCCACCTAGTACGGTGCGGGAATAGACGAATTTAGGTGTCTGTATTGCAGTAGGTGGTAGAGCTAAGCTAGGCAGCCTGCAATCAATACTGTTTCGGCATTACGCTGGAAACACTCTCTCTGAAACAGCCTACGTTTCGCCTCGGATTCGTGCACCAGAGGGAGAGGCGACGAAGAGAGAGAGAGAGAGAGAGAGAGAGAGAGGAGAAGAGGACGAGAATAGAGGGAGTGAGAGAGGACGACAGCCGGGAGGGTCCGACCACGTTTCGTGGTCCGCATACTGATACGTCCAGTCGTATATACGGAGAGGGAGAGAGAGAGATGAAAAGAGATAGAAAGAGAGAGTGGGAGAGAGAGAACGCTCTGCCAAAGCCCAAAACAGAGCTCTCGCCGTCTTTGGTAAACCCTCGCTTGGAAAATACTGGCAACCCTGTAGCCTCTGCAATTCGAACGCTCGAAACTTAGAAAATACGAAAAAATAAGTATAATGACAGATATAGATTATGTGGATTTCTTTATGAAAATTAATTTAAGTTAGATCTATGACTTGGTAGAAAGAAATCCACGAAAATATTTGAGCAAAGTGTTTAACATATTTTTTTAGTGATTACCTTTTCCGAAAAGACTTTTTTGGTAGAAGGACGAAACGAAGAGGTGGAGTAGGACGTGGAAGAAGAGAAATGGGTGTCGGTTCATATAAACGCGCGCAGGTAGCCCGAAGCTATGGGGTCGAAAGAGGTGGAGGAGGGTCAGAGTCTCTCTCTCTCTCACGAGAGAGAGAGAACAATGTGGTTCGTACAGCCGGTAAGTGGGTACCCACTTCTGAATTGGCTCCCCTCGTTCCACTCGTTGGATCATCGTCGTTCGCCGAAAATTCGATCATTATGATTGCTTATGATGTAAATGATGCCCCGCGGCAGCAATTGTTTCCAGCAGAACGAACCCATAGGGCTGCGGGTCTCGACACCGTCGCGATCAGAGTGCCAAGAAGTGCTGCCATATATGCCATAGGCTAGGTGGCTACCTAATAGAGTTACGTTCTCTGTGTTGAGGCAGGTGAAAAGAGTAAAAAAAGAAAAAAGTAAAAAGGAAAAGGAAAAGGAGAATAGGGCCAGCTTAGGTTCGCGCGCTTTTCTACTCTCAGCTGTGAGTAGGTACCTATTCGATTAAATTGCAAAAACGATATGTAATATCTATTAAAACCGATCGAATTCCAACCTATTTCTCGTTTTTCTAGGAAAAAAAAGTAAAAATAACGTTCTGCGACCCGCTTCAAAGCCGATCACGCGCAGCCTATCGAACGTAGGTAGTACCTACGTACACGACACATACGGTTGCCAGATATTCGTCGACTTTTTCTCAGACATTGCCGTTTTTCTTCCGACCTCGGCGTGTGCCTATCCGCCTGAAAAAAGTGGACCCTTGCCAAGACCTGCTCGGATATGCTTCGCATTGCTTCTACCTTCCGACCACCTCGAACACGTTCTCTTTCTCTCTAGCTTACTCTCTTCTTCTTTTTTGTGAAAAAGAAAATAAGGAGAAAAGAAGAGTAGAAGTGCCTCTGAAGAGAAAGAAGGAGAAAGAAAGATCAGGGATCGAATTCTACGGACTAATTTGCCCCGGGCTTCTTTACGACCGTAATTTTAAATTCCTACGAAAAAAAGGTAACTATATTTTGGCGTTCTCTTTAAATAGAACAACAGAGAAAGATAGAAAGATCGAACGCTTACTCGTGTACGCACTCTCAAAGATGACGAGACTCGAGCATGTATTGGAGAGAGATCTACTGGCTCAGCACCTATTATAGTAATTTCACGGTACGATGTCTATTCCCGCGCTTCGGAGGAGCAGGACTAATTTCATTAGGGATAAAGATCATCATTATTTCGCGACCATCCCGAAAATTACTGACGTGCCTTTTCTCTTTCTTTCTCTTCTTTTCACGATTCGATTTTTAAAAGACGCAACCCTCCTGCGCACTTCCATCCACACCCCGAGGCTCTCCTCGAAAGCGTCACTTTTATTGCTCGTTTGCCAAACGGACAACGAGCCGCTTTAATAACGGTGCGTGTCTTTAAGTATCATCCTCCATCTCTCTCCTCCCACCGTTCGATTTAGATACGCTTTATATAGAAAAAAAAATAAAAAAAAAAATAAAAAAAATAAAAAAAGAATACCTAAAGCAAAGGTAAAAAAGAAATCTTGTTTATGAACAATTGATTCGATATAATAGGTTTGAATTTGAAAGAGGAAGATACGATCTCTAAAATAAAAATGATAAAACGTTGGAAAGTAAAAGGGGAAAAGGGTCGACAGGAACGAGAGAAGTCCACATCCGGTTGGCTCGACTCGTCTCCCGGCGCATACATTGTAAGATCACGATAAATCGACAGTCGATCGGGCGTCACGTAACTCACGTACACGAGAGAGCGAGCCTGGCAGCCAGCTTTTTCTTCGACTGGCAGTCCGGTGTCCGGCGCTGACTGATCGTAAGAATCCTCGACGAACGCATGCTGTTGATGGTGCGACCATCTCCGCTGGGGAACGACATTCTATGCGATTTTTCTCTCTCCTGTCCTTTATCCTTCCTTTATCTTACTTTGGTCAAATCGTACATTTCTTCGTCGAAAAAAGGAACAGTATAGATTTCGAATGTATTTTAAATCAGCGTTCAAACGATCTCATTCTATTCGCCTCCTTTTCTATATTGCACAGAAAAATATTTAACTTAACAAGAGTGAACGGTCAATGATCTAAGATTATTGTTATTACAACTTACGTATCATTCGGCGGAGTTACGCATTTTATGCACTACATGCTACCACGTGGTTGAACGAGATCACTGCGTTACGACTAATTGTTGCCTCTAATTGACAAAGTTCTCAGGCTTGGACTCTCAACGCATTCCCCGTGATTCCTCTCTCTCTTTTCCCTCTTTCTCTATTTCTCTTTCAATCGCACACTATGAGACCAACGAGAAATAGTTTCTCGTTTCCTTCTTTTTATTCTTCATACCTCGCTTGGGGAAAAGAAGCGTGAGCCACGGCTTCGTTATCGGGATTTTACCGGTCAGTACGAAGAGCTTGTCTCCTAACCTCCTTCTCATTCCCCCTCTTCCCTTTCCCTCTCTTTCTCTACTACAAGCCAACGAGCTCGAGAAAACGAATCGGAAAAAGACTTTTTTGCAAAATCCCGTTGGATTTATCGACGTAGCACAATAAACTCTTCTTCCTAGACTTATCGTACACGTAAAAGAAAAACAAAGTAAAACTTAGACACGATTGAAATAGCATGAATCCTGTTGCTTTGTCGTCATAGTAACACTGTAAAATCGACGAGATGACTTATCGACTGCACTTTGCCTTGGCTTTCGAATTGTAGAAAAAAATCGCGCAGAGTCTTTTGCCCCGGGCTGGCTAAGGGTATTCTTCATGAGGGTAGACACGCACCCTTCTCTTACTTTGCTCACGTTCCACTCGAAATTTTGCTCGCCTAGCGATTTCTTTAACATTTATTTGACAGCTGTCGGCCACAATGCGTACGAGTTTACTTACCGCATGGCTAGCAAACCTATTTCATTTCTTCTCTTATCAAAATCCATAGAAATAAATTAGTGTATATCTGAATTCGACATTCCATGTTCCTAATTTTTACAGTACTTAACGGTACATTACTTATTGTACTGTTGTGTATTGAAACATTAGGATGTTTAATGTCGTCCAAAAAAAATCGCGTGATCGCGATATATCGAAATTTCTGATTTCACCCCATTCGCGATTACAAGATCTCATCGTGTCGTTAGTACAACGCCAAACTACAAAAGCGTCCAGATACTTTAACGTACGAGCACGTTAATTATACAGTGTCGTAGGTGCGATAAAACGAAATACGAATACTGATCGCTGATTTTGAACAGAAAGAGGAAGAAAGAGAAAGAGGAAAAAAGGACTTCGCGAACAAATAACTATCGCGTAACGAGTCACGCGAGGACATCACGCGAGGCTGCGAACGAATCGACGATATTGCTGGGTCGTGTTAATTACTTAACCTTTCTCTTCTCTTTTTAATTCCCTTTCTTTCTTTCTACGTTATTTCTGTTTTTCACAGATTTCGGAAATAGGTCTTATTATGTTTACATAATTTTTATATAATAAAATATCAAGTAAAACTAATGATATAATGACAATGTTATTTATATTACAATGTGAGGAATTAAAAAATGAATTATAATACTTTCTTTATAAAACTGACTGTTTCTAAAACTAGCGTTAATACTTGTATAATATAAGAGTTGCAATTGGTATTTCTTTAAGAAAATAATGATTACAAAATTATAATGGTAAACTCTTAAAAGTGAATTAATTTTTCTGTCACTTGGGGGTTTTTAGGTTGATTTTCGTTTAATTTGACCCAATCGTGCTCTTAGAAGAATCGTTACTCTTAGAAATTTTCTGTTGAAAAATCACGCGAGTTTGGTGTTGTTCTTTATTCTCAGTCAAAAGAAGAGCTCGATTTTTTTATAGTTTAACGAAGTAATGAGAACGAGGAGTCCCTAGACGACATGTCCCACTCTAGTTGCTTCGTTTCTCGGCCCTATGGACAGCATAGCAAAGGGTGGCGACACGGGCGCCGAGGGGTACATTTTCGAGGGTGGTTTCGCGCGTCAATGCTTTATTAAGAAGCACTTGTTTAAAGGCAGCCCCTTCCTCTCAAAAGCCGACAGCCAATTCGACCGCGTCGTGTCTGTGTCATTCGGATATATAAATGGATGGAACGGAGCGAAGATCGGAAGAGTGAGTTGCTGCAAGGGTATGAGTTTGAGGTAAATGAAACAGAGTGAGAGAGAGAGAAAGAATAGCTCGTGGCTATGGCGATGGTTTTGGGGTGAGTCAAAAGCACTGTCGTCGTGTCGTCGTAATTGAAGTTATTGCAATATTGTGTCCTGTCAGGCTGGTTCACCTCCCTTTTACTATCTTTTTCTTTTCTTCTTTATCTCTCTCATCCTGATATCCAGTTTGCTGGATTGTGTAACAGTCGCCACATTGCTTTAATCCGCTGTCACGATATTAAAACGGCTACGAATGTAAACTGCAGTGCACGAAATGCATACGTTTACGTACACGTGTACAAGAGAGAGAGAGAGAGAGAGAGAGAGAGAAAGAGATGCAGAAAATCTTTTTTGGCAGAACATCAAGCAAATCTATTATCACGGATATTCTACATAGATCAAGAAGAAATGGTGCGCGATACGAAAGACCGAGAAAGAGAGAAAAAGAAATTTTGTCGCTTAGACTTCTTTCTCATTGCCCGCAAGATGTCCTTTTAAATCCTCGTTTGGTAATAATGTCGGTTATTCGCCTTAAATCCTATACTTGGCACAGCAACTAATTGGTCGTATCTCGCGTTAGTTGACGTGCTTTATCACGCCATCCGTAACGAGTTGGAAAGCACTCTATCGCGTTACTCTTCTTCTACTAACCATACGAATTTCGTTCTCTTTCGTTTCTATTCATTTTTTAGTATTTTTCTCTTATTTCTGGCACGTACATGCGAGCGCGTATATTTGACGCATAGAATCGACCACCTGTCGATGAGAAAGACGATAATCCTATAAATAAGAAAAATTTGGAAATCCTCTTTGAAAGAAAATGAAAGAACATTACTAAAGGCCATCGAATTCTCGTTGGTTCGTTCAACGCGTAAACGAAAAATACTTTGCCGATCGCGACTCATCCCAAAAGAAAGAAGAGAAAATAGAGGTAGGAACGAATACGAGTTTCCTCTCGCTCGCGTCGGACACGAAATTCAATTCGTACCGTGAATAACGACTAACAAACCGCAGTTATATCGTAAAAAGCAATGCAGCGGCGGGATGTGAATTAATTCTGGCTTGCGCTGTGCTTCCACCTCTACATTTCGCCTTTCTATCTCTTTCTTTCTCTCTCCCTTCCACTATGTGTTCTTTCAACGAGAGTACATACAAAACGAATCTTCCTACGTTCGACTTATCTATCTCTCTCTTTCTCTCTCTTTTTCTCTCTTTATCCCGACTGGAACGTCCCAAAATTCAATAAAGGCCAACGAGTATGAGGTCTCCCTCGCTTCCATAGCTGTTCGTATGGGGTGCGTTGTCTACTACTGCGAGTTAGGAGTACCAGAGTCATCCCAAAGAGAGCGCAAAAGAGAGGGGACGGAGAAAGAGGCTCGGGTGCATACATTAGCGGGAACAGTGTGGAGATATTGTCTGAACAAAGGGATCGGCTAGTACCTATCGAAAAGGCGATTAAGCGAGGATAAAGTTATCCCCCGCATGCCACCGAGGAAGAATCGTGAATTATCTACGTTGGAGATTGGCACCAAGACGATATTTTATCTATCCAAGACGATCTTTCTTTTTTTTACTCATTTTATTTAGGGAAAAGTAACCCTGATATTCGTAATAACAAAAAACAACAAAGTAAATTTTATTTAAAGGACCTATATTGAAAGAAGGAGTAGGAACACACGTACCCACGTGGTCTCGGATCCCGAGGGCACAGCATCCTCTTTCGCGTATCCTCTTCGTTATCTTTCTTTTCGTTCTTGAACCTCCAGCATCAGCACTACCACCACCACCACCACCACCACTACCAACTGCCACCCCTGCTTGCCTTCAAGCCGGTACTCCCTCCTCTCGAGAGCACCACTACGAAAGAAGAGGAGGGGTTTCATCGACCACGTGATCCACGTGACCGGAAACACAGGAAACACGAAAAAGTATGTGGATGATAACACTCGCGTTTTTGAACGCTCTCACTCTTTCATTCTTCCAGTTTATCATCTCTCAATAATTCATAATCAAGGAACTATGGAAGTCGAAGAAACTATTTGACGGCATTTTTATTTCTTTATCCTAGTTCCATACACGTGTTTGCTTAGCGGCTTTTTGTCTTTTCACGAGAAAGTAGCGCGTGTTCCCCTTCTCTTTCTTTCTCTCTCTCTTTCTCTTTCTCTCTCTCGATGAAGAAAACGGGGAAGGCACGAGCGCGGCAAACGCGACTACCATTGAAGCAGTTGCACACGGAAAGCGGTGGCCGCGTTGCGGGACTTTGGTATACTGGGAGTATGGTAAGTAGGTACACCCCTGCTACCACCGCCCCCTTCCCTGGCTCTCCTCCTCTCTCCAACGAAGCGAAGCTCCTCGTATTTCTCCTCTCTACCCCTCCAAAGTATCGCGACGCAACGCGAAGCACCGCCACCATCTCCACCACCACCATCGTACTACCAACGTGCCTCCACCCCCGATCTCTCTTCTCACCGCTGTTCTACCCCTCTCCCATATCTTGCCGCCGCCTCTGACTCGCAACGTTTGTGGCTAGTCAGGAGCGTATCAATCGTAGGAGATCGATTCAAGAATCCTATTTGTAACACTAAATTCTTCAACAATATTTGTCTTTGATTACAAATGGAAATTTACAATTGCTATCAGTCATAAATGAGAATCACTCTATGGTAAGCGGGAAAATTTTGTAAATGCATCTATTTTCGAGTCACCCTAGATACCGTAGAAAGATCCACCTTTTTTACAAAGAAGCCCGGCACTGGCATGCACCAGTAAACGCATAAAAGATAGAGTTTGCATGCTTACATATCTATTATAATAGTGACGTTTGTTCCTGTTCGTTTATTTTTTCTTCTTCTCACTCTCTTTCTTCCTCCTAGGTTCCTTCGATGCATTCTATCTCGCTTCAGTGCGCGCATAAATTACTGCTTTCAAATGCAAAAGTATGAATAAGGTAAATTTCCCCGATGATCGTCGTACTTTTTTTCCATTAAATTTTCCTCCATACTTCCTTTCATTCTTTTGAAATTTTGTCGCTAACACTTACTTTTAGTATTTCGTTCTAGTCCCGCATAGGAATTGGATTACATAGGTAGAGAGATGCAAGGGTGTAGACGACGAAGGCTGCTCAGAGGGTGGAGAATGGGAACGAGAGAAACACGGCGATAAGGGACGACGAAGCGTTCCAAGTACCGGTGAGCGACTTGCTCGTGAAACCGGTAGGACGAGGAGGACTAGAGAGAGAAAGAGAGAGAGGAAGAGGGAGGATCGTTTATTAGCAATTGTAATGCAAGATCGCGGAATGCATGGGATCTTCGCGATGCCTCCGTACGGTGAGATGTTGGTACACGTGTTCCCCTTAACACGATTCCCGATTCTGCGAGTATTCAATGCCAGAAGCATTGTGCTGATAGTCAATATTTTTTGACTTTTTTTTCCTTTCGTTTATCAAAAACTTTCTTCTTTTTTATCCTCATAAAAAAACGTGTGACAGTACTGTCGTTTCATTTTCGAATAGGATCATTTTCTTTTTTGATCTCGTCTGACGTTAGCAAGGAACAAAGTTTACGAGGTACTCCGGGATAAATCGCGATCTCCAGTCGTTTCATTTAATGGCGATCTTCTCCTTGTACGGCACGTGGGAACTTATTTGTTGAAAGCGTATTCTTTAGCAGCTCGTGCTCAACGCAACTTAGGCAAATGCAGACCAAAGCTGTTCGTGAGCGAGGAAATATTATGAGCACTACTTTCCACTTTGAATACTCGTGGTGTACCTTGTAAATTGAGATCGTGCCAAGCTCTGGACAGCCAGGTAATAAAGCAAACCTGTATTAGTTCATCTGCTTCTTCAAAGTATCATTAAGATCTTGTAAGGTAGTAGTAATAAAACTTCATTGTTTGTAATAATAATGAGGATAACGTTGTAGTAACGATTGTCTTTGTTTTAATAGTCGTCGTTACACCTTACTTCTTCACTAGATTATTGCAAATATCTGTAAACAGATGATTCCTTAGCACTATATTTTTCTCTTTCCTTTCAATAGAACGTAACATTTATTTTCATTACGTATCGTAAAAAATCGTCGCAGTAAACGGAGTTTTGCAAAGGCAAGTGTAATATGTATGCAACTCGTGTCTCGTAATCCGTATCTTCCCTTCCTCTCGCATTCATTTATATAACAATAATACCGGAGCCAAATAGGTTCCGCTAATATCGTCACGTTAGATAGTTACTGTCATCCGGTCCCATAATAAAAGGGTTGACGCATCCGAGTACTCCCTTTTGAACATAAAGACCACTCATTGTAGAAATTCGCTTTAAAATACGAATGTATCATATCGAACAAACAAGTATCGAATATTATACGAACAGTGCAAACATGAAAAAAAGATAGTTTATAATGCGCATCTTCGAATACGATCGAAGAATTTGAAAATATCTCGGGGGGGAAAAAAAATTGCCAAAGGAACTGCTTCAAATCGTTTATGTTAATCGGTCGTGACGTCACTGGCAGTCTCCCTCCGTCTAGCAAGAGCAATATCAACCCCAAGCCGTCGTCGTAGTCATAGTCGGTGTCGTAGTCCACGATGGTAGCCATTCGTTCCTGGTCGCATCTCTACACCCTTTGTAGACGTTAACTCAAAGCGAGTGAACCTATAGCGTTAGCTGCAGGGATGAGTTTTAACTTCGGGGTGACTTATCCTGAACGTTATCTATTTCGACAGCGTATAACCCTGGTGGTGCGTTGGTGGTATCCTTGTGGTCTATTATGGGGTTAACGCACCACATATTATGAAAGTCTCGTAATTATATTTAAACTATACTTTGAAAATGATAGATATTCTTGTCCGATCGTCGTTTGCTTAGAAAATCACCTACCAGGAGACTACTCTTCTGCAGGTATAGAAAATGTAGGCAGGACGTATGCAATATGGCATTCAATTTGCGAAAGATTCGCTGTCTGGTATCGCAAACAACCGCTATTGGGTTTCATTTAATGAACCGAGCCGGAACCTTCCGAAAGAATTTTTGTGTTGTGGGCTTGGTGCTTAAATTGGATCTTCCTCCGTCCTTCCCATTTCTGCCTTCCTCTTTTATTCGCTGTTTTATTTGCTTCCTGATACTTATGCATTGATCACTTGTTAGCAAAAATGAGTTTGTATCAATAAATTCGATCGGTTCTTGTATTTTTCGAAACAGATAGTAAGTAAATCTCTCGAGTAGTTCGGTTATTTTCTAACGTGAACGCACGCGGTCAAGAAAAATGGCTCGTTAAAAATATGAAGGCTTAAAGACGAATCCTCTTAAAAAGTGCTTGAGGGTAGGGTCGAGAAGGGGAGAAATGAGTGAGGGCGGGGGGTGGGTGGGGGGAAAAGTAAAACGGGACACCGGTATCGACGCCGTATCGTTCCATGGCGCAAGTGTCCGGTAAGCTAAGCGGATCCACGATAATCCGGATTACGTATTTGCCCGGTTCTCTGCCTCCTGCCATCTCGATCTCGTGCCAGTCGGAGCCAAAGACGTATTTGCCTCCTGGCAACGTACCGTCTGCTGTCCGTAATCTGTTTAACACTTTACAAGTAACAGACGGTCGTTTCGAAGAAGAAGAAGAAGACGAAGAAGAAGAACTCGAACGATCTAGACTCGATCTTCCTTTCTTTCTCTTTAGATCGCGGTACTTCATCGATTAGATCGTAGCTACGAAATTATTTTCTTCGAGGGGATATTTATCTATTTTTCTTTTCTTCCAACTATCGATGGGTTTGCTTCGACATCGATCGGTAGCGATCTTTAAACAGCGCCATTAACGATTGCGTGCACAGGCTGAGGGGGTCGCGATCAAATGAATGTAATGAAAGAGTGGCGGCATTAGGCGAACGTGCCGTGCATACTGATTTGCGGCTGATTGATTGGACCCCTTTCCACTCAACAACGGTGCACCATCCCCGCTGCCTACACCGATTTCTCTCTCTCTTCTCTCTCCTCTCTCTTTCTCTTCTCTCTCTCTCTCTCTCACTTTCTATCTCTCTTTCTCTCTCGAATCCGCTCTACGAGTGAGCCAACATCGTTGATATTATCAAGCACCCTGCTGGCATCACGGTACTCGCGAATTTCGGCGTGTTCCATCGTCGCTCACAAGAGATTGATAATTGCACTATGCTCCAGTCCTTGTTCATATCAGAGAGAGAGAGAGATAGAGATAGAAGAGGATAGGAGGCAGAGAGGAGGAGAGATAGACGCTTCGTTCGATCGATCTAAATTTGCACCTAGTTTACGTTTGCATTATTGCATTTGGATAGCTTGAGATCCAGTTTAATAAGCATCGTAATATGCTTAGAAACAATCGATATTTTTCGTCGACGAAATACGTAATATTTTTGTCTTTATTTTGCGTTTTGAGAAATAAGCTTTCGAGGAGAAATGGAAACGACAGAGGTAGGATCTGCAACAACGTCGCTAGTATAGTCCGGTTACTTTCATTGTCTCGAGGACGGGTCGTGCGAACTGTTGGTCTGTAACGTAATTGTTTTTGACGCGGTAATTTTACAGTGTCGTGCGTGCACGTACACGTCCGTCCTGTGACCGCGTAGCACATCGCGACCGAAGCATCGTGATAACTGCTATTTTTTTCTTTCACTTTTTCTTTTTATTTTTCTTTTTCTTTCTTTTTTCTTTCATTTTCTTTTCTTTTGCTTTCCTGAGTGAACAACTAGGAAGTAACGCAATTCTTTTACTTAATCTTTTTTTACTGTCCTTTCGACGAGGAAAGGGAACGACAGCCTCACTATGCTCGGGAGCCATCTGCCAACTTGCACGTTCTTTCTATTGCGTCGAGACCAAGATCATCCTGAGGTCTTTTCTTTCTCTTCATCTTCTAAGTCTTCCGTCAACCGAGAGAATATACTTTATTCATTTTCATTTAGAATTGGAATATTAATTAATTTATAAATCGAACGACAAGTCGTTGTAAGGCATTTCCCTGAATTTTGGTCTGATCAGGGTAGTTTAAGTATCTACGAGAATGAAAGAGAATGTAGAAGGGAGAAAGAGAGATGAGAGTGGATAAGAAAAAGAAGACGTAGCAGTGGTTAGAGAGTGAAGAGGGAGAAGCTGTACCGCCTGAAGGAAGGAAAGCAGTTCGAGTTCCATCTCTCTATCTCTTCTTCTTGCTTATGTTCACGCAGGTTGCTGTCTAAGGTATGTGCGTGTGGGCGCACACGGGCTCACGGCCATCATCCTCGCGATCCGGAACGTCTCTCGCAGGGAGAACGTAAGGAGAACGTAGAGGAAATGAAGGGAACGAAAGAGCTGGATATCTGCCACTACACTTGGCGGGCAACTCGCGACGGCAAACGCGACGAAGGACCGCCATCGAGAGAGAAGAGAACACAGACTACTATACTCGTAGTAGCCGGGAGCTACCGAGAAGCCTTCAGAGACTGCATACCTAACTAAAGTATATCTCTTGTATAGCTCTTTCTTCTCCTCTTTATTCTCGTTTCTCTTTCGATTGATAAACCATTACACGTAATTTTAGATTATTATTTATTTTTGTCTACCAACGACAGCACCTTTCTAGAGAACAAATTACAAATAGATAAACTAAACGGAAAACCGAAGTAACTAATACTTTAGATCGTCTTAGATCGCTTGCATTGTTTCGTTTGTAAGATGGTCCAGCTGGTAAAAGTGGTATCTGCGGTTACTGTGGCGTATGCGTATGTTCGTACTTCCTCTCTCTTTCTTTAACTCTCTAGTCTGGGGCTTTAACTACGGGATATAAGTTTGTAGGTGTGTATCGACGTGGCCAACTATGTGTTGGCTGAGCGTCGCGGTAGCTGCGCGGTAACCAGGGAGATGGGATTGTACGATAGGCGGCGTGTCGAAAATAGAAATATAATCTGATAGGCTCATTGTGCCTCGAGCCACTCGTTTCTATCTGCCACTAACACCGACGAATCTCACCAGTTACTTTTCTTCTCTCCTTCTCTTTATCTCTCATTTTTTGTTGTCCTCTGTGTGCTTCGTTCTCTTTGCTCGAATTCCTTCTACGCATGCTGGCTTATCTCATCGACTTTATTTGTGCCCTTCCAATTTTTCTATATGTCTTTAACAACGACTTTCTATATTCGACTTATGTTCTCATTGTTGAGGATATTTTGATTCAATCAAAGGGAAAAAATGTCTTTGTAGATTGAAAAGAGATTCGGTGTGAAAAGGACGAAGAAGTAAACCATGGCGTAGCAGGACCGTGACCAATGGCAGCCCGATCGTAAAGAAATTAGAGGGGCTGTAATGGTTTCCGGGTATGGTGCCTTCCGGTCAGCATACATCTTCCATGGCTTATTCGCGAATATGCACTTGCTAGCTATAGTTATATCCAATGTAAGGTAGTGACCCCTTAGCTTGCCACCACTAACGCCGGAAGAAAGACATTTGTCTGTGTCCTTCCACGCTTAGGATTCTCTCTGGTACTTCGATCGATTTAAGTCAGAGATTTCGCAAAGAATTACCTTTTCGATTCAATCGCTTTGACTGATTAGAAATGCAAATATCTCTTCTGTACATTTTTGTTACTTTTTATTTTCTTAAGATAGAACTATTTGCGTTGCACAAACGGAAACGGAAGTGATAACGAGAGAGTCAGA
The DNA here is from genome assembly GCF_049000335.1 of Polistes dominula. Taxonomy (NCBI): domain Eukaryota; kingdom Metazoa; phylum Arthropoda; class Insecta; order Hymenoptera; family Vespidae; genus Polistes; species Polistes dominula. The sequence continues at coordinate 6,338,129 of NW_028300879.1, read as the reverse complement.
GCGAGAGCTCAATAGAAAAAGAGAAAGAGAGATATTCATCCTCTTGCTCTAACGTAGTTGTTCGTTCGTTCGTTCGTTCATTCATTCGATAGTCCATTCGTTCGTTGGTTCGTTGTGGATGCGCGATTGCTGGCGGAACACGATAGAACGCGAAATGGAACGGCAGCTTCTGGCCGGTCAGCCAGTGTGCGTACTGATTGATCAACATTGTTGCCGAATTAGACTCCTGCGAGATGGGCATATTGATTGGCAATCAGTGTCGGCCAGCCACAACGAAGCCTGTCCATTCGGGAAACGGCTTGCTAACGCAAATACCGTCGCACCTGGATCACGCCACGATTTTTTCTCAGGGAAGTAAAGAAAAGATATTTTTTCTCTCTTTCTCTTCTTTTCAAAAGCAAATGTTGAAAAATGTACGTCCTTACCGTATCTTCCGATACAATATGGGCAGATAAACATTCATGGCAAAATTCGCGAGCATTGGAGAGTAACGGAAAAAGAAGTTCTCACTTTGAGAAAGCTGGCAGTCCGGAAAATCGATGCTGCGTTCTATCAGTGCGCGTAGCGAGCGGAAAATGGTTGCTTCTTTTATTTCCAACTCGAAAGGATCTCTTTGGAATTTTAAGATGCTTACAACTGTGGGCTCAAGTTTAACGCGAAGAAGAAGAAGAAGAAGACGAAGATGAACTGCAAACGTTCGAATGCCTTGTGACCCGCGAGCGTAACGTGGAATGCGCCGTTTTCAAAGGTGAGCGAACGCTTTCATCGGCTCGGAACTTTACGACTTTGTAGGAGCGCTCTTTTCGAGCAGTGCGAATATTCGAATGCGGAAGTATTAATCCCGAGCAATCCCTTGGGCTACATCCCCAGAGTAACAAAGTACCCCATTAGCTTCGCTACTACTTTGGTCGGAGCTCGTTTTCATCCCTGTACTAGCAAAGACTAAGAAGGACTCTTCGAAGCCTTCTTCAAGCGCAAGTTCCTCTTAAATTAGGCAGAACGCAACTAAGACTATTCCAAAGAGCATTTCTTATTCTTCTTCTTTCCCTTTACGAACAAGAGAAAGTGATAAAGAGAGCATTTATGAGCTACGACAGTTTGATCAGATCAAACGAAAATATCACGTTGTCTGATAAACGTTTATACTTTGTTAGAAACAACTTGAGAATTGTAATTGGAAGGAAGAAATATTTTGGTAAGTTTTTTATATCGTTAAACTAAAAGACAAAAAATCGAAGGTTTGTTCGTAACAGTTAATGATCGTGTTTGAAAAGGAAATAGGTAAAGGAGTGGATTAAGATAGGCCCCGATATCGCGATCGATGCCGTGAAAGAAGGTAAGTAGAAGAAAAAGAAGAAGTAGAAGAAGTAAAGAGGTAGAGCCTATCGGCGATCCTCACGGCGTTCACCCTGGTAAGCTTTTCTCTCGTGGAGATAAGCCTTTGGATTCGACCCCTAAGGTTGATCACCGATAGCCCCGTTGTCCTAACTTACTCGCTCGACACTCTATTCTCTTTCTCTCTTTGCGTCTCTTTTTCTCTCTTTCTCAATTCTGTCCTTCGCTTAGGAATGGCAAAAGCAAGCAGACGCCACCGGTAAACGGCAACTTCTAATACCACCACACCTTCCTTTCCCTTTATGGCCCGTTAAATGAACTTCTAGCGCTCTTTTATATCGTCGAGGAAGGCTATCTGAGAGTATATCTCGATGGCAAAGTCGATTTACGAGCAACCCACAGATTTCGTCGTGTTGGAAAGGCCATTTCCATCTTTGTGCTCTCCTCCTCCTCCTCCTTCCAGTATGCTCAACGAACGTAGGAACAAACTTTTCTCGCTTCCGTCATTTCCATTACGTCGTCTTCCAGCAGCAGCAGCAGCAGCTTCAGCTGCAGCGGCAGCTCTTCATTCCCTTTTCTCCGGGCCGCATCACCGTGCTCGAGAACATAGACAGGTAATTAAAAGAGGCCGCGTACTGCAAAGTTTCGGTGGGTGCGTGGGGAGGTATAATAATGCGTGGAATGCAGTTTTCGCCCGAGAGAAGAGACGAAGAGAAGAGCCGGAGAGAAGAGAAAGAGAGAAGGAGGCGCAGGAGGAGAAATTGAAGCGCCGAGGGAGAAAGACGAAGAGGCCGATTGAGCGAGAGGCAAAGTGGAGGGCTGCCCGGTAGCAGTTTCCCAAACCGTCGCCATTAATAACCACCGAGATTATACGCTGCCGGACTGCTGCTGCTGCTGCTGCACCGTCTCCGAAACAACGTGCTACGTTCTAAAGAAAAAGAAGCGCGTCTCAAACGGGTCCAAGCTATTCTTTAATATCATTGGACGATTCTTAGCCAACTATTCGCTCATTTCTTTGGAATGTTATTTGTTCTATAAAAGGATGCTGTTCATTGGTGGTCTATTTAATCCACGACAAAGCTGGAATGCGTTCGTATCAGCTCATACGTATAGTTAAATCGAAACAGTGGCGGTATTTAGACAGCATGTCGAGCGTTTGGATGATCATGGAACACCGGGCAACAAATAGTAAAATACAATATTACAAAGCAGGCAATAGCAGGGTCCCCACGAGCACAAGTACAACGCAATGACAGCGCAACATATCAAGCTTGCTGCTCTCTCGGTCTCGTTCTTACTTTCGCTCTCGTTCTTGCTCTTGCTCTTATATCCGACTTGCTTTTTTTTTCTATCCTTCTTTTTCTGCCTCTCGAATCGAGCCGTTTTGTTCTCTCTCTTTTCATCTCTTAACTTTCTTGTCCTTCTTTCTCTTGGTTTCTCCATCTTCGTCTTTCTACGGCGAGCAACTATATCTGATTGGTTGGATCATTAATCACTAGTGACCGCGCGGCAGCCCTGTCCCGTCCTGCAACTAAACTTGTGGAATCGAACTCACCAGGGTGTACGTGCTGCTGTTTTTCTTTCTTTTGCTTGCTTATCCTTTTTCCTTCCAGTATTTTCCTAGTATCTTGATAGAAAATATCCTAAACCAAAGACTAACAAAAGGAGAAAGTTTGGTGCTTTATCGGATCTTTTTATTGCGCTTCGGACTTTAATCCGATCGGACTGAGAACATTGTCATAGTCTGACGTAATAAAGTAGAGTTATGATAGGCACGATGGACTAACTCGATTAACCTGTTGGATAATTAATTTATTCGAGATCTCAAGAGTCGATAAGGCATCGAAACGACTTGCCAAATTTGATTAGTTAAGCCGATGACGTGTTCTTCACCAGCTATTTTCCTTTCTCTTACGCAATTTACAAATTATTAAACTAATCTTTTATGAAAAAATATAAACAGTATTTAGTGATTAGTCCATATCAAGGAATTTAATTTCTTGCGTAGCTTGTTGTCTATCAGACGGTCAATCAATGTGATTCAGTTTGTCCAGTTAGGGAGACCATATCGCGCGATACTCCGTAGAGGCATGGTACTCAGTCGAAGGATATAAGGAGTCGGAAAAAAGCGTGTTACTCGGCCGTTAGGACAAATTGGCTGGTGGACCATTCTCTGCTCGTGGCAAAAGCCGAGAGATATTCTCGAGCGACCTCACCTATACGACGTCTAAGGTTGGTCCATCGACGACCCCGAACCGATCTATCGGCTTCCATGACCTCCGGGAGAGTCTCATGGGGACACCTCTAATAGTCGGATTATCTCTCCTTCTGTGTTTCTTCCTCCCTCCACCTTCGACCTTAACTCTCCCTTCGTCCGATCCTTCTTCTCAATAAGGATAACGAGTCCAAGGCATTCTTTTCTACGGCTTTTATAGCCAGCTCTTATAGACAAGTTGGTACTTTCGGATACAATCGAATTAATTTGTGAGATTCGCAGCTTCTTTTGCAAATTTGTCATATATTTATTTTTCTCTTGATCTCATTGGTGAATAACTTAGCATCGAGAAAATAGCTTTTTTCGATTCCTATGACATTGGTTTATCCCCGCGACCTACCCGAGGATGAAAGTTATTGATTTATCGATTGGTTCGTCGAACGATTAGGAGGGTTCGTTGATTAATAGTCGACGTATGCTCAACGTATAAACTGACTGGCAACGTCGTCGACCTCCTCTTTTTCTCTTTCATCTTGACTACTTGCGAGTAACATATAAGAGACTCCTCTTTCTACTTTGCTCGAATAGCTCGTGTCGTGTAAGTTATTTGTACGAGAAGCGTATGTTTAACTACTTCGTTTCTTCGAACGATCGATCTTACGATTACGTCGCTCTCACTTCCATTGGAAATTTATCGATCGATATAAGAGGGGGAGAGCTTCTCTTTACGTTTATTTGAAAATTCTATGATTATTAGAGACGAATTCTACGAATGTGTTATCAGGAAGTAAAACCCAACCCATTTCTCGTACTACAATCGTATAATGAACTTTTAAAATCGATGCTTTGATAGATTTATCGGTAAATTTAATAACGCTCGGAGAGATTAGATTGCAATAAATGGCGTTTCTAAGCTTGCTAAGGTTATTGTCCAATTAGAAATTACAATGATTCGAGTACGAGTCTTATACTACCTTTCGTTGGTAGCTTGGTTCGTTCGTTCGTTCGGTGTGGAACGAGGACGTTGGTGGTCGTTGGTTCTCCCGCGAATCGCCCTAGCAATATCATTTCAGTCAAGTTTTAGCGCGTTAAAGCGTGTAAGGAGTTACCTTCTCGGACTGAGACTCGTCTTGAGTGGCTCATTTGCTGTCGTTGCTGTCGTTTGCTACCGACTCACCGGTGAGGCCAGCGGTGGCTCGAAATCCATTAACGTTCGCGAGAGCGCACTTACGTCGGTCAATAAATTTTATTAATACATTCGTGGCAGGGCAATATAACGACGACTGGCAGAGGAGAGGCATTGTACGCTTGAGCGTACTTACTCGTCCCGTTGTAAGCTCTTCTTCTTCACGGTGTTGTAGCGATAATGCTTTGGTTTTGCGGCTAGCAGCAACCACTGGGTCGGTTTCGGTCTTCCGGGATTCCGCCTGACCGAAGAAGTAGCAGCAAGTATTTCTGATGTTCTCAAATCGAAAATCTTTCCTTGAAATATCCTATTTTATCCTGTCCTCTCAAATCTCTTTTTTTTCTTTCTCTGATAAAAGGGTAACAATTTATGTTCTTTTCTTCTATCTGGGAAGAAGGAAAGGGTAGGGGCCGATAATCTTTGTCTAACGAGGCACCATTTAAATATCAAGTTCGGTCTTCCATAGCGTTCTTACGGAATCCATGATCGCTTTCCAATCTGGCAGACACGGCTTATTATAGGCTGGCCTGGGCAGCTTGTATGCCATACGGTTGCACGTGTCTGCACATGGAAGGAGAGGAGAAGAAGAAGAACCTTACCGGGTACATCCACATAGCGAGTAGCAACGGCAGCCGCCAGCGGGCTTCTGGTCGTCGCGATGTAAGAACGGGTGGTGAGGGAGGAAGAGAAGGCGGAGGAAGAGAGAAGATGGGACGGGACGGGACGAGACGAGACGAGACGAGACGAGACGAGACGAGAGGGCTGCTTCTCTCAAGACTGTTGGGCCCAGCGCGCGTATGATATTAAACACTATAATTATTATTTAAATTCCAGTAGGATGGCTCCCGGTGTTGAGGCTCTCCTCTTTACCATCTACCTCTCTCTCTCTCTCTCTCTCTCTTTGCTCTCTCTTCTGCTCACTCTAGATATATCCCCTTCTCGTATGGACGCGCAGTCGCGGGCTTTTTGCTCTCGTATACCAGTCGCCCCTCGTCCCGATCCTTTTGCTTTTTGAATTCGCTTTGCTCCGGTCGTGCGTAGGCGCGATTCTCTGCGTCCCCCGGGACTAGACAGAGAAAGAAATAAAGAAAAAAAGAGAAGGAGAGTGAGAGAGAGTAAAAGAGGAGAAAGAGGAGTAAGAGGAAGCGAAGAGAACGGTCACAGACATAGCTTCGGCCTTATAGCCATGGCCACCATGAGATGGTTTATTGCCAAGACCTGACCCCATGTAATCACTATAAACTATACCTTCTTCTTCCAGGGGCCTTTCCCCATACCTACATACGTGCCCGTATTAGGTGCTATTACGCGGCAGCGCGGGAGACCACTTCCTCTTACCTCTCTTCCATTTTTCGTTTCTTCACTCTAGTCTCTTCCGGTCTTTTAGTAAAAAAAAATCGAAAGCGATATACGGTAGCGCAAGGGGTGGTACGACAAATCACTGACTCGACATACACCTACAACGTCCTTTTCCTTCTACTTCTTCTTCTTATTATTTTTTTCTCTTTTCTCTTTTCTCTTTTCTCTTTTTCTTCTTCTTCTTCTTCTGCTTCTTCTTCTTCATGGCCGCTTGCTTGCCTCCGATGCAAATAATCTTCTTCCTCTCATGACCGGAGAAAAACAATGCACCGGATTCAATACCGGTAGCGAGAGTGGCTCGACGGAGATCGTGCATTGTGGGTGGGCCACGAGAAAGAACTCGAAGAGAGGAAAGATAGTAGTAGTCGCGGCATGAACGCTTCCTTCGCTTTCTCGGACCTACGGCTAGCGGTCTGCGCGTTGCCCTCTATGAGAATGTAATACGCCAAATAAAGACGCACGCACACCGATTGATCTTTCTTTCTTTTTTTGCTTATGTCTTTACGATTGCACAGAGTGTCTATACTTTCGATGGACAAACTTGAATGATATCATTCTCAGATGAAAATCTTCTTTTCGATAAAATAATCGGAGATCGATATCAAAAGCGGAGGTCGCATTATGAAGAAGACTTTAGGGGATATCGTAGTAGCCGAGAGAGTCGACCAAGAGGATGCCTCTTCGAGGAGGACCTCCGTTCTGGTCTGTTATTATTTGTACTATTGTTGGCTCGTGACTTGCAACTCGGGTCTTATCCAAGAGAGACCGGATTGGATTGGGGCCCGGGTCCGCCCACGAAAAAACAAATATCGAGTGGGAGCCAACCACCGACTGTTGAGACTAAGCGTTTCCCGATGATGTCGTCGATGGCGGTCGTGCCGTGGTAATTTTTGGCTGGGGTGTTCCTACACGGGTTAACTCCATAGGATCCTTGATCCTCGATCATCCTCTACCTCTCTCTTTGTCCTCGGGTAAACACTCGTGAATCGAAAGAGAAACATGCTGGTCTCTCGTACTTATCCAACGTCAACGTCGACTCGAAATCGATTCTCCTACGTTTTCCTCTTACTCGGAAGAGTACAACAACAACAGATCGATGACCGCTCTGCAGGTTCGTAGATTCGATCGATCTCAAGCAGAGTGTGTGCGGTCGGTTAGTACGAGGACGATCGAAGGATTGTTAGCAATCGCTGGAGCTTCGAAGCGTTGCCTAATGGTGGGATCGGTAAGGAGCGATTAAATCGCAGATTCCTTATCTCGGCTCACGGTTTACCCTACTCCCTGCTCGGGAAGAGCCTGAAGGCGTCCATCGAGAAAGACGCAACACAGATTCCACGCTTGGCCATATATACGGTGCTTGGTGCAGCTCTGCGCGTCATTATGCTCACGTCACTCAAAAGCTCTTTTTCTTCTCTTCTCTTCTCTTCTCTTCTCTTCTCTTCTCTTCTCTTCTCTTCTCTTCTTCTTCTCTTCTCTTCTCTTTCTCCTCCTCTTTTACTCTACCGTAGTAGTCTGAAGTTATGAGAAACGCAAGCCGCGAGCTAACCGCTCCAGACTTCGAAGCATCATTTATAACAACGCGCAATAATTCGTGCAACGTGTCCGAGGACAAAAAGCGCAAGATTTCGATAAAGTTGACAGATAACAGAGGAGACATTTTCGTTCGATGAATCTCTCAGAGAGAGAGGAGTGATTATACAATGACAACGGTTACGTTCAAGGCCACCATTCGGATCTTCTTTTAGAACGATGCCAATCTCGAAGAAGCCTCTTCCGGGGGTCTCCTTCTTATCTCACTTTCTTTCTCACTTTAATCTCGAAATAGACAGTCGAGTCAGCATTAGATCGATCCATTGTCGCTAGTCTATTATAATTTTCTAAGAAACATTTGTTCGATCTTCGAATAAGATAGCCATATTTATCTTGGTGATGTGAACTAACCACGAAGAGAAACGAAATTCGCTAAGGATGTACCGTATTTCAGAGCGTGCGATATATAGCATAGATTAATGATAAAGTGCGAAAAGGAAAGTCGTCTTACGATGTGACGCGTAGGCGAATCGAGGGCCCGATGGGCCTCGCCCTTTCCGCGCGGCCATAGTCGCTCCTCGTATAGGAGGGCGCGCGTGCGAGCGCGAGTCTACCCACTAACCCATAATTAGAGGCTTTCGCAAATTATATGCGCGGACGTGTGTCCCCTCGGTAAAATATCGGCTTAATAATAACAGTTGGAAAGGACGGCAATTATCAGAACCCCTGAGGAGCGAGACGTTTTCTATCTCTTTCTTCTTTTGTCTCCTCCTACTCCTTCACGCGAAATTCTTTTTCCTAACGTTCAGGATGGCCGTCGTCGTCGCAGTGGCGGCTATGGCGGGAAAACGATGTGGGTGTCTTAACTCGATCTTAACTTTTCGAAAGCTTTACAGATCTTGGCTATATCTTTCCTTTTCTATTTCTCGTTTGTTCCACGAAAATCGTTATTGGCCATATTCCAATGCGCATCCGTGATGCATCCGCAAATGAATAGGTAGCCGTTGCTAGTCGCATAACGAACGGTAGGAGGCAACCGGAGTAACCGCGGTCTTTCGAACGAGCTCGTCTTCTACCAATATTTTTTTTCTTTTTTTTCTCTCTCTCTTCCTCTCTCGTCCAAAGTATCGACTGACTGTAAGAAGAGATAGGCCTGGGGAGGAGAAGCGCTCTCTTAACGGCGTGGCCGCTGTTTTGCCAGTTATAATTATACAAGCTCGTTTTTCCCAGGATGATCGTGTGGGCACAGCGTTCGGTTACGCGCCGCAGGTTCTTAAAGACGGCCATAATACGCGACCGGGTACAGTGGCTTTTTATTGGCTAATTGGTAATTAAGTCGGGTTAAACAGCAGGCAGCCAACGCTTTCTTGCCAACCTCCACTCGTTCTTCGACTCGCTAATTTAATTTGCGGTTTCGTCGCGTTCGTCCGTCCATATCCGAGGAAAATAAAAGAGATAGGGTAGGTAACTGCTCTTACCTAAGACGTTACTAATCATTCACGTTCAGCCTTATATCTTACTCGGCCTTTTCACAAACTACAATTGAAAAGATAGACGACGATTTTGTCGAGGAGATTAGACGATTTGTAAGCACGTTGCTCTCGTGGGTGTACCGGTACAATATCATCGTTGACCTGTCTCTGAACTTGTCTTTCCCCGCCTCTAATCTCCCCTCTCCCTTCTCGCCGCACCTTTCCCGTACTCCATACGGAGAGAAACTCGTCTTGTAATTCGAATGCATTCACCCTGGCGCATCCATTCAGTCTTTCCATTCATGTAGTCTTTCGTCCGCGTTGTTCGTGCTACGATGATGTCGTGGTGGAATCGAGATTGTGATTATAAGAAAGAGTAGAGGGAGAAGATGAAGACTGAAGGAAGAGAAGAAGACGATGACTACGATCGTGCAAGGGTCAGATCGAGTCTGGTTCTGGGCAATACAATGTTGAGAAAACGTGTAGGACGCGTCACCACGCTTTCTCCCTATCGATACTGACATACAATTACGCACATTGGTACCCTTCGGTCTTCGAAATCACCACGCCTCCGTACAAGAAAGATCTCGCCAAAAGACCGTTGTAATCTTATAAGGAGGAGAAGAATCGTTTCGTTTTTAAAACTAGTCAACTGGACACGCATGTCCTTGGAGAAGTTTAGTCCTTTTCTCTTTCTCTCTCTTTCTTTTTCTTTCTTTTTTTTCGCGAACTTTTTATCGTAGTTTACTTCTCTCCCGAGAGAATAGCGACGGCCTCGAGGGAGTTGCGTGTGCATTGTTCAGAACGATGTTAGGATCGTGTAGGGCACAGGCCGAGTACGGGCACAAGTCGTTTAATCTCTTCTCGACTTCTGGTTCTCTCGCCCACGTGTTACAAAAGAACTCAAAAAACTTTGCTACTGTTCTTCTTTTTTATTTTGTCGTTAAACAATGGGGAAACACTGGTCTATGGAAGGACAAATAATTGATGACGAAAACGCAGGTACTTATGCGTAGGTACGAAACGAACAGGTTGTTTACGTGCACTTACTTTTAACGATTTTTAAACAATCAATGTTTTTTTCTTCAACAAAATGTATTTTAAGAAACAGATAAATTGATATGGATTCTTGTAAACAGTAATTCAGACGAGCGACTTAATAGTGTTCAGAGACGAAGCACAATTCCTCACGAAAAAAAGGGGAAGACTCGAGGAAGGAGGGGCAAGAAGTTCTTTACCGACCACAAGAGATCGGATTCGTGACCCGGCCCTTTTTCGTAACTGGCACATTGATTCCACGGAGTGACGGATGATTCGAGGTCGAAGGAGGTCATGGTGGCGCCTCACCGATCCCTCCTAACGCTTTTAGTTTAACTCTGTCCATTCTTCTCATACTTTTATGTGTATTTTCTTTTCTTCTTCACGATCTTTAGTTTTTATTTTGTACGAAAGGAAAACACACAAACACAAGATCTTCGTTCGTTTACCTGGGAAGATCTTCTTAAGAATCCGAGCTCATCGTTGGTAGCTTCTACTCAAATTTCGAGAATCTAGAAATAACAAGATGATAAAGTGTGTTTAGTCTATCTCCTTTTCTCTCGTTTTTTTTTTTTTTTACCAAGAGAAATGACGAAGAGCAGCAATTGGAGAGTTGAAAATCGTAAATAGGGCTGCATGCACGAGTGACGTTTTCAATGGAAAAATTAATAGAATCATTTTGCTGAATCGTTCTCCCTCTCTTTCTTTTCTTATTTCTATTCGTTCTTTCTCAGGCAAACGACGTAGCTATATTACGAGCCAGGGAGTTCACTCGAGTTACGAAGAGATCTAAAAGGACAAAGGGGTGCCACCACAGTTGAGTGTGGAAGAAAGAACACTGGAAAAATATAGCTTTTTTAGATCCCCTACTCTTCGGTGGGTGGCACGCGTTAGTTTTCTACTACCCTTGTCTTTTGGAACAAGAGAAAAAGAGAGAGAGAACTCTTTATGTCGCTCGAGTGGCCTGACTAAGATTTGTCAGAAGCTGCTTTATTCGATAAACTTAAAACCACGAAAATCCTGATGGAAAATAACAAAGATGTTTTTTTTTTTAGCTTCATCTTTATATAAATGTATGCTTGTGTAGTGCTCGTAACTAGAATTTTTCTGTATGTGCAATATTTAGGGAGAGTTGTCTCTGCCTTTGTTTATACAGAAGAATTTTGCTATAAGGATTTTAAGTTTTTTACTTTAATCTTTATTATAAATCTTGTTTTTTGTAATAATAGCAAAAACTAACAATATTAGATAGACAATACAGAATGGTATCTTTAGTTGATAGACTCCCATCATCTCGCCACTGATACTAGTCAAAGCCACATCGATGGCGTCGACAAGATTCATAGCCGTCAAACGAACCGATAGCTCGTAGGCAGGCCGTAAAAGTGAGCTAAAGGGAGAATGATGCGTCGTGGTTTGCAACTTCTATTTCGAGGCACGACCCCGGAAACGAAGCAAGTGGCAAAAGGTACTCTTCTATCCTCTTCCTCTTCCTTCTCCTCAGCCTTCCACTTTTTCTTTCCTTTTTGCGAAAGCGTCTTGCTCCACGCATCGTGCATTGTGTTCCGCGCTATTATTACGTAGCTTTGTTGTCGATGCCGTCGAGTATATAAAAGAAGATTCCTCCGTTGCGTGTTCCGGCCGCAAAAGCAAATGCACTTAACCCCAGACTTATATTTAGTATATTCTTCACTTCGTCTTTTACACCATCGTCATTGTTGTCATCTTAGTTGTCGTCGTCATCGTCATCGTCATCGTCGTCTAAAACACTTTCACACTATTTCAAGTTAAAAAACTTTTCCATTTAAAACTATCAAAACGAATTAATTCGATTTATATTTTGATTAGCATCACGTAGCACAAAGTTGATAAAATTATGCATATTATTAAACTACGAATAAGCACTCCCGTATCTTCGTCATTCATCCCTTTTATTCTACATTTCATTTCTCTTTTAGTGATTAAGATTTGGAGAAGCGGAAAGCAAGTTACAATAAAGGTTCTACATATTGAACGATATCTACAGCCATTTATCTCCGAATTCATTACCACCAAGCCGATAGTCACAACTCTTACACTGCGTGGTGCTACGTCTAGCGTTAAGAGAATGCGTTTATGCGTATGAGTAAGTGTATATAGAAAATGGGCTCGAAGGAATGAATCGTTCTCCCTTTCTGTTACTTGCCTTGTGAGCAGCATCATGCTTTCTTTTCGTAAGGAATTTACTTTGAATGGGGAGTGACGAGACAAACGGTCTAGAAATTCATTTCTTTTCTTACGAATAATAACCCGTGTCTACTCCCCAAGTTCTACGCTTTTAACTTCGTAGATGAGAAAATTAGACCGAGTTATGCAGAAACCAACCTAGTAGTCCTCAAAATGACAACAAATTAATTTAATATAGTATGGATTACAATAAAAAAATAATATGACAATAGAAATAACAAAATTGATATAAACACTGATAAATTATAGTTTTATTTTAAGTATATAAACTAAAAAAAGGTTTCAAATAATATTAATTATTCTATTTACTGTTAAATAAACGAATTATAACAATAAGAAATAATACTCGTTTTTAGTCTAATTAAAATCAGGACATCCATAGTTTTTTGCATGACTCGTCTCAATTGCGATGGACCTTTCGTGAAAGTATTCTTTTTTTTCTTCATATTTATTTCCTTCTGTTTCTTTTTATTCGCTTACGATTGACTATACTCATCCTCCCCAATCTTTTCGTTTTTTTTTATTTCTCTCTCTCTCTCTCTTTCTCTTTCTCTTTCTCTCTCACTTTCCTCTTTCGACGTTTGTTTCTGACCGCGGTACCGTTCCGACTATACGGTACATAGGGGAGTCGTTATGTTTTATGGCTAATTGTTTTATTATCTTTGACATATTTCCTGTTTACGGCCGCGGCGTTTTACTTTCATGGTTGTCTATTGTGTATGATGAACGCTGTTTTATGGTATACCCTATAGAACGAGGCCTACCTTCGCCCAAAAGTAGTAAGTCTTAAAATATGAGATTGTTAATATCGCATTATATATTCTAATCGATATTCATTTTGTGGTTACTTTGTAACCATTAAAGAAGTAATCGCTTCTGGAACAACAAAGTCGTATGCGTAGGAGTCATTCGCATTCCAACATTAGAAGGACATCCATCACAAGATTCTCTTTCCCTCTTATTCTCTCTCTCTCTCTTTCTCTCTCTCTTTCTCTTTCTCTCTTGTTCTCTAATGACACGTGATCTGACCAGCTAGCGAAGAAAAGGGAGACAGGAAGGAAGCTACGACAGCGTTGGAAATTCTTTTTGGTTTAGGTATGCCAATATATCGCCTTCCATCGACACCCTTCGGCTACCTTCGCGATACGTGACGTCTCGTAAGAATGCATCATGGACCAAGACTTTTTCCTTTCCTCTCAACCCCGGTTACAAGTCCAAACCGATAGGTCGGGGGTTAAAATAAATAATGTCCACGCTCCGTCAAAATCGAGTAGACATGAGAATTCTTATGCCAACGAAGAAGAAGCCACCCTTCTGCACAGTTATTTATCCTTCGTCTTCTTTTTCTTCGTCTTCTTCTTCTTCTTCTTCTAAGGTACGATCGATCAATGCTCAAGTTTTCTTTGAATATCATGTAGAAGTTTGACTTTCAAACTCGATTGTTCTACTTTCTTCTTTTTATCAAAGTAAAAAATATTTATACGAATTTTATATCAATCGTTAAATAATAATTTTTAAATCTATACCTTCTGTTTTTTTATCGTAGACAGTAGATTACGAGAGTTAAGGTCAAGAAACTGTTGGAGAAAAGCATTGACTCTTGGCGCTTGAATATAAATCAAAGTCTTTTCGTGACATGTCACGCATATAACATAGTAATGTCGTCCAAAGGTCCGATATATTCGTAAAGAGGGTCGTACGTGGATATTCGTCATGGCATTGTCGTCTAGCACCGATCTTTCTTCTAACTCGCTGCGTTCTATAATTCTTACTTATCTTTTGAGAAAAATGAGAAGTTAGGTTAAATCAGTAGCTCAACCGATTACAATTTATAATACTTAGCTACTAAAAAGAGATAGAGAAAGAGAGAGAGAGAGAGAGAGAGAGAGAGAGAGAGAGAGTATAAAAGCAAAGGTAGATTTGTAAATTTATAGATACTATATAGATACATAAAAGTTTGTTCTATCGAAAAAGAAGAAACGCAAGGGTACAGTTTACACACTGACGCAAACAGGCAAACGGGACGTTGCTTTCGTTGGGAGCGACAGGATATGCGGAAAGGCTGGAATTGAAGAGCGATGAAATCGGGATCGTTGCGGCTTGTCGCTCGCCGATGGATTTCGGCCGACGTTTTACGGATAACAGAAAGGGAGGGTGTAACAAAGTGAGGGTGTTGAACGCAACCGATGTTCACTTATTGGCGGCGTGTCTGCCGGCATGGTGCAGTTACGGGCTCTGCGGAGTAACTCTGTGGACCCAAACACCGACGGATTCTACTTCCCTCTTTCTCCTGCGTGCCTGCGTGCTCTCGTGTTAGTGCGTAGAATAACGTGGGTGGAGAGGCTAGAGGGTCGGGAAACAGGTGGCGCAAAAACCACGATCCTATTCGCTCTCTCTCTCTCTCTCTCTCTCCGTTCCTGTCAAATATTGCGGTTGCTTTAAAAATCGATCGGGCTCTTGCTTCACATTCCGTGTTCTTTTTTTTCTGGCCCTCCCCCGCCCCGGAAAAATCCCTAAAGTAAAAACATATCCGAAGAAAGGAGAAATATTCGTAGATACGTTAGCAGAGAACGCGTACACCTCCGAGGTAAAGTTTTCGGAGATGGAATCTCGTCTGTGAAAAAAAGTTAACCGATAGTTGGAACTTTTGCTATCCTTCACTCACTCATTAGATAATTTTAGTCACGTTATATTCCAATTCGTTGCTCTATTATCCAAAACTACGTCGGCTTTTTCTCTCAGAAGAGATCTCTTCTTTCCTTAGGAGCTAACTATTGAATAATATATAACGACCGACAACCCCATTCCCGCATAAAAAAAGAACATTCGCCTACAGCGATTTTTGTAGATTCATCATTTTTACTTCATAAGACACAAACATCAAAGTTTGATTTGAATGCAATAAGAATAATTATCTTTATCAATATTTTGAGTAAAAAAGGTATCGCAAAGAAGACTTATTGAGAGACACTGTCAAGATGGGTCGTCCAGTTCAGAGGGTTGTTGTTTGCTATCCTTCTCTCGATCCTTCTTTTAATCTTCCTTTCTCTTCTCGGTTGCCTCTCTATCTTTCGCTTTACTCGACGGCCAGACACGTAATGATACGTTAGGTGGCAGCCCGGGGACTTCGGACCCAAAAACGTCGAAACGAAAATGGCTCGCACGTTCGAGCTAAAGAGCGGTCTATGAGGGGCCGAGTTCGAAACACAGGGACACCGACACCTAATAACCCCTAATCTCGCGAGATCCTTTAACTGGCCCTAACTAAATGCTGCTTTATACGTGCGCGTGTATCCTCTTCACGAGGAACGATCGAGACCAAGAAACGTTCTGAGATTTTCATTTAATCTTTTCTCTCATTCCCATTCGAGTCTTCTTTATTTATTTTACAACCCCGAAACGCGCCAAATACGAGCTCCTCAAAATAATGACCCGTTGTTTCTGCGTGCCAACTTCCGTTCTACTCCCTCCTCCCACTACTCTCTACTTTTAATCCTTTTTCGTTTTTTACCAGAGATAATACCGTGACCTAATATCTCGTGCTTTAAGGAGCTTCGTGAAAGCTTGATAGATAAGGAGACGTGATAATAACGAGCGAGCTAAGTGGGACAGGTGTCCTACACGACACTATAAAGTTATGCGCCGGCACGCACGTGCTTTGACAAAATAAATAAGAATAGAGAAAGAGAAACAGAGTAGGGCACCAGGTGAGGAGACAAATGTAAGTGTACGAGATGAAAAAAAAAGAGTTTGAAAATGAGTATACCAATATAAGTGGACAATATAGAGGGTGGACATGGGCCATAAAACTATGTAACCTAAAACGATGAGGGGGTGATAAAAATATCTACACACGCGTGCATGTGATATTACGTATTATACCGATGAAATCTTATTTATGGGGAGGCGATAGTGGTTGGGTCGGTCCTCAAATATTTTAGCTCATCGGTAAAATAAGAATTCATATCCGCAAGCCCATTGTAACCAAGGAATCTCCCCTCTCGTGTAGACCATGCGTCGAGAACTTTGTTGGCCTCCGCGGAACGTGGAAAGCCGCTGAAATATTTTCTAAACGACGCCTCGTTGAATCTTCCTCTCAAGCTAACCGCATATCCGGTCGAATCGACGACGCTGCTGCTTCCGCAACGTGGACTCTTATAGTCGTTGATGAACAGACGACGAAGAATTTTGATTGAGCTACGTAATTTCCTTCTCGAATCGGAATCGCAACGCTAGGATTTTAATTAAATTAGAAAGGACTATAGAGATTACAAAGGACCGGCTAAATGTTTTTTTCTTTACAATTGAAATTTACAAAATAATCGTCATTTATTTTCACATTTCTTCAATTGATAAATATCTTTAAACATATTTCATTCGTATTATGTTAATCAATTAGCTATGATTAACGAGTATACTCGTCATCGCTTCATTTTGTCGACACAGATTAGAGACACGCTTTTCAAAGAAGTCGCTACCAGTTAATTGGTTACATAAATTCTCGTTATATGTAATTATTTTCTTTTAGTACATATTTATATAATAATAATAATAATAATAATAATAATAATAATAATAATAATAATAATAATAATATAATAATAATAATAATAATAATAATAATAATAATAATAATATACAACTAATTATAATTACTATCTATTTATTTTTGTAGCTTGTTTAGGTCAGGTTTATATATTTATACAAAATATGCATATTTAGTAATATTTTACAATATTTTTTAAAATCTTTAGAAATAAATATTCTATTTCTAGTGTTAAACATTTTCACAAGGTTTATGACAGACATTAGTGTATAAGTAAATGAATTATTGAGTTGATGTATTAAATGTTAATAGGTATATGAGTTGACTAAGAAAAAAAATTGATGCTACGTTTTAAAGAAAGAACGAGCACTACATTTTGAACAGTCTCCGATGTTGATCGGGTCAGTATTTTGATGAATCATTAAACGAAAGAATTCAAATTACGCTTAAGACATTTAAATGAGTTTGATTCTCAATATTTCTACTGAAATAGAATTCCTAAAGAAATTTAGGAAATTATATTATTTTTGTGATCTGTTTAATTTTATTCATCTTCTTGAAAAACGAATAATTTATTATTAATTGGGATTCTATCAATTTATCTTTATTGTTGTAATGTTTGGTTTATATATATGTGACTAAATTTAATTATAAATAGTAATATTTAATTATAAAAGTAAATTCCTAAAACTTCTATTGTTTGAAAAAAGGTTGGATCATTACAGTTTAAATAATTCTTATTTTATCCTTATAAAATGTAATTTTGTCAGTTGCACGTGACATTTTCTATATCATAGCGTCAATCACCAATGCGTTAATAACATTTTTTATTTAATGAATCATTCCACTGAGTCATAATTCCTACATTATTATAAATACTAACAATCTATTATAAGTATTGACAGTTTTTATATTAATCGATGTAACATTGATTAGTTATATAAAGTATTGACATTTATTATATAAGTATTAATCATTTACTTAAAATATTGACTAAAATTTATACATATGTATACCGATTTAATAATTAACAACAATTTATCAATTATTTGTCTTTTTTTTTTGTAACAAAAACTGCTCTACAAAATAAAAAAGAGAGAAATTGTAAGTTAAATTCGATTCGAATGTAAAAAAAAACGATGTCGGAGATGCCCCTTGACGAGACTTCCGGCAATGGGTTCGTACATGGGCTTTTTAATCTCTCCATAGAAAAAGAGAGAGAGAGAGAGAGAGAAAGACATGGTTTCTCTTTCAGACACGAGCACGTCGGTTCGCTTAGCACAAATCGCATCTTCCTCCGTAGCCGAGGCTTAAGCGGCGGCCTGTATTGTGCAAACACGTAGCTGCAATTATTATTATTTATTACGCGTTTCAACCACAGCCACCAATTTTTCTCCTTCTTTTCGCTCTCCTCTCCTTTCTTTTCTTTCTTTTGCTTTCATCATTTTCTTTTTCACCAATAGCTTCCTACTACCATCCACATCGCGTCGACCAACTGTCGCTCGAATCGCTAACTTGAGGCCGTTATAGCCGATAAAGCTGCTCCGTAAATAAATTACGATTTATCCTTGGAAAAGAAAATTTATGTCACAAGCGGTAAAACTAAGAGGCAAAAAAAACATAAATATCTAACTATATACATACGTGTTCTTATTTGAGGATTCTATTTAGGTAAAAGGTAATAAGATAATGTGTTATCGAATTTGATATGGTATATGTTTCATTCAAATTTATGATAACAAAATAAAAGCATCAGTATTTTCAAGTTGACTAAAATAAGTAATGTCAAGTTTTTGTCTATTACGTTGTCTTTCTTTATATTATAAAAACAAAAAAATACTTTTAATTTATAAAACACTTATGCATTAACATATCACTTAAAAATGATACTTATTATGGTATATTTATTTAAATTTTCTAATGGTTTTTCATAATTTCAATATGAACAATATAAATAATATTACAAAACAATAGTAAACACGATAAGTGTTATAATATTGAAACTTATTTCGAAGTATGTTATATGATACGAGTAACCAAAAATATATTTTCGAAACAAAATTAATAAATCAATAGAATGATAGGAGAAAATCATTCAAAATGAATGAAATATTTGTTAAATTAATTTAATAATACGTGTAACATGTATATGTAAATAAGAAATTTTATAAAATAAAATTTACTTTTTTGTGTACATCTAATGTTTTTGTCAAAATAAAATGTTATATAAATTAAAAAAAAAAAAAAAAAAAAAATGTTTTATATGTATTGTGATATAAAGATTTAACGCGATTTAGACAATTTCGTGATGGATAGACTAATCAAAACTGATAATGATCAAATTTCCTGTCAATTATTTCAAACGAGAGATTGAATAAATGTTAAGGATATTACTTTTCCGAATTATAAAACATATATGTGCCCATAATTATTGAAAATGGTCTAAGTCATGTATCTTTTGTTTCGAGATATTTAAAGATTTATGTTTGAACACCACTATATGAATTTTATATAATATTAAAATAACAAACATTATCTGACGAGATTCATTTTTGACAATATCTTGAAAATTACATTAAATTTATTTAATTTAAAATAATGTGGTGCGTAATAACTGATAAACTCATTTTTTTTTTGGTTTAATTTTGACTTAGACCATTTTCATAATTATGGTCACATATCTAGAAAGAATATGATAATTATTCTTGATACGTTATTTATAATATCAAATAAATTACTTTACGATTACGAAAGAATCGATTTACCGATTACTTAGTCGATCGATAAGAATAAAAATAAAAATAAAACGAATGATGATGCAGACAACGAAAGAAGGTATTAAACACGCAAAGTGATCGATCTTGGTATGTAAAAAATAGCTTGTCGGAAATTTTAACCCTTAACCTCAGCGACAACCGTGAACTTTGGGTCACAAGGTACCATGTGCGAAGAGACTTTAGCATTGTTTCCTGTGGCGTATTATTCGACGTCATCACCTTTCCATGAGACGACTTCCGCCGACGAGGTCAGCCGACAGGAAATCGCCACCCGAATGCTTCCCAGTGATTGTTCCTTATGCTAATCGAACTTTAACATGGAATTTTACAAGCGATCGACTGATGACTATATCCAACCGTCAGCACTTTTCTACGACTTCGATTTTTCGAAAGAAATAAGGAAAAATTACAAAGCCACGAGTCTGAATATTGTTGAATCTATATATATATACTATTTGAACTTTGATGTCATGAAACGAACTATTCGTGAACAGCTTTCAGTCGATTGACCTATTTTTCCAATCATTTTCTTTCTAAATGAAGAAAAATATTAGAAGAAAAGTAAGATAAAAAAAAACAAATGAAAAAAAGAAGTATTAGAACATGGAGATACTTTCCTTTTCAGTGGGGGTCATTAATTCGGTATGCGGCTTCAAACTTGCCCGATAGCTCCTCGTCGTTCTTCCTTCTTCTCGGTTGTTAAATAAAGCCGGTGACTTTACTCCATGCGGCATTAACCCAGGACGTGACCGCGTGCCCGTTTGTCTCCTTCTTATCCGTTCCACCATTTTCTCTCCTTTTTCCTTTTTCTTATTTCTTCCTTTCTTCCTTTCTTTTTAACTTCCCATTTTATTCTTCCTCTTTTTCTTTTTCTTATTTGAGAAAGATAAAGAGAACGAAGAAATTCAAACCAAATTTGATCCGCGAAATTCTTTCGAAGAGGCCTCTTCATGGAGAGTACAGTGGGAGTAGAGAGGGAGAGTTTCTTTTGAAATGCAAATCTTATTAAAAGTTTCTCGCGAATCCGTAGCACTCGAGGAATAATTAGAGTACGTGCGGAATAGTTTTGACTAATTCCTCAAAGAATTTCTGAAAAATATGTAGCTTTAGTTTTCGATGATAATTCATTAATTATGACAGATATACATACAGTCGATCATTTTCCTGTTCTATTTACTTGAACTTTGGCATCTTATGCAAGAAGAACTTAATTTTAATGAAATGAGAGTGACCTCGTTAACAACGCAGCTTGGCCGAGGAGAACCATGAATTTTTCTTCACCCCTTTCGCGAGGGTGAGGGAAAGAGAAAGAGTGTAAAGAGGGGAAAGAGAAGACACGTTTTCCGGTTAGGGTGAGCTTCTTCTACCTAGTGCTATTCCGCGCGGATACGCTTCGTTAATCCTTCGGTATATTCGCGCTCTCGAAATATCGTAATTATATTAGCTCACGGTGGTCCCGGTTGAAATTTTCTCGCAAAATTCTGAACAAAGTCTTTTTCATTGGAGTCCTTGGTGCTTTCAAGTGCAAAACTCAACGGAATTCGCTTTGAAAATCGCACTACCGTGTATCGTTTCTTTTTATTTTTACACCATTCGAGTTTCGATAACCATTATATTTATTAAGTATACTTATTCGAATGAAACAAAAATGAGATATAGTCTCATGAAAAGAATCTAATTATTTCAATCCAACATAGAAGAGGTTAACTTTACGTCTATGGAAAAAGAATCCCATTTTGGATGATCCATCGGCACGTCGCAAAGAGAAACGATATCTTTCGACTGTTTTGGGATTTACCATCGGGGGTCTAAGGGAAGGAAGGCGGTTGAAGAAAAAAGGAATAAAAGTGGAAGGGTAGGAAGCAGGCACGCGGAGAAACGAAAGAAAATAAGAAAGGTACCTTCGTTTCTATGTGGCTGCCTTTGTATACGCGTTCAGCTTGGAGAGAAGAGAAGACGAGAGAAAGAGAGAGTATTGATCTCACCCTCTAGGAGTAGCAACCCCTAGCTGTCCTAACTCCCTCCCCCCTTCCTTCGTTCCACCCTCCGACGCTTGTTGTGCTGCATACCAATTTGCTTGATTTTTTCCCTTCCAATCTTGCATCTTTCTTTCTTTTCTTTATTTTTCTCTTTCTCTTTCTCTTACTCTCTGTCTTTACTCTCCCTACTAACATTTCTTAGTATATCATCTTTATTTCTCTTCGATCACAACGAAAAGTAACCTTGTTGTACAGAAAAATTTTGATTTGAAATCGTTAATAGAGAATAAGGTAAAAATAGTTTATAATAATTTTGATATTAATAAGTACGATCTATGACCGTGAAGATTCCTTGTTCGAAAATGGATAAGAACACCTACAAGCGTAAGATACAAGAATGGGTGGTAGAGGGTGGAGAAGAAGGAAGCAAAGAGTGTAGGTTTTGGACCTCGAGATAAACCTGAGCTCGTCTGGAATCTTCTATTAGCAATTACAGTTGTAATTGTTTCCTGCAATATGCATGGAAATAGTGGAATTATTTAAAAACCACCCCTACTCGTAGCACCACCCAAGAAACGCGAGAGTATGCCCGTGGACCATACTCTCTCTTTCTCTCTCTCTCTCTCTCTCTTTTTCTATCTCTCTTTATTTTGCTAGCTCTTTCTTGGTCTCAACGTTTCGGGTATGTCTCTTTTTACATCTTAACGCCAGTCCCTTCGAGTCGTTTTCTCGTCTCGAATCCTCGTGATACAGGAGAAAACCTCGAATCCAAATCCCCGGTATGGTTAACGGTTAATGGACTAGAAACAATTTATCCGTTTAGCTCGCCCTACCAAAGAAAGATAAGAGAGAGACAAAGAGAGAGAGAGAGAGAGAGCAAGAGTTTCGTGTCTTTTCGTAAACGCTGAAAGACGTAGAAAGTATTATCGAAACATACGAAGAAAGACTTTCTCTGGTGAATTTTTTTGTCTTCCTTATTAAGAAATACTCTGGCGACACCTTCCAAGTCATAATAGGATAGACGAATAAAAAGAATATTGTTGGCGGATCGAGCAAGCAACGTTCAGAACAATGGAACTGCAAAGAAACGATGGGATCTCGAAAAGAAAAGGATGTAAGGAGGACGACTAGGGGCTTGCCAAAATCGGTTATCGGTGTATGGATAAATGGTCGCGTGCGGAAGAGGTGTACGGTCGTGCAATGCACAAGAATACACAAGCGTTTCTCTTTCTCTCTCTCTCTCTCTCTCTCTCTCTCTATATATATATATATATATATATATATATATATATATATATATATATCTTCCCCCTTTCTTTCTCTTTTTCTCTCTGATTTTCTTTCTTCGCGTAGCACGGTGGTCAGTGCATTATCATAACCACATTCTCGTGTGCGAGATCGTAAGGGCATCGGGATATGCTGGGACAAGTAATGTATACTTACTTACACACTGGTATCTTTGATATTTCTTTACTTTTGCTTTGCCGATCATCTTTCTCTCAAATATATTCTTCTGTCTTTTCCGAAGCTTTTCTTTATTCTTCTAACAAGTATGGAAAATCAAGATGTATCGGAGAAATCGTATAATAGTAATATATGGGCTAAATTATACATAAATCTAGATACTTTCAAAATGGAAAAAAAAGTTACACACAATGTGGACCTCATAAACTTGTGATCTTTATTTTGTACAAGTAATCAATATATACTGTAGAGTAATTCTTACATCATCTAAATATTCAACTATAAAGTCATGGTTTTATTGAAATGTTTTGTAGAAAACTTTGTAGTGTGGGGTTTTCAGACAGAGAGAAATATAAAACTGAAGATGATGACATAATATAGTTTAGTAAATTATGATGATGTTGAGCGGTATTTACAAAAGGTTTACAAAAAAAGTGGCGTGGTTACAAAAATACAGAATACAAAAGAGTTATAAATATAAGACCGACTGACTGACTGATAAACTGATAAACTGACGTATAAAATACGCTGACGAATATAACAGACTGAAAGTATAATTATTAAACTGAGAACTAAGGACTAAGAAATCGATACAGACAAACAGATATACAGACTGATACAGATTAAGAACTGATAGACTAGGGAACTGTAAGACTAAAGACTCTCACATATTTATATCATAAATGAGTAACACCCCTTTGGAAAGGGAATGAGATTTTGAATATTATCGACCAATAGCAGAAGGATCTTCCCCCATAGTCAATCGATCGGTACAGCTCTTGTTTTTGATAAAGATCATAGTGAAATCATGCATTACAGTACTTCGTTTTTTTTTAACAACGGAATATCGCTTTCCCCCAATTTCCGAGTGGAGTTTCCTTTCACCAAAATCGATAGCGTATTCAAACAGGAAATAAAATAAATGAAGAACTAAATATTAATCTTATCGTCTACGATAGCGTATTTAAATAATAGGACACAACATACAGGAAATAAAATAAAGAAAGAACTACATATTAATTTTATCGACTACAGAGTAGAAAGTTTTTGTTAAAACTTTAAAATTATTAAATTTTAATTAATTAAAATAAGCTCTTAAAAAATCAAAATAAATTAACCAAAAGAAATAAAAAAAAATATAAATTATAATTTCAATAGAAGTAAAGATAATTTTCTAAGAAATTCAAATTTAAAAACTATTACATTTATTTCATCTGTAATAATTGACGATATGTAACTTTTTGTCCTAAGTTGACCTATTTAAAAAGAAGGATCAAAAAAATGAAGAGCCTCGCATCGAGCATTCATTCGTGGGCGAGAATTCGCTTTCTCGCAGAGGTGTGCAGCTAGACGGTGCATCGTGTTTCTCGTGACAACGGAATGCTGTACGCGCAGGTGGGACCGAGTGACAACATCTGCCGGTCACAAGTCGCCAGACGATATACCTTTCGCCATATTATTGCTATTCTACGATATATTTTCCATTCTCTTGATATGAATATTCTCAATATTATTTTGATTATATTTATCTAACAATTGATATTCAAAACGAAAAAAAAAGAAGAAAAAAAGGAAAAAGAAAATATCGCAACTTATAGATGGTTCACTGGCGCTTTAAGTATCACCATTCCAACGAAGTGAAATCAATGTTTTTCTAAACGTGCAACTCTAAGAAAGAACCGGCGTTACGAGGAGTCGACGATCCTTTGATAGTCATTAAAAGAGGGCAACCGATGACTCGTAAGCTAGACAAGAGCAGCCTAACGTTACTTGGTTTTAGGTCAGATCGTGCTTTGAAAATGAATTGACTTAAGAGACTTGATCTGAGCCAATAAATAGTATCTAGTTCTTTCTTTTTTTCTATTTTTTGTTCTTCTTTGTCAATTCAACCGAAGTTAAACTGCTTGATTTTTCTATAAATTTCCGGGATCTATCGTAGAATCGCAGAGGAATGCTAGTTGTCGTTATCGTAGTCGTTGTCGTTGTTGTTTGAGTGTAAGCCATGAGTATAAACGCGTTACTGTACCCGTTTACCGGGCGATCGATCGCTTACGCAACCAAGGCGACCGGTACTATAAGCAGCGAAGGACACGAGCGACAGCGCGACCGCTCAAAGTCCGTTCTCGATTAAGCCACGCGCAGGAAACTCGTGTTATCCAGTTTGAACTCGTCGACTATACGACGACTCGTCGTAGTCGTCGTCGTCGTCGTCGTCGTCGTCTTTTCGAATGGAAGGAAAATTCTTACGATATAACTCTCTAAGCTTTAGATAAGAGTATTAAAAAAGCGAATGTGGAGATAAGAGAAAATGGAAGCTAAGTCTTTATCGCGTTCGATCTTCAACAGAGAAAGAGAGAGAGGGAGAGAGAGAGGGAGAGAGAGAATGAGGGAGGGAGAGGGTGAGGGAGAGGGGAGTTTGAAGCTGTCGGTTTTAATCGCGCGAAATACCGGTTCCTTCTCTACCAAGATCGCAAGTCTAACGAGAATATCGCATCGATCAAGGGACATCGTGATAATTCCAGGCTACCTCTAGAGATGCTGAGCGCTTGCTCACGAACCGATAGATCACCCCGAAGGCATTTTATTATTGCGGACGTGCGATCGCGGACGTCGCGATCTAAGCGGCGACGCGACGCGACGCGACGCGCCGTTCTCTCTGTACACGAGAAAAATAATATACTTCGGCGGTCTTAGCTTGACACGCGCGGCTTTTCCTCGAAGGTGCGACCGTCTTGCGCGGAAAATTCCCAGGCGTCCTTCGTTACCGGCTCCAAGATAGAAAGAGAGAGAGAGAGAGAGAGAGAGAGAGAGATAGAGAGAGAGAGAGAGAGAAAAGGTGCGCCGTAAAAAAGAAAATCTCGAGCCGACACGATCTCGCGTGACGAGACTGAGAAGCAACGAAACGAGACACGACACAGCGCCGACGAGACCAGAAAAAGATGCACATCGTCGTCGCCATTGCCGTCATCGTCGTCATCGTCGCCGTCGCCGTTGCCATCGCCGCCACCTCAACCACCGTCAACGCCGTTGTCATCGTCTTTTAAGATCGTCGTCTTCCTTTGTGTTGCGGATGTCACGAGCAAAACATGACTATTTTTCTTTGATCGATAGATCACAAATATTTTCGATAGTTTTCTTTGATAAATTTTCTAAAAGACAATCTCGAAATCACTTAACGCATTTTACTTACTCTTGCATGCGTTTACTTTCGACTAATTACGTCGTCGCGATTTAAAAGCATTACATATCTATGACTTATCCTTTTCCAAGAATCACCGTTTATCGGCAATTAGCGCCAGTTACGACCGCGAACAGCAATAAGAGATTAGAGAGAGAGGGAGAGAGAGAAAACCTGTTGCGTGCATCTATTTTTATTGCGAGGATGCGCGCCTTCGGGAGTTACTATGAAAGATTCCTTTGATTCAACGAGAGTTTCCTTCTGGAACGAGAACCACAAAAATTCGTAGAAGTTCGCGTAATCGTTTACTCCAACGAGATATTATCTATCATAGATAGAAAAAATACAAAAGATCGTAATAATCTATCATAATTGCGATGCAATTACACAAGCAATCATGACGGAAATCGATAATCTCGAGAAATCATTTTAATAGAACCGATTAACCTTTTGCCGTCTCTCAAAGAGCACATATCACTTCGAATAAATTATCAACTTTATTATTTTTATTTATTTATTAAACTTATTAATTGTCAATCGATTAAAACAGTGGTCTTGTCAATGAGTAATGTCGGAAGTTTTAGTAAACATTGCTAATGTTATTTCTTTATGTATAGAATATTAAACATTTGAAGTATAAATTGCTGGTATTTTTTATTTATTGTATTTATAAAATAATAAACATTGTTAATTAAAAGTGTATACGTATTTTATCGCAATAAGTTTCCATTAAAAAAATTATTAATATTGTTTATTCTATTATAAAATATACCGAAAATTGTCTGTAAAATGTACAAATATTATTTATTTAAATGTCAAATACTTTAAATCTTGATACTATTTATTGGCCAATCAAATAATTACATAACCGATTTAAGAAATAAAAAAAAGTCTATATCTTCATCGTAATCATTAGCTGAAGTGCAAGGAGTAATTATTTCTTTTATCCGGTCTCCTTCGTCTTGAATCGGGAAAGCTCGAGCAGACATCTTGCAATCGTGATGCGTCAAGGATCACACGATCTGTTTGCTCGTTCCGGGCCAATTAAGACGAATCCCTTTCTCGCGAGGAGGGCTTACGTCGAGCTAAAAAGACATAAATCTCAATGAACGTCAGGTGGCGGAGTTGCCACCCGCTGAGTCGGAAGCGACAGGAGGAAGGAATCGTAAGAGTCGATTCGAAGTCTCGCAGAGCGATCTCTCGAAGATCCTTTAACGAACGACATACCGTACGATATTACTTCATCGTGGTTGGGCTCTCGCGGTCAGAAAATTCCGATCGGGGCTCACGATTAGCCCTACCGCTGAAAGGACGCGCCTCGAATTCTCAAACTTTGATATGCCGAGTCACGACATTGTTGTTCGTCGTCGAAACGATTAGCTTCCGAAACTCCTTCCGCTTTATAACGCATAAATCACCAGAGATCAATCTGTCCCATTGTTCAAGAGACTTACCGATTATATTGATAATTTGCTGCGATACGTCCACATGGATTATTTTTCATAATCATATAATACTAGAAGTCAGTACACGTAGAATACATGTAACCAAATTTGACGATTAGATTGAAATATAAGTTTTTCAAATTTTGTAAAAAATTGCGTTCTTTTATAGTGGTTATCGAATCGTGAATAAAGGTGCGCATTCCAAAGCGCGTGGGTGTACAAGGGCATAGAAGTGAAACATAGGTAGAACACGAGTTTCCGAGAGTCGAAGGAAACCAAAAACCGCAAACGAGAGAGAAAGGAAGCGAGAGAGAAAGAGAGAGAGAGAGAGAGAGAGAGGAGATTCCAGATCGATTTTTGCGATCGGTCGTGCTTACAAAGTTGCTGAGAGAGAGAGAAAGAGACAAGGTAGATATTTTCGTAAGGGAGAGAAGGGTAAAAGGAAAACGCAGAAACAGAATCGGGCAGAAGTGTGACGGGACGTCATAAAGTCCCATTCTTGCCGATAAAAACAAGCTCCAGGGAATACGTATATATGTGTGCGTTGGATCTAAAGAAAGACGGGGAAAAAAAGAATAGAGAGGAGGCATCGGGCAGCGATCCAGCTACGATCGAACCGATCGTTCCGAGGGTCCCAGCTTCCCACTAAATTCGCAATATACGATCCCCGGGAAAAGCAAAACGAAGCGGCTTTCGCGAAGACGTCGCGGAGAGGTAGGTACCTTCCGTAACGATACGATCGAGTCTTAAGTCCGAAGGGCAACAAACAAACACCAACGAGAGAAAAAGAAGAGAAGAGAGAGAAAGAGACAGAGAAGAGAGAGAAAGAGACAGAGAAAAGAGAGAAAGAGAAAGAGAGAGAGAGTTTAGATAGGTACACGTTTTAAAGGAATCGAGATGCTGCTGCCGATACGTGCAACGTTCGACTCCGAAAACGAGATTTTGATTGCTCGAGGTAGCTCGAATGATAAAAAGAAAAAGTGAGAGGGTAGCAAGAGAACTGTTCGAAAAAGTCTTAGTTCGCCAAGAAGGATTAATCGGGTAAGTTATTTAAATTTCGAGGATACGTCCAGCACCTTTCGTCGAGGATACGCGCGCACGATCCTCTCCTCTCGAGGGAGAACCACCGGCGAAAAGGATGGGAAAAAGAAGAAGGAGAAGAAGAAGAAGAAGAAGAAGAAGAAGAAGAAGAGACGCGACGAGCCGAACGCCCGCACGGTCGTATCGCGAACGGCCGTGTGGCATCCAAAGCAACCGATTCCCATTCACTCGGAGAATTTATGTGACGACGAGTAAACCGGAAATCATGGATTGGATGTCCCCGAGCCTAGATCCCTCGTCTCACAGTCTTGAACCCTCCCTTTCCTCTATCCCGCTAGCCACTCTTACCATCTCTCTCTCTTCCTCTTTCTCTATAGATATAGGTATATACAGATATATATATTCTCTGCATAGAGTATTAATTTACACTCTTATCGACGGTAAAGTACATCTACTACCCCGCTTTTCTATCTTTCTACTCACTCAGATTGTAATACACTACACAAGAAGATGTCGTTGCGTAAGGTATAAACGAGAGAAGTTTACGCAACGAACCATTCCCTCGTTTTGGACGTTAACTTATTGTTAGTACGAAAAGTAAGTTAGCAAAAGGATCTCGAGTAATTGTAGAATCTCGCAAGACGCAACTTGTCTTCAAGAAGAAGAAGCAGAAGAAGAATAAGAAGAAGAAGAGAAGGGAACGAAGAGTGAAAAAGAGAGAGAGAGAGAGAGAGAGAGAGAAAGACGAGTGACATGCGAGTGTCGCGTCGTTGCTCGATCTTGGACCGATCACAGCCTCCTTCCTTCGAGCGAGTGAATATAGTACGAGAGAGAAAGAGAAAGAGAGAAAGAAAGACAAGTCTCGACGTTCGATCTCGACGAGTCCGTTGGTTTCTCGGGGCCGGCGGTCCTTTCGCATCTCTCGATCTCTCGGGGATCTCCTCTTCTTGCGGAGAGTGCCGTGCTGGCACTCTACGCTCTTACATGCTAGCCCCGTGCTTTCCTTCCCCTTCACTCCTCACTTCTCACTCTCTCTCTTTCTCTCTACAGCTTCGATAGGGCCTTGCGGCAAGTACCAACAGCAACAGCAGCAACAGCAGCAACAGCACCGTCAGCCGGCGCGAGCGACAATACCCGATGTGAGATAAAGTGAAACCTTAAGGGACGAGGACCCCAAGATACATACCACCTCGACTTACCCATACCTATACTACATAACCTCTAACCATGCTTTTCTACATCGCGTACGCTGTACGCCAAAGAGATATAAGAGATCTACTTTTTTAGGATATACTTCGTGTGGTGTCTCTCGGTCACCTTGATTTTTAACGTATAATGTTCAACAAATATCCTTTGCCAAAAAAGGTTAATGCTAAAATATACACAGTAGATGAACCAACCGAGAGAAAATCATATATGTATAGTTCTACGTATGCATATGTATTGTATGCGAGACCAAAGGCCTCGGATTTTTCAAGTAAAGAAGTAGGCGCTTAGGTAGGAACATGCATACGCGCTTTCTCTAGGGTTTAGGCCAAGTCAATCTCTTTTACTCTTTCTCTCTCTATCTGTTTCTCTATTTCTCTTCTTCGTAGTCAAAATCGAAGCCGAAACATATAGGAGAACAAGTCTGAAAGCGAACGAACGAGCTGGCCCAACACAGCTCATCACTGGTGTCACCAAACTCGTTCTTCTGTCCGGATCGTACCCGGTCGGCCCACTTACCGCTTAACTTCGATGAATTTCAACGAAGAAACTGTTATTCTAATATCACAAACTTTATTCCTGCTTTTTTTTTTTTAGTTAAAATAACGGACATTAATAATAAGCAGCCTTAAATGTTATCTAACAATTAAATCGATAGTGGATTTCAGATGATTTACCTAAAATCGGATAAATGTATTTTTATTTAAATATAACCAGATGGTTGTTTAAAGATACTTTATATTTAATAGATAACAATTTTAGAATACTAAAAATTTGAATTTCAATTTGAAAAGAAGTATTGGACATTTAGGCACGTATTTCTATATAATTTATTGTCTCGTAATTTAAGGATACATACATATAATCGTAATTAACTTTTGCGAAAGTGTCACGTAATAAGGAGGAGCTCGAGAATATTCTCTTTCCACATAGAGCACCCTTTCGATTTTTATGGACTCGAAAGCGCGAGCCTTACTTTAGAACGCGCGCGTATACATAATTAATTGCGGCGTTCTCGCTCTCTCGCTCTTGCCCTCCCTTCCGCAACGGGTATTTACATACGTTCTCACTTACCTCTCTTCGTTCAGTCGCTATGTCGAACGCGCGGCATCGAGGGCCGCACTCGTTTGCCCTCCTCCACCTCTAATTTTTTTCTTCCACCTCGGCTACCTCCCTTGCCTCTCTAAGAATCGAACGTTTCGATTAACCGTCCATGTTTTCCATGTAGCTTGCGGGAGTACCAAGAGTCGTACGACGTTCGACACCATTTTTGGAAAGGTTTCCCTGTCTTTCGACCTCCTATCTTTGCTTACCTTCTTTTTTTTCTTAACCAAATGAACGATAATAAGAAAGTAAAAGTAACGATGTGAAAGATTTTTATGGATATTTCAGTTGAGTGTTTAGAAGTTTATAATAATGAAAAATCTAAGATAAAATCGTTATGTATAGTCTTATATACAACAGCTATTTTCACCGTTCATAATCCCTGTTAATCGCGTCTTATTACTTAATTGGTATATTATCATAAAACGCTTCGCAGTTTTTTTTAAAAGAGATATTAAATTATCATATAATCGATGAACAGAACACCGATGGCTTGCTAAGACTATGCCCCCATGTAACGAACAACAAATTGCAGTGGGAACAATTTTCTTCGTTACATATCAAATTCGTTTAATCTTAATTGTATTGCAAAAGTGAGACATTGAGCGTAACACCAACAGATTTCATTTATGTTAACAGAGCGTGTAATCGAGCTCATGTTCGTCTTTCTTCGATATATTTTACAGGCTCGATATTTCTTTTCAAAGTTCTTATCGATCGAGAGAAGAAATGGGAGACAGAAGTCATTTATCTACCCGTATATAAACCTACTAAGTGTTTCCAATGGCTTTTTCTTCTCAACTCTTGAAATAGGTTGATTTTTATCCGGACACATTTTCTTACGTAAAATGTGTAGATATTAAGAGTTAGTGCAAGGTGCGAAAGAGAAAACGAACAAGAAAACGAACAAGAAAATGAACAAGAAAACGAACAAGAAAAAGAAGAAGAAGAAGAAGAAGCACTAGAAGAAGAAAGGACAGTTCAAGTCCCGCGATCCTCCAGATGGCGGACGTCTTCGGAAGGAAGGAAAAGGAGCGAGACTGCGAGGTTTTAACGTCCCTTTTACGACCCTTTAAAATACCATCGTCGCGGTAGCTACCGGGCTCTCTTAATTATTTTACGAGAATTCCGACGACAATGCTCGGTGGCAAAAACAAGCGGTAACACCCTGTCTACCGGCTTCGTTCGCGAGCCCTAGAGATTACGACTTTGAGTGTTCGTCTTCGAGACGGTGGCGGCGCAGAAAATCGTTAACTCTCTCTCTATCTCTCTCTTTATCTTTATCTCTCTTCCTATATTTATCTTCTTTTTCATACGCCACCCTTCGCACGCACTATAATTACTTTTTACGAAAGACTCGGTGCAAAACTTATATATTTTAGCTCGAAAAAGTATCATCTTATCTTCGATCGAACGATCGATTGATCTTTCAAGGCTAAGAGACGCGTTACTTTGGCGTGAATTTTTATGTTCGAAACTTTGTATATTCCAAGCGAACGACACACGCATGAATAATGCATTCCACTTCTCGAACGAAATCTAAATCGTGGCCGAGTCGATTCGAGGTCAGCCTTTGCGAAAAAAAAGATTAATATAATTTACCTACGTAACTATCCGAGAAGTCAGTAGATATTATTTTATTTTATTTTATTTTTATTTTTCTTTTTTCTTTATTTTATCTTCGTATCTTTCTTTCAGGCATACAAGTGCTTAGCGAGGCGCGTCTATAATACGATCTCCGGAAAAAGGGCGAATTAAAAAAGAGGAGCACATTAATCCAGGAAATTGGGCTGTTATCTAAGATAACGCTAGGTGGATAAGTGCAAAGAATGAAGCGAATTCTCGAAGGAGTAGAGAGGAAAGGAGATGAGCGAAAAGCGTCGACGGACGAAACAAATAGGCCTCGGCCCAATTAGGAATTTATTTATGCGCTGGCGGGCATATTAAACGAGTGAAAATATGAAGGCAAAAAAATGGAAGAGCAAAGCCACACAAAAAGAGAAAGAAAGAGGGAGAGAGAAAGATGTGTCCACCCAATTCGAGCCGGGTGATCGTAGATACACGTCGCGCTTATAAAGACCGTAGCGGGCAGCCTCGTTAACGAACTGCCAGGGCAGTTAAACATAAATTGCAGCTTTGAACCAACTCTCTTCTATCTTCTTCTTCTCTCTCTCTCTCTCTCTCTCTTTTTCTCTCCTTCTGTCTCTTAGTGTTGCGTTCTGATCGTTTGCGATGCACGCAGACTCGATTTCTCGCGCCTTAAATTCGATGCGAATGAAAGAAAAAGCTAGAGAGAGAAAGAGAGAAAGATGGATGGATTATTTGGAGGACAACAGAAGCTTGATTCCTTCGGATATTTTCAATTTGTAAAAAGAGTAGAAGCAGGACGGATGGACGGGCGGACAATGTTGCCTCGTTTATCAGGACAGCATTGTAGAAGAATCGTTGCCTCGCTCGACACCCTTTTTGTGAGTTACATCCCAGGCCCGAACTACTCAATCCTTTCTTTCATTCCTTCGCTCGATTCTTTTCATTTCTCTTGTCGTACGTAAAAAGGGAGGGAGAGAGAAAGAGAGAGAGAGAGAGAGAAAAAAAGATGTAGATAGTTACAGATGGAAAAAGAGAAAGAAACACGGCGGATGTGACACAGAAGGGGGACAAGTATCCTTCTTTCTCTTTTATTCCCTCTATCTCTATCTCCATGCAAGAAAAGGCTATCTTTTTAAAAAGCGATTGTACTCTTAACAGAAAAAAAATTCTTTCTTGCTATCTGGAAAATGAATCGGTCAGAAAAAGTAGAGGGAGGTTTACGTGTGCCCTTTCAGAGTACTAGGTCAAATTTGAACATTTTTAAGAATGGTTAAGATTAACGTGTAGTGAAGATAAACGCACGTGGCTTTTAAAATGAATGTAGAGAAGAAAAAAGAGAAGACGAGAGGTCGAACGTTTGAAGTTAGAGCAAGCGAGAGACGAGAGACGAGTATTTACGCGAAGCGTTACATAATTTAGCGGTTCTGCTAGTCGTATAAGTTAGAGAGAGGCCCTCTTTTACCTTGGCTTTACCTAGCTGGCTATAATTTCATCGCAGGCGGTTATATCTCAGAGCTGAACCGCGACGAAATGTTCAAAACAGTCGTACAGCCGATTGCTTTTAAGGAAGAACACGCACGCACACACACACACATACACACGTATACCTATGTATATACCTACTTTTATCTTTCTCTTTATCCTCTTTCTCGTTCTTATTCGTTTACACTTTTTTCTTCTTTTTCTACGACGAGACACCGAGTAGTCTTGTGTTCCTCTTTTTCTCGCACTTTCTTCTTCTCCTCCTTTACGTACGAAAAACTCTCAACTCTGGCAAAAAGGATTATCCTGCGGCATACGACTTAGCTTCCCATTTTGTTATAATTAAACACGAACATGTTTCACAATTATGATTGCACGATGAAATTCCGTTTAACTCGTAATTTCTACAAGCTAGAAAGCTTAAAAGCAAACTTTGTCGACATTTTTATCTTCGAAATTGTATTTTTTCTTGTTTATTTCAAAATATCATCTTACCCTTGTTTTGCCTTTTATTCACGAATATACAGTACGGGCAAAACGATGCTCAGATACATAATGGTTTTTTCTCGAGTAGAAGAAGAACCAGTCAGCAGTCTTTTCTCACTCGCGAGACCGCTCCAATCTCAGATCTTAGCCCGCGTTATAACGTAATAATTTAGGCCCCTGAATGTGGCCGACTCGTAAAGCCGTCCTTCAGGGGCGTTTAACTTGGTTTTAATGATTCCGAGGCGTGGACAGGTCCGATCCGCATTTGAACGGTGCCGGCCAAGAGGAAATTAGCTGCGCCACGAAACACCGACGATCACCTTTCGACTCCCGTTAAAAGCACCAAAAATTATTTCTTCTTTTCAAATCATATCGCCTGTACTCTTCTACAAAAAAAAAAATTGAAAAATGTAAAAAAGGAACCATGTACGTATTTTTGACCAAATTTTAATCAAAATTGTTCGAGCTGGTATCATTGTTTTTTTTTATCTAAATTATATTATATATCTCGGTTAAATAAAAGTTTGTTGAGACAAGAATAAACATCTAAGCACAGGTAGAAAAAAAATATAAGCCGAAAAGTAAAATTTTCTGTAGGTATAAAGGAAAAGGTTGAAAAACCTGACGATTTATGGTTATTTTTAAAATGAAACTTGCACATATGTTTTCCACATTAATTTTCTTTTAAATTCTTATCCTTTCTTCAAGAAAATTTTACCCCGTTCATCTATATATAGTCGTCCATTGTATTATTTTTGATTTATAGTCCCTTTCTTTTGTTGAAAATTTGTTTAAAGAAATTTGAGAAACAATTATCAACCTGTTTCTCAAATGAAACGTTAGAAAGTTCAAAAGAAGATTTGTGTTTCCTATTCAAATCGTCTCATTGACATTGTCGGATTTTTTGAAGTTGCATTCAAAACTCTATAGACAAAATTTATCCTTGTTCTACCTTTCGAAGATATTCTCTGGGGATGCTAACTTTCTTTGAATATAAATGGTTAAAGAAAATAATGATTGTAGACATAGAACAATTGAATTATATGGTTCTATGGTATAGAGTTTTAAAGAGAAAATAGAAAGAAGAGAAAAAAAATATCTATGGAAAAAGACAAGTTTAACCGATTTACAGGTTTAGACGAATAAAAGCGACCAAAGTTAACATCCATAACGACTTAGGAAGAGTCGCGTCGTCAGCGACCTCGTCAGCAAAGAGAGGAAGAGGACCGAGACGAGCCTCGAGACACGTACGGAGCGTCGCTTGTAAATGGTTACCATGTAAACGGGTCTCGACCACCCGCCGATCCCCCTTCACCCGTGTAAATACGGCCAGCAGTCGAAACGGCAGGCAATTCCCTAACTTGCGTGCACAATTCCGTTCATTGTCTGTTCACCAGCTAGTGACCTTGCTCCTTTTTTTCCTTTTTTTCTACTTGCTTTAAATCAAGCAACCAGAGCTATCTTATTCTTTGCCATTCTCTCTCGACAGATTGACGAAATAATCTTACCTTAAGTGAAATGTATTTTAATGTACTTAGTTCGTGCAACCCCTGTTATCCTATTACTGATGATTGCAACGATACTACTTCAAGTCTCTGCTAGAAGATTAAGCGATAATTGTTTAGCTTGGATATTAGAAAGTTTTCGAGCAAAAGTTGGAAGCTAATCAAGGTATTATCCTTTCTCGTCAGCTTCTTCTTCTTCTAGAAAGAGAACAGTGTAATGCTAATACGCTTGTTCGTTGCAGAATTTCAGCTTTGATAGTGGATCTTTCGAAACGACAAAGATAGAAAGAAAAAGAGAGAAAGAAAAAGAGAGAAAGAGAGAGAGAGAGACCCTTTGCTCAGTTTTATTAGTTTTAAACACGCGTTAAATAAAACGAGACTAAGCCAACCCTAATATCGAGCTGCGGTTTAGAAACGTAAATGTCCTTAAAAGCGGCGAAGCCTACCATGGACTGAGGACCCTAGAAGGACCCCACAAGGATTCCCGTCTGCCCCCTGCTTTCTTCTCCCAGTTCCAAAGGGATTTCGTCGAAGACGTAATGTTCCTCGAGCCATCGAAAGAGAACGGAAGGGATATCTTCCCCGGTAAATTGTGGTAAATTCTAGGAATTATCTCTGATACGATCCTTTAAAGAAGAAAGAAGAAACAGATTATGTTTCCTGAAAAATTATTGACCAGAACGTTCATTTCACAGAGCTCTCTCTCTCTCTCTCTCTCTCTCTCTCTCTCTGTCCCATGCTACTTTTTTTTTTTATTTCCTTCGCTAATAAGGAATCTCGCACCAATTCTACAACGAGGAAATGAACTTTTTCGACGCGCAGAGGAAAGATTTCTTTTTCTGTCAGAAAATGGCTCGCTCGTGCTAGATCGACCCTGCGTTTAATTAGACAGCTTTTTTTCCCAAGGACATCCCCAAGAGAACAAAAAGAATCACGAGGCGAAACCGAGTTACTTTCCATCTTGGAAATTCCTCTGTTATATCGTGCATGGTCCCACTCAATCAGCGAACGGATTACTTACTTTTCTTTTTTTATTTCAAACGATTCAACAATATCCCTTATTTCATTTGAATTATTTGATTTTTTCGACAAAAGTGAAATTTAATTCTTTAAAAGAAACTTTAATCATATCGAGTATCATCGATTAACACACACACACATACACAGATGTCTTTTCTTTTCTCATTTTCTCGTCTGAAAAGAGTGAAAAAACATACGGTCTAGCATCCCCCCACATTTACTCGTTATTGCTTATCAGAGAGAAGCCGAAGTAACCCCCACCGATAGGGGCCCTCGTCCGGAATTGCGTTGAATTGTTCGTTCTCTCTTTCTTTCTCGTTCTCTCTTGTCTTTCTCTTCGGGCGAATGAGTGGCCATAAACGTAAACCGTGTTCTTTTAAGTGGGACGCCTTTAAAAAGATCGCCTAGGCACGTATGATCGCTTGGTTTCCGAGAGGGAGTCGTTTCTCTCGCTCTCTTCACGAGGGTCGCGGGAGGAAAGCAAGACGGAACACGTTTAAATGTATGAAAGAGAAAGAGAAACAACTGTTAGAGAAAGATAGATAAAGCGTAGGGTAGGCTTCACGGGGATAGTAATATTCTTGAACCCCCAAGAGAAGGCTTACTGCAATAACCCCCGCGGCTCAAACTCAAAACCGAGCGTTCACTCTATGTATCTCCTCGCAAGGCTCCCTCTCGTACTCGCGTTTGCCTCTCCTTCCCCGTTTTTCCTAGCACAACTCCAACTCCTACACGTCCCAAGCTTGCTATAAATCTTACCCACCTTTAAAGTGGGAACAACGAGCCGGGGCACGCGTATCGTCCTTTCGAATCCGAAAAACTGTCGTGTGAGAGTTTCTCAAAGCGTTCACTATATTTTTCTTTTTCTTTCTCTCTTCTTTTCTTTTCTACTACCTCTTTTCCACCATATAAAGTCGATACTTGACGAAAAGCACGAGAACGGATTGGGAGGGTCGCATAGAGACATATTCTTGCGGTAAGAGAAAGATCCACACTTACTCAAGCGAGAAAGAAAAACAGCTCCTTTTTTTTTCTAGAGAGAAAGAGAAAAAGTGATTTTTATTATTTTCTCTTATCGTCTTTATATTTTCCATAAGTTTAAACGCAAAAGAAAAGAAAGCAAACGATCGGCGCCGGTTTGAAATTAGTAGGAGTCGATATCGGAGGGGTGGAAAAAAAAATTGGTGGCAATAAAAATAAATTACATGCATCGTAACGCTCGGTAGTAGATAGTAGAACGTTGGGAGAGAGCTTCGAGGCATCCATCCTGCTTGCATACTTTGGCTCCTGATTAAAATTGGGGTGTGGTGGAAGGGAAGAGCCGATCGTTTTCATTCCTTCTCCTTCGGGAGACTTTTTTTTCTCTTCTTTCTTTCCGTTTCCTTTTTTCCTTTTTTTTTTTGCTCAACGCAAAGTCGATATATATATTTTTTTTTTCAATTTCATCGTGTATCTAGTATTACGAATATAGGACAGAAAGGTAGAAGAAAAAAATATTTAAAAAAAAAAACAAGAGAAGGCACATAGGCGTATAATCGCGTAGGCGTAGAGAACTTGATTTTTTATCTCTCTCTCTCTCTCTCTCTTTCTCTCTTTTTCTTACGTGCATACAAACGCATGCATGAATACATACAAACGTGGATGTTGTGTTAAGACAGAGGAGCGCCGAGGCGGCACTGTTTTCTCATTTATTTAAAGCGCAAGGACATCTAGTCGAGTCCTGCCTTTGCAGTCCGCTCGCAAAGTGCCAAGATGTGTCCTCGTCGACGTAATCAAGTCTCGATTTCTAGAAAGAGAGAAGAGGGATAGAGAGAAATAGAGGAGTAGGAGAGCGTGCGAGAGCCACCGTACGCTCATTACGCGCCATTACTCGCAATAAATCGTCGCTCGTAATTACCCACGATCAGACTTATTAATGATTAAAGATCGATCGACATAATCTCTTTAATTGCTATTATAAAGAGCGAGGTATAAACGTATCACTGATTTTTTTGTTTCTTCTTACATTTGCACCCATAAACACGAATAGCTGTGATATTTTTCGGATTAGATGGTAAAAAAAATTTACCTGGAAAATTCAAACGTTTTGCGGAATAAGGAAAGTATATTTAATCTAGAGTATAAGTAAGATACGATTGACGTAACAAGATGAATAATATGCGATAAAGACATAATCATATTTAATAAAGCCTCATTATTTCTTCCATGGTTGATGAAACAAAGAAGATGATTTGATGTCAGGTAAATCGAAACAGTTAATCAAACTAGCCTACTAAGGGCAATTATTTTCTTGGTGAACGATACTGTGTGAGCTCTGTCAAGGTGCTAATCCAAGGATTATGGAACGTTGTTCTCATCCTTAAAAGATATTGCAAATAGAAACGTGCACCTTTACTCCCACGCTAAAGCACTAGAAACTTATTTACATTGGGTAACCAATTGAAATGCTGCAGATATCTCTCGAGATATATTTCAAGATAGATATTGTATACGCGATCAAGATTCCTATCTTTTTCAGCGTTCTCTAGAAATTATTTGCTTGTTCAAATATAGAAAATCAAGGATCATGTTGATATGTTTTGAAATTTTTTTTATTTTTCTTCCAATTCATCAAAATATGTTATTTTTTTTTTTATGCTGGCTATTAAATGATTATAATTTATCTGTATGTACGTCTATATAAATAATATATTTTTCTATTTATATTTTATAGGTTAAATGAATAATCAAATATATTATTTCCAATTCATGTAATAATTGTTGCCAAGTATTGTAATTGTATTCAAAATAATAATTAAAATATCTATATCAACTTTTTTATTTGTCAACTTCGTTCATTGAAAATTATTATTCGTAACGTAATGTAGAGTATATAAAGAAAAAAATAAAACGTAATTATTGTATCTTTTTATTCCCCAATAAAAAATTGATCTAATCCAACATATAAGGTTTTTATTTATGTGACGTTTTCGAACGATACGAATTAAAAATCAAACATAATTGTATAACTGCAATTATCAGCATAAACAAACATACACTTTATCATAATGAATAGATAAACTTTAAATTAAAAACCTTCAATATATAGATCGAGTTACAAAGAGGGAAAATAAAGATTAAGTGGTCTCACTCTAATCTTTGATATTTATTCTAAGGCAAAGCATTATAATAATTGGTATTCTGTTTCAAAAGTTATTATCACGTGAAATTACAATCTGCCATCTTTATAACCGATAACCACTTATTTACTTTGACCGCATTGATCACTTTACCTGATCTTACTTTACATAGGTTCTAGATAATTTTACTAGAACAATCTATCTCGTTATTTGTTTTTTTACAATTTTACTTCTCTTATATTAGTATAAAGCTGTGTAAGAAAAAAAACCTAAGATCTTAGTTCGAATATATTTAAAGAAGGGTAAGAAACGTTAAGCGAATAACAGGAGGAAAATGGAGAATGACTAGAGGCGCGGTTATTGCGAAAAAGGCAGCCCCGTCGTCGAAAAGATACGGTAAACGCTTTTATTAATGGTCCGTCCGCAGCATAAACACTTTACGTAAGGATATAATCGATCGATAAATCGGAACCTACACTCGCCTGTCCTCTCTTATCCCGTGTTATCTTGCACCGGCGTATCGTCGATCATCGCGCAAGCGTCTCGAGTATAAGTAAGCGTACATGCTCCTTCAACACCGCCTCCGTGCCTTCTTCCGTACTTCTCTTCTCGCATTTCCCTCGATTTAGCAAAAAGGAAGGATGGAAGGAAGGAAGGAAGGAAGGAAAGAAGGAGTCTCAAAAGATACATAAGACAATCCGGTAAGAAACATTAGTCTTTCTGCAGAACGAAAATAATGAATAATAATCAAGATATTGGTCTAACTTGGACGTAAACAGATAGTTATTGGTTTTCATGGTAGGATATTTCGCGTTACAAGATAGATCGTTTGAGAAGCGATATTCGCATACCTACGTCAGGTAAAGTGGACTCGGGAAGTTGGGGTGGGGAGGTTGGTAGAGTAAGATGAGGCACGGGACACTGGCAACGTCCGCACTCAGAAAGTGCGTGTTAGCGGCGCATTCTCGTTATAATTGCACGTCGCGAGGCTTGATAGGTGATCGGGATCGCGTGACCATCGAGAGCAAACTCATACGACAGTAGCCGCTCCAAGAACCAAGAGATTCTGTTTGCCATTAGGCAAAGACGATTAATACGAGCGTACGGCTATCGTCGATCGATTAATAATCCTCGCCCAATTCGTATATTATCGATGAGTAACCCGCTGATCGACGAAACTTTAGGAGAATTATTTCTTTTATTAATAGAAATGCTTTACGTTTGGATTCTTTTTTTTTTTTTGAAAGAAAGAGAGACAGGGAGAATATAGTGTGTAGAATTTAGAAATTCTCTCTTGGACGAGTAAGAAAAGTTTTGGGGTCATTTGGGATGTGTGCGATCCCGGAAGCGTTCCACTTTCACGTCGGATCCTCACGCTTTCGTCTCACGTGGCATCCTCGTGGCGCTTTTCAACGGCAACGTGGAAACAGCGCGTGCTCAGGATGCGCACCTTCGCGGCCTGATTAGCAATCCAGAGCGAGCGAAGGCCAATGGCAGGCGTAGCCTGCAAGAGCTAGTAGAAACAGGCAAGCTAGTTGGAACACTCTCTACTGACTACCTTCCTGTCTGTCTGTCTGTCTGTTTGCTCGTTTTCCTGCCTAGGTGCTCTTTCGCGCGGATCATAAGGGGTAGTTGTAATGGTAGTGCTGGTAGTAGTAGTAATAGTAGTAATAGTAGTAGTAGTAGTAGTAATAACAACAATGATAGTGGGTAGTTGTCGTAGAGAGAAGGCGCGTTTACGCGAGCGTACACACACACATGCACACACACACACAGTCAAGAGGGGGTTGACTCCTGTGAACGAGCGAGAGAGAGGGTGGTACGCGGTGCGCGACATAAATATGTATGTATCATCCGCTGCGACCTGCTCCACTACCCCACTAGGTCAGACTCATGCTTCATCACAATGAGCACCTCCTATCCACCTCCTTCTCCTCCTTTCTCTTCTCCTACCGGCATTCAAGCGGATGGTACGAAAGCTAGAAGGATCGTCTTCGTTCTCTCTTCGCACGCATTCTGTTGTTGATCGATGTCGGAGCGAGTGGCGAGGATGCAAATCTCTTTGGAATCGGTCAGCTGGCTTCGATCACCGACGCTGTATTTGCAGTGACGTAGCTCTCTCTCTCTCTCTCTCTCTCTCTCTTTCTCTTTCTCTCTCCCTCTATTTCTCTCTTACTCGCTGGCGGGGGTTGAGCAAGGTCTGGGCATACAAGGGAGGGGGCTAACGGCCTGAACAGGGGGTAGCTCTTACATATTTATGCCGCGTTCTACGCGCGCAACACCCACCATAGCCACCACCAACGGCAACCCCATCCCCCTCTCTACGTCGCACTAACAGTAACACCGCG
This sequence comes from Polistes dominula, assembly GCF_049000335.1. Classification (NCBI taxonomy): domain Eukaryota; kingdom Metazoa; phylum Arthropoda; class Insecta; order Hymenoptera; family Vespidae; genus Polistes; species Polistes dominula. Next base: position 6,295,478 of record NW_028300879.1, on the reverse strand, counting down.
AAGCAACCCCATCCGCGTTCTACTCGTAGCCTAGCTGGCTAGGTATGCCGACCTTGTGCTCGCTTATACGCTCAACACGCTGCTTGCCGATGCTAATCAAGCTGGTGCCTGTGGACACAGTAGTAGTACGCTAAGTCAAAGTGAGAGTACAATTCTTTACACTAACATCACTACTTCCTACGCATTTCAATCCTTCTACGTCATTTTTCTAAGCCATTTTAAATACTGTTTTCAACGTTGTTTTTTTTTCTCTCTCTTTATTCACTTTAACACGCGAAATCAGAAACTGTCGATGTTATCCTTAAGATGTCACGTGGCGTGCAAATAAACATGCACACGTTTCGTCTTCGACTGATGGACATTTGCATACTCGACCGACGGTGCACGCGCTCTTTAAGACAACAGCAGTGTGGAAGATAAAAAGCAAGAAAAACAGATAAAGAAAGAAAGAGAGGGAGGAAGAAACAAAATAACCAAACAGAATTTTCGAAGCAAGGATTTGTTGTTTTCTTTTTTTTTTCTTTTTACCTTGGAAACAAGCGATAGAGTTAGCGATCCCATAAAAAGGAGAAGTTAGTCGAAGAATCATGGGGGAAACGGACGCGCGAGTCGTCACGGCTAACGCAGGATGCGCGTGTCTTCCCTTAGCAGTTTAGTTCTCTCTTTCTTTCTCTGTCTGTTTGTCTGTCTGTCTGTCTGACAGACTGTCTCTAATTCTCTCTCTCTCTCTCTTTCTCTCCATTTTTTTTCTCTCTTCACTCGAAAGAGTGTTCAAGAAAGGAACACGTAGCGTCGGTTACATAAAAGTTGGTGCGACCTGCGCGGCTGCTTCCGCTTAGCGAGCTGGTGGAGGAGGATCGTGAGGATCGTGGAAGAGATCGCTCGATAAAGAATCGTTTCCTTTTGCCTCTATCTTTATCTTTCTCTCTCTCTCCTCTCTCTCTCACTCCCCTTTCTCTCTCGGGAAATTCTAAACCTTTCAGAGCGAGAGGAAGAAAGAAAAAAAGAAAGAGTGGGGAGCGTGTCAGCGGGTCGAGTACCTCGGTTGGGCTTAATTAGAGCGAGAATGGAGGCGGTAATTGCATTATCGCCGAGAGATCGCGAGAAGATGGCGACGACATGCGGCGGCATGCATCTTCTTACGTCCTTCGATGTAAGAAAAAAAAATAAAAAAAAAAAAAAATAAAAATAAAGCAGATAAAAACACTGGGGTCTACTCTGTTTTTTCGAATATGACTGCTAAAACACGTTTCCGCATAATTACTAGTAATCAATTTGTTCAAGAAGTACTCGTTAGATCATTACTCCGTTGCTCTCTCTTTCTCTTTCTCTTTTTCTTTTTCTTTTTTAAATTCTTTTTATGGAAGAGGCCCATACAGATCAAAAAGTTACGCACGATTTGTTGAAAGCACCTTTACGATTGTAACGTCGAAGAAAGCGATTAGGTACTATTCTGCCGAGTAAAATAATAGAAAGCTTTTTGATGAAAAATCGTTGGGATCGTTGGTTCGATCGCAAGGATTGATCGGAAACGAAAGCACCAAGTATAGAAAAAAAAATTCGAATGAGGAAGGAAAAGGAAAGGGAGGAGGGTCGAGCGTGCAGAACGCGAACTGGCTAAAGCGCCCGGCTGCAATTTTTCTCGCTACAGACGTGACCAGAATGAAAAGAAGAAGAGAAAGAAATAGGCAGAACGATAGAAAAGGGAAAGAGGAGAAAGAGAGAGAGAGAGAGAGAGAGAGAGAGAGAGAGAGAAATGAAAAGAAAAGACTGTCGCAAATTTCCGGAAGGCCTCTAAAACCGACGACGACGTTGCCCGATGACCTTGCTCCTCAATGATTTTTTAAATCTTTTTATTTCACTTTTATTTATTCGATCAATATTTTTTAATAAATTAAAACGTCTGTATAAATGAATATTTTATTTAATACTGTTGTAATATATTGTAAATATTAGAAGAATCTTCGTTAGAATATATGATAAATGCATTTAGTATTTCGTCAAGTTCAAAACAAGTTCAATACGTAAATATTGATGAGTTCGTAGATGTGTGTGTGTGTTTCACGTGACCGCGAGACTGCTTAAGCTATGAGATGATTTCGTGTTTCTCTCTTCTACAAGACTCCGATGTGAGCGGACGTGTTGTCAACGTTATATAAAATATATTAGTAATTTATTAGTATTTTAAACAAGCGACTAAAATTTATCATTCGGATTGGATTATGTAAGAGTTACATATTGATATAGAGTACATACCAATCGTTTGTTATAAGTACGGACTTCTTGTTTAGAAAAAAACCGATTAAAAATATTGGAATGTACTGACTTAATAAATTGCACAGTCTGTCTATTTTATTTTAACTTTTCCTACGTATTCTACAATGCCATGTATGTAGTAATTCAACTATTTCTCGAACAAGTCACATTTGTCAAAAAGTGTCACAGTTTTTTTCAAGTTTCTTCTTTAAAAGATTATCTTATAAAAGCAGCTTTATATATAAATCTTTTTATATGCTGTATAAAATTCAATTCATAGACAAGATTTTTATATGTACGAATATATATGTCAGAATGAAATTTTATAATTCAGTTAAATCTTTATTATTAAACTAGTTGTATTATAAGAAATAATTAAATTTGAAAATTCATCTGTTTTTTTTTTCTTTTTCTATAACAATACTCATAGTTATTCGTTCTTATCTTTTTCTGTAGTTGGAAAATCAATGTTCTATTGGTTGTGTTGTTATATTGGATCTAATCTGTGGATTACATTTAAATTTCATAATTCAATTACCTAATTTCTGTCTTCTTTCATACTTTTAATAGTACAGAATAGTTACTCATCGTAGTATTAAAAGAAAAAAAGTGAATGTTAAGCCAATACTAGAAATTTGAGTAAATCTCAAACAAGAATTGAGAAGAACGAGATTGTCGATACTTTTAGGAGAAGAAAAAGTAAATCGGAAAGCAGAGCAGAGGAATCCGCGTTAGATCGGTTGAGACTGATTCGCATTGACGCGTATCGTGCCTCTGGGGCAGAAAATATGATTGCTTCGTCTTCGCTACGTCTAGTTGGCCGAGAGCATACTACCAAGGTGGTATTCTGCCTGGAGAAGGTAGAACGTGGGATTAATGCTACCCTTGGGGGATCCACGTGCTTCCAGTCTCTCTCTCTCTCTCTCTCCCTTTCTCACTAACTTGCTCTTCTTGACTTACCTATCGTCTTTCAGTTACGTACCCCCTATCGTAGAAGTACGAGAGAAATGGAGAGAATATCTAGACATTTCACGAAAATTATCTTGAGTTTCGGTTCCTGAGAAATATCACCAAGATATATATCTTCATTCGGATATTCTTCGGAATAGATAAAAGACAAAAGTAACGTCCGTTTTAGAAGCATAACGAAAATCAGATCTGTATAGATGATAATGTCGCGTTGATCGAACGGTCTTTTTCTCTTATGGCGGCGGGTTTTGGGATCGATCACTTCTCTTCTTTTCGGAGACAAATAAATCAATCTCGGAATGATACGCACTCGATTTGGCTACAAAAATCCTCTTGAGGACCTCGCTTTCAGGCTAATCTGTTGGCAAAACAAAGTTCGACTCTCTGATAAAAGAAACACGTGCGATTTATACAAAGTTCCGATCGATTGAGTATAGCCCTAGGCTGTCAAGAGAAATAAAGAAAGAAAGAAAAAGGAAGAGGAGGACGGAGGAGAAGAGAAGAATGGTGTTATCGAGATCGATAAAAAGTCTCGCAATAAGCCATCGATACGGAACGCGGCGGTACTCGCTTTATTGTGTCACGTGCAAAGGCATGGTAAGCCACCCCATATAGCATATAATATATATATACAGAAGGATCTAGACACACACACACATCAGTCGTGTCAGAGGGGAGACGTCGATATCCCCCCGATCAATCATTAATAAGGTCTGAAACCCCAAATACGTAAGGCAAAGTATAACCTTCTCCCTCTCTCTCTCTCTCTCTTTCTTTTTTTGGTACGAAAACATCGATGAGAAAAATATATATTACCGAGTTTCGGTAGCACAACCAGTGCGTGAATTGATGGAATTTTAGATTTTTCTAGCGTGATTTCTTATTCCCGTTTCCACGGACTGTCACGTTCGTGGTCGTATTCGAAGATATGCCGATCGACTTATGATACAATACATCGACACGGTTTTGATTTTACTGACTAGATTTGGATCAGTGCGTTTTCGATGAGATAGCTTGTTGTTTAGCAAATATATCTCAATACATATCGTAAACTATCCATGTCGATAAATGACTTTGAAAATGCGTAAAAATCGAGTAAACTCAATCGACACCCTTCTAGCATCGCGTACAACGACGTAAGAAAACGTCTACGCAAGCCACTTTGCTTTTCCAATTTTTCTAAGGATAGCACACGCATCCCTGGTGCCACCCCTCTCGTTTCGAAACGAAATCCCTTGGGGGTAAGAGAAACGCGAGTTAAAGAAGGACGGTAAGTAAAAAAAGGGGCTTGGTTACGGTCCAGAAGTACGGAGATATCGAATTGTGGTTTAAAACACGTCGTCGTCTATTCTCTTCCCTTAGAAGGAAACAGTTCGGCAACGACCCCCATCAGGGAAACTCTGGGATTCAGCAAGCTGATCAGCAGAAAAGAGAGTGCAGTTTCATAGCTTTGCTTGCACTCACCAGGCGAGTGTGCCTAAGACCAGTCGGTCATTGAAGTTCTCGATATCTTTACACTTTTTTTCCATGATATTTCGTTTTACAAAAGAAAAGAAAAAGGATAGAGAGGCAGAAAATTGCCTCCGATTTTCACGTATCTTCCTCTTCTTGTATAAACAGATTTAATCTTATTGATATATCTCGAATATCTTTTTCATTTTAAGTTCATTTCTTAGCTATGCTTTCAATAATAATCTTAATAATAAACAATCGACAAACTACGAAACAGAAGCGTTCTTTTTCTTTCGTATTTTAAAGACCCTAAATCAGCTTCTGCTACCACACTGTCGTTTAGTATTGTCCTGTCAATCTTACAAAACTGTCGCGCGTGCGCGCATTCTTTTTATTAAATGAATATTTATGTTATTATAATTTTTAGTTGTAAATCATAAAATAATACTTCAAATTTGCCATCTTCATCATAAGACAAATCTTATTGTCGAAGTAGCTATAATATAATTTTGGAAGCATTAGTATCGTGGTGTTTTGCACGTCCATTCTCGACGTGGGAAATCGGTCGAAACGATTCCTTCGTAAAAATAAGGGGAAAGAAAAAGGGATAGGGATAGAGAGAGAGAGAGAGAGAGAGATGGAAAGAAGAATATAATTTAGCGAGGATCTTGTAGGCGATAGGCGCGACTATAAACTTCCGCAAAGGAAGACAAACGCGCGAGTTCGACGGCACACACGGTCGAAGGTTGCATCATTGATGCGGTCTATTCCCCGAACGACGCTACATCTGGCGCTAAGGTCGTGGTTTATCCGGCCATAACCGTGAAATATCCTCGTCTCTTTCCCGATTCTTTTTCTTTTTTCCCCCTTTTATTTACTACCATTTATTAACAAACTAAAAGCTCCAATAGGAAATAAGCAAAATGAAATAATATGAAGATTCGTTCGAAAGGCAAGCCGACGACGACAACGACGAACGTTTCGACCCAATTATGCGCTGCGTTCTGGAAGAAAGAGAAAGAGAAAGAGAGAGAGAAAGAGAATAAAAATAATAAAAGAAAGAAAGAGAGAAAGAGAAAAGGGAGATCCTCGGCACGGTAAATTCGATCGATCGAGATCGAGGCGGTCGGATGAGCACGATCTTTCTCCGTCCTGCGCCGCCTTGCGGCTACCGAGAGAGAAGAGAAACAAGAGAAAGAAGAATGAAAAGAAAAAAGACAAAAAAAAGAAAGAGAAGAGATTGTGAAACGACCCTATAAGGGCCAGACGGCGGCTATAAGGCCCTTGGGCAGTAACAATGCGGCCTGGGCTCGGCTACGCGGTGTCTCGTAAATATAAATGATGCCGCGACGCGGTTATAGTCGCGCTACCGTGTGCGAATTCTCTCCATCTCTGTTTCTCAGTGTGTCTGTGTCTGTGTCTGCGTCTGTTTATCTGTCTTTCCTTCTCTGCTTATTTCTCTCTTTCTATTTTTCTCTCTCAAGACTTACGTCTTGGTAAAAGATCATCGGGAATTTCTCGATAGGTTTTCTTACTAGAAACATTCTCGCGACAATGGCAAAGCTAAAGAAGAAAAATACGATAGAAAATGCAAGGTAAACCGTAAGACCAGCAGCAGTGTTGCAAAGATATCTAGTGGGTGGTTGCCGGTGATGGAAGCCTCGAGTCTTGCCTTGGTTCGTCGTTGTTATCGCTGCTTCTTCAAAAAGAAAAAAGAGAAGAAAGAAGAAGAAGCAAGCTCCTTCTTTTTCTTCTTCTTCTTTGGAGTCGATGCTGTTCAGAGGCGGAGGAGGTTGGCAGAGAAAAGGAGAAGGGAAGGGTTAGAGAGGATTGGTAAAGGAGCAAGGGAGTAAAGAGGCGGGGACGGTCCATTAGGCGGTATCGGGAGCATCGCACGGTAGCACCGACGCTCTCTGCATCTCAATGCTGCTTCTCGTTCCTAGCCGACGCGACCGACCGATCGACCAAGCCCGATTTTCGGCTCTCCTAAGAGAGAAACTCGGAGGACGCGATATCGCGATTAATCGCTCGAGATACGTCTCCGAATACTCGACGGAAGGAGCTTCTCGCGAAGAGCAAATTTTTATCTATCACCATCTTTTTCTCTCGCTCATATTCTCTCTTTCTATCTATTTCTAATTTTCTTTTTCCAAGTGCATACCAAGTTACTCAAGAAGCAACCTAATTAAGACAAAATATCGAAACCGATGCGAGCTTATAATTCGTTCCTAGTGGTGCCATGTGGAAGACTGTCTCGTTTGATTCTTTTTTTCATTTTGTTTTGTTTTTTTTTCCCTGAAGGAAACGGACATTATCGAAGGACGGCATGCGACCAAGTGTGTCTCAATCTGAAAAATCCATTAGTCCACCGGTAGCCACGGAACAGTGGCACGCGGTTAACCAAAGGGAGGGAAACGATAGCGCCTCTACTCCGCGCTGTATGCGCTATATGCGGACGCCGCTAATGGTCGGCTTAATCGGATTATGAGGAATTAAATTAAGGAACTTATATTTATTTGGAGGTAGTCCTCCTCCTGTGTGCTCGTTTCCCGCAACATCGAATGGTGGACCCATAGGAAGATGCTCTTTTTTTTTGTTTTGTTTTATTTTTTTCAACCTTTCGTTATCTTTTCTTCCTTTTCTTCCTCTTTCCGATGACTTTTTTTTATTCTCTCGACTGCCTTCTATAAGATAAGGGATCGTCCTTTACTCGGTCAATTTCTACTACGAAGCTATCGCTTCGTAAGACGATACATCGAAGCTGCGACAAGTCCGGCTAATGAGCACGATCGCTTCGATCGGCTCTTCCTTCTCTCGTCGTGTCCCTATTGCTTTCTTTCTCTCTCTCTCATACACTTTATTTCTCTTTATCTTACTCTCTCGTTCCATCCTTAAGACGCACGATGACACAGGTCCGATGACTTCCTTTTCACTTTGACCCTCGACACGCGCCGTTCTACACAAACACGTTCCTGAACTTTGGTCCGTTAATAAAGACTTTTATTCTCAGATGAAACGAAGAGTTGATTTTTGTTGAGAAATTTTCCTAGAGATTCATACGATTAGTGATGAAATGTCAGTTGTAATCTTACTAAGATGACCACAAAGACTACTAGATTTTCTTGTCAATAAATCAAACGCTAGTCCGTTCATGCAGGGCGGCATTTCTCGGTATTTCTAGCATCTCGTCTCCACTGTTCAAGATATTCGTCTTCCCTCTTGGCTGCTACTAGCCACATCGTCATTTCTCTTTACTGATTCCTTATTCATGCCATTTGACGACGAACGGTTGCGTTGACTTTAAAAAATATCCTCGTGAGAAACGAGCATATTCCTTTTTTTTCTTTTTTTGCAATGGAAAAGTTTGATGGAATTAACGAGAAACCTTGACTCCTAAATAGCAAAATGGACCGATGTTTCTCTTATCTTTCTCCTCTTGGAATTTCAACTTGTTATTCTCGAGGCAATAATTTGACACCTGCGTGAGTATCTCTCCCGAGACTTTGCACTTCGGTAAATCGCTCTTCAGGAGAGAAAGGAAGAAAGAGCTAAGCACGCACGCGATCGCGACGAGGCCTCTTCTTCTGAGGACGAGAAGAGCAGAGTAAAGAGCAGAGAGTAAAGAAGAAGAAGAAGAAGAAGAAGGAGTAGAGAAAGATCCTTTGAAAGGAGGATCGAAGGAAGGTAATCGATGGATGCCCGAGGACGATCGGTGCAAGCAATCAGGACGAATGTACCAGGAGATAAAGTGAAATGGCGTCGCCGTTTAATTGGACTTTCTGACGCGTTTCTGGCATTAAGTATGATGTTGCGTTGAGTTCAATTAAAATGGAAATCGAGGATGACTCTCTCTCTATCTCTCTACCTCTCTCTTGCTCGTTGGACATTCTCCTCGGTCCATCTCCCTTGCACATACTCGCTGAATCCATGCGAGTAGACGAAACCCAACTTTTTTTCTTTCTCTCTCCTACTTTTTGTACTGTCCATGTTTTCCTCCTTTGCGAAACATCAAGGAGGGTTGCACTCGGGCGGTTCAGCTCTCGCACCTTCAGATCTGAAAATAGTTCGGTGCTCGTCCAACTCCCTAATGAACTCCAAGATTAGAAGTCGTCCCTGTTTCGAACGGTAGATACCGAGCGCAATTAACACTGAAATATCATCGGTGTGGGTCTGTTAGGGTATTTGCAGTCACACACTAAGCGACTCTCTTAGTTGGAGAGAACTTCCCTTGTTCTTCTCCTAGAGAGTGGGATCGGATTGTGGAACAAGGGACCAAAGAACCGACCAATTTTATGGACTTTTAAATTAGCCGATTCTCGATTCGTGCCGAAACATTCTCCTTCTCTTTTTGAATCAAAAATGGTTGCTTTAGATCCAGCTATTGATTATCTCTAAAACGTCATCTTTCTCAAAGATATCTTTGATTATGTAATTTACATTAAGGGTCAATGTTCGTGCGCGGTTAAATAATCGCAAATCAGAAAGTTAAAACGAAGAGATAGTGGGGATCTCGAGACAAGCACGCTAGAATCCTGAGCTGTTGCTGTTGCTACTGCTGGTTTAAGTCTGCCACCGTACGAGCGAATCGTGGTCAAGCAAGAGAGAGAGAGAGAGAGAGAGAGAGAGAGAGAAAGAAAGAGAAAGAAAGAAAGATTCTCAGCTGGCGCTAGGTAGAGACTTAATAAGACATCGTGACTCGGCACAATGTCAGGACCTAAGTGATCGGTTAATTGTACATTAAACCGTACATAATAGAATTATCGGCCAGTAAGAAGACAGAGAAAAAGAGTGAACCAGCCCAGGCTAGTTCGAAAGGAAGACCCAAAACTTAATCGGTAGATTTCTCGACCTTACTTCTGAATGGCTTGTACCAATTTTGTAAATCTGTTAAAAGTGAAATTGCGAAAGGCAAATCGGTAAAAGATTGCGAATATCTTGGCGGAGATCTACGATCATGAGAGATTATATTGGCCAGGGAAAAAAATGTTTTATTAGAAAGGTGTCAAGATCGAGAGCACTCGCATATTCCTTCGAGCATTATTAATACCCGTTTCACGACTTCATGTGTTCAAGATACGTCATGGCGCGTTAAGATGATTCCTTTCGTGTTTATCCGGTGCTATTCATTATCCCAAGGAAGGAAGTTACAATGTGTACGCGCGGATTCACCGTGTCAACGTAATTAATACGCTAGACGTAATAGGAAGAAATGGTTAACGAGTCGGTCCTTAGAGTACATGTTCTATCACTATCGTTTACGTGCAATGATCGAAAACCGGAACGCAGATCTCCTCAACCTTCATTCTGAAAGTTAACGCGAACGTTACCTATTGACTATTTCTTCTTCTTCTTCTTCTTCTTCTACTTCGTTGCAGCATTTATGTTACAGCAGCACGTGCGCGGCGCTTCCTTCACTTGGTTTATTAACCACGGCTTAATTCGTCGTTCTCTCGCATTATAAAGCAAAATGATCTCGCCGATAGGGGTATTCGTTAACTGCCATTAATTAAGACATTATCACGTCATAATGATCTCGAGAAGCGAAGAGCTTTAATGAATGAATGAAACACGCCTTATAAATAATTAATCTGTCGATTAAGCCCTGACCATTGAAAGTGATCATGCCATAGCGATTAAACCTCTATCACTATCTCTATATTTACTGCATCTTTCTTCCTCTTTCTCTTTCTATCTCTCTTACTTAATTTCTGTAGAAATTCTATGGACGGTAAGCAAATAATGTTTCCTTCGTAAAGTGCCTTTTTTCGGGTTCTTTTCTTACTGCTCGCACGTACGCACAAGCAACGTAAAATAAACCAGTTTGACGACGCGACGTAAACGTCGAGGTACGAGACGAGTACGCGGCTTGTTGCCTTCTTCCACGAAGAAAGGATTAAGACCAGCGAGTACGTAATTCGGGAGAGAAGGTAAAAGAGAAGAACGAGAAAAAAAAAGAGAGAGATACTGACGACAAATGCGTCTTTCTCGTCGAAGTTAGTCTCTTTGCGTGAAAGAACAGGAGCGGTAGCTACCTATATATATACTTACTCGCTCCATCTTTCATTGTCACAATGTTGAATGCCTTTTATGTGTGTTAGTAAATATGTATGTGTGCATTCACGTATATGCGTACTACGAGTCCGTTCTCGGACTCGAAACTCGAAAGTTTCCGTCGTCGATCCGCGATCGTTCCTTTCGATCTCCTTTTCCGATTGTCCCCGTCACCCCTCCGTCACTAGTAGCAAGACGTGCCTATCTCCTTCGCACGATTACCATACCATCTGCATACCGTATATATCTATGTATATTTTTGTTGTCGTGCGAGCGCTAACACTTCTCGTTTTCGACTATAAAAGTCATTTCTTAGTCCATTATTAAACTCGTTCAGATTTTTTTTCCAGATATAATAGAGTGCTGGACCATGTGTAGAAAGATCCTAAATTGTAAGATTATCCTTGTTTCTTTTTGTTTTATTTTTATTTATAGTTATCTCTCTCTTTATGATGTGTCCACGTGATGAAGATTCATGTGTGCGTAATGTGGGTAGTAAAAATAGCACGTAAGACTTTACGGACGTGGTAAACGTTATTTCCTAACGTTTTCCTACGCACGTCAAGGCCAAATCATCGATGTGACACAATATGAAAGTAGTATGTTCGAGTCCTTCGATTTAATCGCAAGTAAGGGTTTACAAACATGATCGTTGTTCATTATATGACATGACAAATTAACCCTTTATAAACCAATTTTTTATCCTATCTGCAAAAATATTACGTAATCTGAAAGTTATATCTCTAATGTTATTTATATCAATAAAATTATACTATACATAGTAATTGTTATTTATATTAAAAAAAAAAATAATAAAAACTTCAGATAAATATCAACAACAACACGTGCAATGATAAAATTAAACCCCTTGGCATTTATCGAATAAAGTATTCTTCAAATTATTTTTATAAATATTTCAAATAAATATTTTATATGAATATAGTTAAATTAATAATAAAATATATATTAATATCAACATGCAATAACATAAGCTGCAAATAAGAGTTATAAACAATATTCGATTGGATGACATTTAATTATTTCTATTATAAATTAATAATAATTATTCCGATCATTATTTTACCAAATAATTTTAGCATTAATTAATACAAATTTTAACAAAAAAAAAAATAGAAATAAAAATACAAATATGTGATATTAAAATAACTAAGAATTATAGTAAGTCCAATTTAAAATAAAAGTCAATAAAATAATTTTTCTTATAATTTATTATTAAATCTTGTCGATTTTGAACATATTGAATGGGTTTTTAACATAATGGCAACATTTATATCAAATAAAATAGGAAAGGTAAACTAGACGACTTTGATCAACTATAATATATTTTCTACGTAAAGGCAAACATGAAAAGCGAGACGTAGTAAGTCGTTTGGAGAAGCTATTCGTAAGAGAGAACGTTGGCGACGACGACGGGTTGTATCTTGGACGGACATCGATTTCGTCATCGTTTCTTTTTCTCTTTCTCTCTCTATCTCTCTTTCTCTCTCTCTCTCTCTCTTCTCTCTCTCTCTCCCTCTTTCTCTATCTCTCATGTATACGCATAAACGTGTGCGTGCTTATATGCGTGAACGATATGCGAATTACGCGCGAGAAACACAGGTGTATCATAGGACGTTAATGTATGTGTGTATGCGTGAACTACGATTGCGTACGCGCGGCGCACCCAACGCTCACTTTGTCACCGAGGCCTCGGCTCCTTCGACTCGCAACAGACAGGAGAAAATCGTCCGCGAACGTAAGCTTACTGATCGAAATCGAATGCTCTCGTAAATACTTCTTGATCTTTTTTTTTCTTCCAATTTATTAAACTCACGTTCATAGCAGAGACTCTTACACATTTCTTTCAAAATGTAAGTAAGACTGAGAGAGAAAAAAGATGTATGTGTGTATACTCGATATGCCTTCTTATATTTCGCCAGCTTCCACTCTCAAGTCTTTCATTCGTCGTCTATTAAGGCGTGGTTTCTGGGTATTTCTCTCTTTCTCTCTCTCTCTCTCTTTCTCTATTTTATATCATTCTGATTAAAGTTTAACAGAGAAATTCGAAGAAAAATATAATAATCTTTTGAAATGATTCTCTTATTTAAAAAAAAAGTTATAATAGGAACAAATTTGCGAGCCACCCATTGATGAAGATATAATTTTAAAACGATATTTATTATTGCCTTTGATTTTTGTGAACAGTAATGATTCAGAATTGCCGGAAATGTTTATTTGTTTTCAAATGAAGTAAGTTAAGATATTTATGAATTCATGGGTTTGAGCTGACCAGATAAATATAAATATACATAATTTATGACGGTTAACAGTTAAGTTAGGTGAGTTTACACGAAAGAAAGGATAAGCTGGAGGGTGAATTATCGTAATAACAGAGTCACAAACGCCGATCCATCGACAAGTAAAAAGGTACGCGGCTCGACCAATGACATTGTACCCGTTTAAGCACGCCTAATCGTCCGTCCCGTCCAGATGCTTGAGTCTGTTTAAGAGAAGAAGAGATACATCGTCTTGTAGCGAGTTAAATAGGAAAGTAGATATGCACGCGAGAATGCACCTATAAACGACTAGCACGCGATGCATTGAGCTCTTCGAAGAGGCTCGTGCTACCTAGAAATCGTCATCGCTACCACTGTGCATCGTCCTTCAAATCCTGACTCATCATTCACTTATTTTTTTTTTCCATTCTTCTTTGAAACATGTCCAAATCCTCCTCCTTGTTTTTATTCTTCATTTAATATTAACCAGGGTCAACTTGTGGTCAGATCTGCAGCTCGCGTATAAGTGATCCGTTGCAAACTCTTTTCAAAAATTTACTTATTAAAGATTATAAAGTAACTCTTTATGCATAATAAAATTATTACATTAAAAAAGACTATTTTACAAATAGAAAAATGCTGAATATATACAAATAACTCCTTACCTTGGATATTTTTTAATCATTTAATCATTACTTAAGATTAAAATTTGCTTTAGAATGACAAATAATTTATGTAGTTAATTCTTAAAATTAATTGACATATTGTGCAACAAAAAGAAAAAAATTGTAAATAATATCATGAAGTTGTACTATTTTGTAAGGGAGAAACATATTTATCTGATAATAGACAATTATCTAATATATAGATAAATTGACACTATATATATTTACATTTAAATTATTACTTGACATTAAATAGAAAAATAATGGTGCTACTTTAAAGAACATAATTTTATTATCGTTAAAGATAGTCTATACTAGAACGTTAGAAGTTTTTCAAGTAAGTAATGCTATGACGCAATACGCAACGTCCGTTCGAAGAGCTTCATCATTGTCGTTGTACATAGGTAAGAAAACTACGTCATATTGACGTGTCGCAGGCACGTCCAATCAAGTTCGAACTTATTAAGAGGCTATCATTTGTTTCGATTTGCTTAATCTTATCGCGCTACACTACCGTTACATTAGCATTCCTTTTATTTTACGAAACATCGAAAAGAATTGTAAAATTTCGCTCAACTGATGTGAAAAAAGAGAAAGAAAAATATACATAGAGAGAGAGTTTACGAAACGAGGATGAAAGGTGCCAGGGACGAGGCGCAAAAGAGCGAAGGGAAGGAGAGACACGATCCTCGGATTCCATGGGAGATTAGAGGGACGAATACCGGGAAGGCCGACGACATTTTATAGCTGTCGTCATTACATCATCGACAGAATCATATCGGCACAAATACACCTGGAGAAAATCTACTAACTCTTTTCAAACGTCACAGTCCGTAAGGATAATGAGATGTTTTTCAATTATTTCATACATAAGAAAATAATCGAATATTTACAAGCATTATGTTTGTTTTATTAATGCGTGCTGACATCACACTCAGTATAGTACCCTACATAATATAATAGAATTAAATTTTCTTTATCATTCTCTTTCTCTCTCTCTCTCTCTCTCTCTCTCTCTCTCTCTCTCTCTACATTTTCTTGAGCTATGCCTCCAGGAATTTTGAAAGTATCTTGCCAGAGATACGGTCTCCATTAAAGGAACATTCGATCATGCTATAATTAAAAACGATCCTTGATGGCCATCGGAGATAATATGAGGCGAGCGTTAACGAGGCGATCGCGTTTAAAGTTCCGCTAACTGTTTCTCAAGTTTCGCTAAGCTAAACGTTATAAAGATATTTAATTGAATATTATTTGGAATTTTGGTAACATCAAAATGAACTCAACTCTTCGAGACCAGTTTTCTCTTGTATCGCCGCTCCCAAGTATTCAAGATCGAAACATAAATTCTAAAAGACACGTTTGATTTAAGTTTAAAGAGAAATACGAGCAAGCTTAAAATAAAAATATAATACAATGTGTTAAGGGTGTAGTAACCCTGTTTGAATGAGTCGTGAATAGATGATCGTCCTTGACGGTCTACTTTAGTGTGGCCTTTCAAGTTGTAGAGGAAAGGATTGTCGAGAGTAATCCCGTTATCTCGATCGCGAGTCGAGTAGCCGCTGCCTACTCTCGTTCACCTCGTGCGATAATTTACGCCGTTGCTTGTCGTAGTCGTTGTCGTGGTAGTCGTCGTCGTCGTCGTTGTCGTCGTCGTCTTGGTTACTTACAATGATACGCCACAAAGTCGGGAAAACGATGAAGTGAATATAAATTGCTCCATGTTAGCGCTCGCGCTCGCACTTGCGCTAACACGCGTATGCCTATGTCATAGCCTTAGACTTAACCTTGTCCTATCGATAATAGGTACGTTTTACTGCGTGGCGCGTTTACATGAAACACTATGTAACATTAACGTTCAAGCAAGTTCAACGCATCACATCTCTGAAAAACGAAGAACACTCCTAAGATTTCATACTGTCGGGCTTGACCAGCATCCTCGAGAAATACGGAAAGGGAGAGAGAGAGAGAGAGAGAGAGAGAGAGAGAGAGAGAGAGGGAGAGGGAGAGAGAGATCAAAAGAAAAAGGAGAAAGAGAAAGAAAGAGATCATATCTCGGCCCTGGCGTTTCTCTAAATGTCAGACAACTATTCCTCGTTCTCGCGGTCGAACGTGTTTGCCGGGCCGAGCGTGTCCGTAAATAAGCCGCAAATAACGTCGCTTTCGGCGTAGTCGCAAAACGTGTAAAAGGCTTATTCTCTCTAGTAAAAAAGAAAAACTCGTAGGAGTTAAATCGTAGAAAAATTCCGTCCTAGCAAGATCCGTAAGATTTTTTATGAAAGACTTAAAGTAAGATAATAATATCAAAAAAATATAAACTCACATGCTAAAAAAAGTATACTTGAATTCGAGTAGTACGTTTACGTATACCTTCGTTTTACGTTGAACATATATGTATGTAAGCTACATATATATATATATATATAATTATGTCAGCGTTATATTGTATACTTCAGTTAAATCATATGGAATCTTTAGGTCTTACCCGAAATAACTAGACATTTTAAGAAAAGCACATAAACAGAATTTTATTATATATTAAAACTAGTAGTTTTAGGAAATAATAAAGTTATATACAATATGAATTCAAAAGATGCGAACAGTTAAGTCGATAGAACAGCATGACTAACTGCAAATCTGTTTTCAAAGGATAGAAAGAGCTAAGAACGTTTCTACGAGCATTCATTGTTCGTGTGTATTTTATTTTCGTTTTCATAGTTTTCGAAGGAAACCTAATTTAATACCTTAAATCAATAGAGAAACTCTATTGCACGATTCGATAACCTTCACTTGGAAAACCATATAACGAAGAAATACATTTTTTTTGTCTCTTGATTTATAACTGTGCAGTATAGATTGATATTGAAACGTAAAATCGATGAATTTATTTTTAATACTTGACATCAAATTTCAATCTGATACCTAAACTATCTCTTTAAAATTCATATATTAATTTTAATTAATTAAATTGAGTAATCTTTGCAGTATTTCATATTTAAACATGTCAATATAAGTTATTTCTGGATTTACCTGGTCATTTCACAAATTAACAGATCTCACGAAGTACCAGCAACAATATAAAATTAATAATATAATATTTATTTATAAAGTAATCATTCATCTGTTATTGTTCGAAATAATTTGTATTACATTTGATGATTTCTGTCGATCTTTAAAACAACTGGCGAATTTCTTGATGAAAAAAGACGGTGATTTTGATGCAATGAATTTAATATCGAGGTACCGAATTAATTGCTATATACCTAATATATATATATATATATATAAAAATAGTTTTGCTGGCGATCTCGCTCGCCTTCATCGCAAGAAAATTACGCAATAAGTAGAAGTCGTTTGGTTAGCTTCGATGTTGCTCCTTAGACGTTTCCACAGAGCTTGTTAAACGAGCGGATAGAAACGACACACCGTAACGTATAGCTTGTACATTGCTCGTGATCGCTCTCGAAAGTGGAAAAAGAAAATGGCTTAGTGGGGCAGGAATCGACTCGAATCAACATGCTACTGTTACGAGGTCTTTCGCGAAAAGCTTCTTTCTTTGACCTGAAAAGTGGAAAAAAAAGGAGAAGAAAAAGAGACAACAAAATTGGAAAAGATTTCGAAAAGAATAAAACAGAGAGAGAGAGAGAGAGAGCGAGAGAAAGAGAGAGAGAGAGAGAGAGAGAAAGATACGAATACGATGCAAGTAGGCCTGAAATTCTCGCCAGCGCACGAGCGACCTTTCGTCCATGTTAATAGCGATTATCGCGACTCGCTTGAATTTAGAAACAGGTCGTTCTTCCTAAACTGAGCCATAAATTGAACTTTCCCCCGGAGCTCTCATACGGTCGACCTCATTCGATCCGACGTGCCTCTTCGTCTGACACGAGTCTTTTAGTCTTCTTCATCGTCATACTGTCCGCAAAAGCGTTCAATCCTCCCTACTCCTCTTTCCCCGTTCTTTTTTCCCATTTAACTTGACATTCCGAATATATGTATATAATTATTTTATTCTGTATTTTTTTTCTTCTTTAATTTATTATACATTAAATTAATCTTTGCCTAAAGTGTCGAAATTTTATTCTAATTGATAATCATTATTTAAATATTGCCATTTTTATTTTTCCAATTTGCCGAAAATGTTAATATACCATGGATTTTATCATTTACTGTCTTTTATTTTGTAAAAAGTTAGGTGGTCTTTTAAAAAATCCACTTGGTTTTTCTTACATTTTTGTATAATTCAACATATTTAAATTTAAATACGAAAAAGGAAATAATTTCTGTATGAAAAGAATATCGAATTATAAAGGAATAATCGATAGAAGGTATTTTTTTTTGTTTCAAATTAAAAGTTCACATCGAGGATCTTGTTGAAAATGCTAGTGCGTTCAAATCTAACTAGTGAACTTGGAGCAAGGACGAATAAAATCGCATTTAACGAGACGCGATACGTTCTCGCACGCAGCGAAGATTTCACAACTTGTAACCTCTAAGGTGGAATGCGTTTAACGTTAGACGCCTACAGGACGCCTCCTCCTATATGCCTACCGTTGTCGTCGACATCACTCTAAGGCCGTGAAAAACCTTGGACGAAAGAACGTTGCAACACTAGCCTTTGAATCTCGGCTGACTGCCAACCATTTCAGAAACTCTTCGTTATGTGTAGGCGGTATCTACGCACGCAATTTTCCATTTTTTTTCACCTTTTTTTATTTTACAATCCTCTAGTTGTCCTCGTCGAAGAATTCAATTATTTTTTGGAAAAAAAGAAAGAAAAGAAAAAAACACGGCCGTTGTTTTCAGTCTTTCTAAGTTAGAACTAAAACAAAAACAAAAAAAAAGAAAGTCTAACGAAAAAATGTAGGGAATCGTGGAAAGACCGAAGAGGGAATAAAGAGAAGGGTTTTAGTGGTTGTGGACTTGCTACTCTTGCTGGATATAATAGATGACGGCGGTTTCGTCGAGTCGAAAACGTCGATGGGTAGCGGGAGCCCTTATCCGAAGGTATCGGGCCCTAGTTAAATGGCCGCTGGAGCACTAGATCAACGACAACTTTCGGTTTTTAGCCTTTCATGTGTCCGATTGGGGGGCCCCCATCGAGGACTTATAAGAGCGAGAGAGCTGCGGCTAGAAAGCAAAGGATGCCAAAGGAGGGCATCTTCCTTCTAACAAATAGAAGACACGCGTGCACACCATTGACTTGGCCCTCTCTCTGTAGTCTTCTTTTCTCTTCTCTCCTCTTTCCTTTCTCTTTTCTTGCCCTTTTCCCTTCTTTTTCCCTTTTCTTTTGCTCTACTCTCGGAGTTCTCTAACTCTGCCATGAGAAAAAGAGAAAGAAAGGGAAAGAGAGAGAAAAAGAGAGAGAGAGAGAGGGGAGCAAAGCCGGGGCCCCTCAGCGGCCCAGGCAAGATAAAACGGCGGCGGAAGGAATTTGGTGGAGGGCTGTAAATATTATAAAGTGACGCTACGCAGAATGCGGGACCTCAAAGGTTCGCCGAGAAAGAGAGGAAAGAGAGATAGAGAAAGAGAGAAAGAAAGAAAGATAGGAGACTACTTCTCTCTTGCTGGGTTGGCTCCTTAGTTCTCCTCCGAAAGAAGAGGAAGGAGTCCTCGCGGAGGACAATGCGAACGATCGGACGTGAATTACGTCCTAGAGGGATAACTCGCGCCACTGTTCGCGATGGGGAGTCTCTTTGCCTCTTCTCCTTTACCTCTTTAGCAAATACTCTTTCTTGAAATTCGTCTTCATAGCATTTTCCAAGTGTCTTCTTCCTCTTTCAGATAAGGAAACTAAAATCGATATTATTTTCTTTATTTACTTTTCTAAATTATTTGCCTTGATGGTAATAGTGAGATTTGTAAGTAATCGATCAACTAATTTTAATTAAGGAAACACGTTTAATTTCTAATTTCTTAATAATTATATTATCTCTTATCCTTGAGTTTTATTTCTTCGCAATTTTGTAAAAATAAAAAAATGGACCTTCTCATCGATTACTCATATTTATTATTAACTTGAATAAATCGCTCGCTATTTTTATTTAAGTGGACCGTTCGACTAGAGGTTAAAAAAATATTCATTTGCCTACAGCTATATTTCTTTTTTTTTAATGATGTTTTTATTAGGTTTTTATTTTTTTAAACTCTTAAAAAAGTTCCTATTTATTTGATCAGTATTTTATAAAATATGAATATTGAGTTTTGTATAAACAATAATTTATCGTAATTTTAAATAAATGGTCCAGAATTTATAGTAGTAATAAGATTGTGACAAGGTACATATTAGTAAAAGATACATGATATTTTTTTATAATTACGTATCATCTATTTAAAATACTGCGTTTTTTTCACTCTCCCTTTTATGGGTTTTGGTCACTTCTTTACAAACACCTTCTCACGTTTATCCAATACTACCAAAAATGTTGAATCTTTTTACCACCTCTCTGGAATCAGCAGTAGACAGTTTGTGTTTCTTTGAACGGGCCCTTATTCGTATTACTAACCGTGCTTAATTAAAATCCTGATAGTTTTTATATTAATTAGTATAACACTAACTATTTATTTTAAATACTAATCGAAAATATTGCAAAATATAAATCCAATAAATAAAAGACTTTACATATATTTTCAAGTAAAGAAGATACTCTTCACTTCCATCAAAATCTCATTCATTTATAACAAAAAATATCCGAAATTTTGACTACTTCTTTTGACATCTAAGTGGATATATAATTCCTAAAGGCTAACTGCGTTTTAGAAGAAGATGCGTAAAGTGGAAGGATATAGATCGCATGCACAGTCAAGGAAACAAATTAAGTGAGGTCTCTTTTGACAACGACACGAGCACGCTCGAAAACACAAAGTTGTGGATGATCCTTCTTACTCTTTCTCTTCCATATGAGTAAGACACATAAAAAAAGCTCGAAGAGCTAGCAAGGAGTTTGGCAAACCGCAAATATCATTCCCCATGCGAAATGATTTCCTTGGCTTCTTCTCACGGCGACAACGATGAACCGCTAATCATGTTCTTACGCGTTGCCGAACGAATAATACACGCATCCTCTCGTATAATGCAATAAGCATTTTAGATCGTCCCTCTCTCTCTTTCTCTTTCTCTTTCTCTTTCTCTATTTCAAGAACGAGCCGTGGAAACGATCGAGCTGCCCACAAAAACCACAAAACCACAACCGCCCGTAAACGCAAGCACGCGCCCGCTCCCGTCCCTCGATCGTCCCACCATCTACCTACAATACGGTAGGCACGCGATGCTTTCAGTCTACAAAATAGAAGAATCTATTTATCTATCTTCTTTTCTCCTTTTAACATGTTTATGCATGAAATCATTCAAAATACAAAGAAATTCCATGAAGTAAATATCTACTCTTTTTCTTTTAACTGACTGCGTCTAGGTTGCGTCTGCAACCGATAATTGTCAAGAGCATGCAAAGAGTCAATAGAGACGAAGAGCAAGGAAGAAGAAAGAGAGAGAGAAAGAGTTAGTAAGGGCCAGTTTAACGTTGCAATTTCGTCAGGTTGCCATTTGCCGTCCTCACGCAAAGAACACGCCTTTTCCGCGAATTCAAAATCGGCGAGCGTTTCACGATGCCGCCTCGAGTAAATTTTACCGAGGAAAAACGATGATGACGGCGTGTGCGAGTCGATTTAACGGTAGAACGCTGTAAGGGCCACCCGCACGCAGTCCAATCGAAATCAATCCGCAACGCTTACTTTTACTTTTGATTATACCGATCCGTCTTCTTGCTTTCCGATTGTGTACCATTTAAAATGAATAAAATATTCACTAATATTATATCGATTAGTAATAGATACTAATTCAAATCATTAAATATCGATTAATCGAAATTATTCAAATCGTTCGTATATTTTTTAGATATACCGCTACTTTAAGATGATACTAACGATCCATTTTAACCGGTTGAGAACGGCCAGAGAAGTCTAAAGGAGAAAATATTCTTCAAGTAGAACGTCGAGAATTGTCAATCGAGTCGTGTTAGTTTGCTAGAGAGAAGAGAAAAGACCATAGCTACAAACGGCTACTTGAGTGTCTTTTCTGAGGAAGACTCTTACGGGTGAAAGGGGTGTAGAGGAAGAGGAATTTGGGAAGGATAGAAGAGGGCTAGGGATGCAAGAGGAAAGAGAGGGAAGACAGGTGATGCCCGAGGAGGGCCCGAGGCACACGAGCGCTCAGAAAAAAGAAAAAGAGAGACTAAGAGAGACTAAGAGAGAGGGAGGGAGAGAGAGGGAAAGGGCCCAGGCACACACGATTCGAAGCACACGAGCGCGTAGGCATTTTAACGCACGGCATTCTTCCTGCGTCGGGGGCCCCCGACGAGATCGTTCGCCGACCGGCGTTAACTTTGCTTCTTTGCGATGAGCAACAGAAGAGAAAGAGAGAGAGAAAGAGAAAGAGAGGGAGAGAGAGAGAGAGAGAGAGAGAAAGAGAAACACTCCTTCGTGCCGGCATGGCAATGTCGTTACGAAGAATTCGATTCATCTTGATATTTACACGCGCTACCAAATACTTTGCTCCTCCTTCAAGTAGGTATATATCCTCCGCACGTTTCAATCTTTATCTCAGCGATACGATTTTTCTTTTATTCCTATGCTACAGTATTTCGCATAAATATATCGGCATCCGGGACAAATAATCATAACTTTATATTCATACTAGTATTATTTTAGTATGCGTAATATGATTTGATAATATGACTAGTAAACATCAAAAATCTTGAAAAATGTTCAAATTTAAATTTATGTCTTAATTACGATATATGTTAAATATTATTAATTTTTTTTTTTTTTTTGAAATTTTCATATTTATTTTTTTTTACAGACACCTAGAATACAAAAATTTAATAACAATTGTGCCCATAATTATGAAAGTGGTCTAAGTCATATATCTCTTGATTCGATATATTTAAAGATTTATACTTGAACACTATATGAATTCTCTACAATATTGAAATAACAAACATTATCTAACGATTCATTTTTGATAATATCATGAAAATTACATTGAATTTATTTAGTTTATAATAATGTAGTACGTAATAACTGATAAACTCATTTTTTAATAATTTTGACTTAGACCACTTTTATAATTATGGGCACAATTAAACTAAAGAAACAAATAGATATTCAGGATCTAGCACATGGTTGGAAAAGTATATCGATTATGCATTAAACTTTACATTTTAATTTTATCAATAAATAAATATATTCAATAAAAGTTATATGTATAACAAATCAGATTTCGTGATAATATTATTATATTATTTTACGATGCAATATTCTTTAGATTCTATGTTTTAAATATTATATTCACAATGCAAATTACTCAACCTACGATTTATTTTTCATCGTCTCGCTTATCTTTCTCGTAAAAACCTGCCAACGATAATAAAACTTCTTTTATTCTTCTTCCTCCTCCTACAAGCATTGATTAATATAATCGGTCGTGAGAATGATCGAGGCGCATGTAATATCTTTACGTAAATGCTTATCTGGTAGAATCAATGATCATTCAATACGTCAATCGAAAAAACTCGAACGAGTTTTACTTGAAAAAATATTTATCATACAGGTATGTTTTACACGTATACTAGGTATACATATGTGTGTGCGGTAAACGTTCGAAAACACATTTCGTGAAAGAGGAATCGGTTTCGTGATCGTAATGGTTACGCCTCAAGGGAAACACGCTCTCCTTCGGAACTACCTTCACAGAATTTCGAGAGCCCTATCTTTGAAATTTTCTCTTCGATTTCCTCGTCATCCTTAACGAAATCTCTATTCAGCCAAATATAACGACGTTAATTCGAGAGGACGGCACTACTTGTAAGACGGTACAGACATCTCTGCGAGCTGGGTAGTCTTCGAGAAGAGGATAGGAAGAAGAGAGGTAGTGAGCCACGTGAAAGGAGGGCGGGGGTTGGAGGGGAGGGTGAGAGAACCAACGTGGCATCAGCAAACACAATACCTCTGCATTTACATGTGCATACAAACAACGCGTCGAGAATTATACTTACCAAGGGAAGGAAGTACAAGAGACTAGAGAGAAGGAGGAGTAGGAGGAGGAGGAGGAGGAGGACGTCGAAGGAGAGGGCCATGGCATGGCGTTGGTTGCTGCGCCTTGACAAATGCGCCATAATATACGCAGCTTCGATTCACCTTCCTTCGTCTCCAACTCTTGCAAAGCTTTGTTTCTCGCCGGAAATATTTGTCGCGGGATTGCGAGAACTCGGGTTCGGGAACGAGTTTTCTACAGATATACTGAGTTGTGATCTTCTCACTAGGGACCGAACGTCCTTCTTCCTTCTTATCAGAACATCTTCGATTTACAAGCAACCTACGTTCGAAAAAAAATCAACATATTTGTTTTCCATTTCTTTCCCCTATTCATAATGATCCATAAAAGGAGAGAAAATGAAAAGGAGAGAAAAGTAATGGCTTTTGAGCAACCCTCTTGTAAAACAAACTTGCATGTGTGTGTTCCGAGATCAATTACTCTCTATAGCTATTGAATAATAATAATACAATGAGAAACCGTTGAATGTGCATACGTTTAGGTGTAGGTTCTCTCCTCGTAGCACCGTCTCGCCTTTCTCTCTCCTCTTTCTCCTTCTTACCGCCATCGAAGAGTCAGAGACCACTCTCCAGGCCGCGTATAAAGTTGCCATCGTGCGTTCGTCCATGCGCTTGTTCATTCATAGTGGTCCGGTGAATGGCGCGTCGAGAAACGTATAGTAAGCGTACACTATAAGCGAGAGAGTACATCGTTTATCTTTCTTTCACTGTAGAAGCCTATCTAGAGAGCAAGATACTCATTCTTATTAGTTCTTCTCTTGGTTTATCACTTACGAATGCATCTCTCTACCGTTACAAATCTAAATTATTATAACCTTCTTCTTCAGGTGAATCCAATAACTTCTCTAACATCAGGGAAAGAAAAAAGAAAAAAAAATACGAGTCCTCGTGGGATTTTCCTTGTCTTTGGTTTTTTTATTTTTTATCGAACAAAGTCCTTATACGTAAGCGCACGTATCCATGTAACTCCACCCGTTACGCAGTACCTTTTTTGTCCGTCTTTACGTCGTTCGAGAACTTCACTCGAGAAAAGAAAATAAGAAACAAGCGTTTAACCGAAAGAACGCTGAATATATCGTTCTCTTCGTTTCTCATTTTAATGTCTCATATGATGTCATCGTCAACAAGGCCGTGTGCCAAACGGACCCAAAACTGAATTTCTCGACCGGTCTACTTCATCGACCACCTTTCCTACACTTCTTTTTATTTATCGTTCTTCTTCTCGTCTACTGCAGTTATGGAAATTTTCTATCGACCCTAAGCAATTTATCTCAACAACCAATCTCTCTATCTTTTTCTCTTATGTAACATAAATGAAGAAGCTAGATACTGTCTTACGAAAATTTCTTCAAATTCTTATACTTACAAATTTATATCGTAATCCAAAGAAAGATTGAAGAAAAAGTAGGTCTTTATCTCGCGATCGGGCACGCACCCAAAGAAGAGAAGCCACAAATGGGATCGCGAGTCCTTTCTTGAAAAACACTGCGTGTTAAATGTCATATTCGAGAAAAATCAAAAATGAATCTTGTACAACTTATATGTTTTGTTAATCTATGCTTGTTAAAACAAAGAAGCTTTGTAGTTAAACCGATAAAACTTATAATTTTGTTTATGAATCTATTGCATTAAAACTCAAATATCCTATTTCAATAGATAAAACGCGAAATGCGACATATGGGATATAAAACACCTGCGTATATTCCAAGCTTTACTTTTCTTTTCTAGTCTTTCAAAAAAGCGTCTCTAATGAACCGGTCGAGTAGGTTGAAATATCGCGTTAATATAATCGTCTTAAGATCTAGATAGACGCGTTCGAATATCGTACTTCTTGATCATCGTAGCGATGGATTAACGCAATGGCAAACAAGCCGTCTGACCTTTTAAAAAGTCGTTTGACAAGTGCGCGTAATTATAGACTTTAAATGTTTTTTATTTTTTCAATAATCTGTAAAGCACACGCAAACAAAGAATCTTGTAAGAATTCGTCTAATAAAACTTCACCACGTCGGTAAGCAGATACGAAGGTAGAAAGAAGGAAGGGTCTCGACGAGGCCCTTCTATTTCGGGTCCCTTCGACTTACCGGCAGAGTTTCGAAAGGGTGCTGCAGAGATATGCAATCTCGGTCTCACACCCTATATTTTTTGTGACACCTGGAGGTTACCGATCTTTCGAGAGGAGATTTCAACGTTTATTATTAGCAGATGTCGCTGAGATCTCGAAAGAGTATAGAGTTTATGTAAAGATTGAAAATAATGCAATTATCAGGTAAAACTTGCTAGCGGGTGTTCATACGAGAGACGTACGCTAATACACGCGCCTAGTAGTGGGTCAAGGACTCGGAATGTTGGGCAGTAAAGGTCTCCCCTCTCGCAGACGCGTCAGAGGCGAAGGAGGAGCCGGCAAAAGAGTAGGAGTAGTAGGAGGATGAAGATGAGGAGGAGAAGGTGGAGGAGGCCCTCAGAGGATCTTCTATCTCTGATGCAACCGGGTCTGACCCAGTCTCGTTTCCATGCCACAGCGCACAACACGCTGGCGCGCTGACCTCGCCCTTGCCAAGTAGAGAAACATACCATAATAAAAGCCGCCGTAAGACAGTGGGAGCTCGCCTTCTCAGATTACCCTGATAACCTTAGCGTGGTACCGTGTTTGAGTGAGCGTCATTCATCAACCCTCAAGCAGTCGCTCGCTCGAATCTTCCTTCAGACAGACGGGCGCGCGCGCGCACGCACGCAGTACAAACGCACACATACACAAAGGTAGAAAAAGACGAACATATAGACAGACAGTAGGAGGAAGGCTTTGCTCTCTTTCGGCTTCGTGACTACCTAAAGCCTTACTACGCACGCACGTACGACAGAGAGAAAGAACAGATAACGGCCAGCCCAAGATAATTCTTCGTTAGGCACGTTGCGAGAGTCCCATGAATGAACCCGCTCGCTTGGCTTAGTCGTCTTTACTTTCGCTTGTTCTTTGTACCCTCGCCGAGAGAGGGTCGACAAAACGTGCGAGGATCGATAAGAACTAGACGACGAGTTGGTACACGACGATTCTTCTCAGATATCTCAACTTATACTCGCCAGAAAATATCTACTTCTCTGCATTATAGAGTCAAATTCCTTACCTTGTGATTATTCAAATTTCGATGACTTTTCTTTATAGAAAGAAAACGGAAATAAGCGGGAACGTAATCACGTTCGACTCGTAAGGCTGTGAAATTCATTCGGCATTTTATCAAGAAAGAGAGATAGAAAAGTAAAGACTTCCGGGCTGGCGCACTCTAACTCGGAACCTCTTTCAGAGGTCGAAAGAAAGAAAGAAAGAAAGAAAGAAAGAAAGAAAGAAAGAAAGCCAAGCCAGGCCAAGCCGCCTACCACCTTCTTCGGCCAATTACCTTCAATATTGTGACGCGGATTAGCGTCACGGCACTCTGGGATTTGCATCGTATTTGCATAATTTTGGTTGCATCTGGCACCATCACTAGCGTTCTCTTCTTTGTTGTGGTAGTTCGGACGTCACACTGGACCTCTTTCTCTTCGTTGCTTTTCGAAATAGACAAAAAGCTTGAAAATTTACAACGGTAAGGGATCTTCCGTCAGAGTCGCGTTGCTTCGAAAAAATTCGTGGAATCGAGCTGGAGGCTCGAGAAAGGGCTCCGAAAGAGGCTCCGCGAGAGGACTCGTGCGGCCCACGCGCATCTTTCTCTCTCTTTCTCTCTCTCTCTCTCTCTCTCTCTCTTCTTCTCTCTTCTTCTTACTTGGAGCTGGTGTGCTCTTCGGTTCGAACGCGCCGTCGCTGTCGACTCTCTCGTACAACTGGTTTTTTAAACACAACCAACGACGATGCCTATACCCGTAGCTTTCTTTCTCTCTCTCCCCTGCTCTGTTTCTTTCTCTTTCTCTCTCTATCTATCTACGTCTTCTCCTGTCCCAGCCGATAACTCTGTCCTTCTCTCTCCTTTCGGACCTTCTTCTCCCTTTTTTTACTCCTCTTTATAATCGCCAGTCGCCAGTACTACTCCAGGAACCGGGACCGGGACCCGACTCTCTCTCTTGCCTCTAGCCGCGGGCATTCCACGACGCTATTTCGCAGCACTCCGAAACTCATCCTTGCTCTGTCTGTCTCTTCTCGAACCGAAACGAGAAAAATCCATAAATGTACCTCTACGATCTACTTTCAGAATGTCTATGCAAAAATATATCCCTTTCTTTAGTCTCATTAGCAAAATCCTTAGACTCGTTTCTCCTATAGATTATATACTATATCAAAAGATTTTACAGATATGTCCATTTATAACACCTGAATCATCTATCCCACTGTCCACCAACGTGGTCTTTAGAATAGAAACGCAAACAAACAAAATATTCTGAATTGTCGCCTTATTTCTATTCAAAATTATTTATTTGGGCTTATATTAAGAACATGCTACGTTTGAAAGAAATAATTCGATAATTTTAAATCTTAAAAATTGAAACAATCCTGTTCTCATGCGAACGATATTGTAGTTTTGAAAAATAGTTTAACCGTTGCCACAATACTACAGCCCTTCCTTGTGAGGTCTCATAATAGGTATATGTCTTATATTCGATATCGTAACTCAACTCATTCGAGATCCTTGGTACTCGAGACACCAAAATTTTGACGTGTGAGTAAGAGTGCACGCAAGAGAATGAGAGAGAGAAAATAGACGAATGCACGAGTGGAAGAGTCCGCGGAGAAGGCAAACAAATAAGGAATACTTGGAAGTTGAAACGAATCTCGAAGGTAATGGCGGCCGTTGGTCGGGCTTTTGTGGCTCTTGAGTATCCTCGCAGGCGACTTGGCTACGAGTTCCGACCTCCTTCTTTTCAAGCTTTCTCTCTTCTTCCATCTCTCTATCCCTCGTGTCTTGTCTATCGTAGATCGTTCTTTAACGTTTCTACGTTCTACAAACATGTCTCTTTTTCTAAATCTCGAAGTAAGAGAGTCGTCCTCGAAACGATCCTCAAAATATTAAATAACTAAGAAATTTCATATCATTCATAAATTTGTATGATTGATTAAGAGAGCAGAAAAATTTGTAATTAATTAATGTTAACGTGTTATATTTATATGTTATAATATTAAGTAATCCTATAAAAATGTTTGAGTCGTTTTAATCAATGATACACTAAACTGAAAACTTGATTTGAGCTTTCTTCATTATTAAATATTACGTGTCCGTGTTTGAAAAAGATAGACTCGATCGATTTTATATTCCCAAGAAGATCGAAATGGTCTTGAGACTAGACTCTGAGATATCCGTAGACTGTGTTTTGTAACTTCACGTATAGAAACCAGTCTCTCTCTGTCTACGTGTTCCACTCCTTTCGAATCGAAGAAACGAGCTGCGTAAGAGGCAGCCGAAGAATGTTTTCTTTGCGATCGCCAACGACGACGATCCGTTCGCGGATGCTGTGGTACGTGGATCGCGAGGAAGAATGTCGTAGGCCAGCTACGATATTTTCTCTCTTCTTGATCGCCTTTCGTAATCAAAAGAAATTATTAGCACGAACTATCGAACTAATCTACTATTCGACTTTTCCACAACAAATTTCTAACTACTCTTTTTTCCCGTGGCTTCTTTGACCCGCGACTCTGTTCAGATTTTATCATCGATTCCTTGACGATGAAAGCGGCAGGGATATAATGCTAACACTTTAATAAGCAGAAACAAGTGACATTCCTAGAATATGTTTTTTTTCCAAAGTACTAGTTAACCTGTTCAATCGTATATCTAATATCGGATTACGTGAACTAAACGCACTTCAATATCGCGCAATATTACTCCGCGGCCTCATAATCCCATACCAGTTTCTTCAAAGTTACGATCCACTAATTAATATGATCTAATCGGTTAGTCTTGGCAGAGGCGACATGCTTTTCTCTTTTTTTTTTCTTTTTATCTAAGCTACGTGACTACTCGCCTATATTTAGTACAAATTTTGCAACAAAGAGGGAAAGGTTAAAGTTGACTAGAGGATAAGACGAGAGAGGGTGAATTGGCTTGCGCGGGGTCTATTCGATTATTGTAATTTACTTGTCAAACACAAATAGAAGGAAAGTCTGGAACAGGGTTATCTTCGCATGCAGACTCATAAATGATAAGTCCATTTCGTCTTTCTACCTCCTTGTGTTTACAAGCAAACAAATCCTCGATGAATACTGTTCGTTTGATGTCATCTAAAAAATTGCCTAGTTAATAAAGTTTGTTTGTAAACAAAAAAATGAAATTAAACGTTAAGTAATATTTTGGAAAGAATAGACTGGCGGGATTACTTGCGGGAGCCGTTAAGGATAAGAAAAAACCGTTGACGCAGATCGTGCGATGGTCGTCGAAGAAAAAGAGTATGGGGTTGTTCTAGCATTCATTCGATCGAAGAATGATCGATATGCATATGGTTAAGTGTAAAAGAGAGGGAGAGAGAAAAAGAAACAAGGCACACTTTTTCGGTTGGAACCTCGTTTGAATAACAGTGGAAGGAAATTTCCCTAAACGGTTCCGGGCAGGCAGAGAAAGAGTAAGAGCGAAAAAGAAGGATACAGTACGGTAATAGCAGCGTTCAAAATTCGGCTCGAGTTGCCTCGTATAATAAAAGAAACATATTAACTCGGTCCACAGCCATCGGCGGATGCTTTTCGTAGGATCCTTCTCGACAGTATGTCGCTGGTCCGCTAACCACGTGGTGATGGTAGTCTTCTTCATTCCCTCTTAGCAAAGGTGGCACAACACAGGAAATGCACGGTGCGAATGAAGTATTGCATGTGGAGGCACCCTCCACAGGCTACTACCTGCTATACCTGTTATATCGATTTCGTGTGCCACTCTCCCAAGAGCTATGTTAGGATTTTCTAGTTCTCTGGGGTTATTCGATTGAGTAAAAAGGGAGGGGGAGATTTGAAAAGATGAAAATGTGTATATATATATATATGTATATATATAGAGAGAGAGGGACGATCGAATAGCTCGCTTTGAGTACTCGAGTATCGAGCTATTGAAAAATACTTGGTAATAGTTGGAAGGAGACACCTTTCGAAGGAACAGGTCTAACACCGAGCTTGTCACCCGCACCTGGAGGAAGTGCCATTGACGCAACATCGTCCTCTTCATTTTCGTCTTTTTATTCCTCTATATATAATACAACACAGTTTCTACCTACGTACAAGTATATGTATCTACCTATCGCTATCGTATACTTTGTCTGTACTTTACACGAGTTAGTAATGTAAAGGAAAATTGGAAGAGCTTACCACTCTCGTGTCTAGTGATGTGTTTTTGCCGTTAGATGCCACACGGATTTCTTTATCCCAAGAAAAGATCTTTGGATGCAAATTTCGAAAGGTACAAACTTCTACGGAAGCTGCCACGAGCGAATATTTTCTCGTTCGAATAGACAAGGTATCTCTAACAGTAAATACACGCGCGCCCGTACATATACATACACACAAACAGGTACGCACTCACGCCCTTTCGTGAACAATTTATTAGATAGTCCTGGATAACTAGCAATGCTAATAACGCAGAGTACGGTTGAAGGAGGAAGAAGAAGAAGAAGAAGAAGAAGAAGAAGAAGAAGAAGAAGAAAAAGAAGAAGCGATAAGAGACCAGTGTGCACGGTCGTCGGATGCACGAACGTCACACTCAACGTTTCCGGGATATCATCTCTTTCGTATTCCTGGAGTTTAGAAGATCCTCCTACGCAAAACTCTTAAACTTGGAAAACGTTGAAAAATATCGAATCTCTTGATCCTACTTTACAATGACGATTCTAATCGACCAAACATAATACTTCTTCTCTTATATACCTACACAAATCTAATAAGCATCTTTTGAATTCGGAAACATCTTCTAAAAATTAGGAACAAAAAGCAATTTAAATAAGCTATGGAATTTTATGGGTGGAACATAACTTTGTAAGGTTATTGTGTCAAGGCCAACCTCAAAAGGTCTCTGCATTATTGAAGTGTAGGTCATTGGTTTCCCATATTTTTCGAGGCTAGGAGCCTCAACACACTGACACCTGTCCACTGTTGGTCCTTTTTAGGGGGGGGGGTGGATGTGGTCAGATCATCGCCTGCAAGTTCGTCGACGTATCCCATCCATTCCGCAGTGCTAACAGGTTCATATGAATTAGCATAATCGTCATAAAGCATGCAGGCCTCGATGAATTATTTATCTGTCGGAAGAAGAAGCAGGGCCAATAAGAACGAGAAAGCGAAAGAGAGAAAGAAAGAGAAACTGCGTACAATAAACGAGGAGACGAGAATAAGAGAAAGAAAAGGTTGTAAAGATCCTTCCTCCTTCGCTTTGCTTTCTCTCTCTCTCTTTCTTCCAACTAAAAAATTTGCATATTATGCCTAGTGACTTTAGATAATCGAGACTCGCGACACCTCGTATTAATTCCTTATTCCATAAGGATGACCTTAACCCAGTGTATAAATAGGGCCGAATATTTTTTCTCTTTCTATTTAGAAACGATCGTAAAACAGAAGTCCGACATATTTAAAGGAAAAAAACGGCTTTGATTTGAAATGGACCGATGATGTTTCTTCACGAGACGAAAAATCCGTTAGGTGCAACGGTTACTCGTGACTCGTGGGATACTCGATGATGACTGAAGGAAGATGCGATTGAACCCTCTTCGGGAGCATCGCAAAGGATGATCGCAAACATCGAGCGTGTCGGAGCATCGAGCACTTTTAGGCTCGTTCGATAGGCAAAACAGGCAGGATGGAGAAGGGAGGGTACGCGACCAAAGGATACACCGTGAGAATCTTTCGAAAAGTTCTTTGCTGGTGGCAAAGAACTAGAGGTTCGCGATGCTTTATTATAAATCTCGAATGATCAGTGAGCGAGAGGACTAAGAAGGAGGAAAGACAGCAGGGAGGAGGAAAGTAAGGGTGCTTTCGTAGGGGTAACTTTGCTGTTTGAATAGGAAGAGCCCAGGTAATATGCCCATTTGAATATACCTGGTACGAGCGTGTCTCTCTCGGCTCGGTCGTTGCATAATTTCAAATTCAAGGGTGAACTAGGCTGGGGTGGGGAGAGTGGGCCAGCGTGCAACCCTTCTCTTTCCTATCTGGAACAATAAATGCCCCTACTGCGTGTGAGAGAAGGGTTAACCCTCTGTAGCTCTCCGGTAGCTTCGGACGGATATATCCTTCCTCAGGTAAGTGCGATTTTGCATATATCTCCATATGTTATATAGGTATATATCTCTTCCTTTTTTGGCGCGCTTAAAGGACCAGGTATAGATCCGTATGGTGTCATCCCTATGGGAAAGTATATGCAAACCATTGTGACCCCCGCGCGTCCAAGAGAACGGAGATAAAAGATCACACCCCTAAGAGATGGATCCTCCGTCTCTTTGCTCACGAGATCCAATCCTCTAGGTTAACCCCCTTTTTCCTACATCCATCCCCACTCTTATCCTTTTATTTCCTTCCTTCCTTCCTAGCTTCCTTCCTTCTTTTCTTCCTTCCTTCTTACTTTCTTTCCACAGACGTACGTGAGATGATCGTGCATACGTAAACAGTTTTCTTCTTCGTCTATCTTAAACGTTCTCATGTCGAACACACGCAAGAGCAATAAAGGATCGAGAGATCTTGCATTGTTAGGCAAAGAAGCAACTACTGCTACTGCTACTTTTAACCGTTTTCCTTTTCGTCTCTTTAACGACTTCAACGGAAAATTTCAGATATTTTTCTTCTAAATATTTAACGAAATAAAAGAATCAAACAATTGTCATGAAATTACGTGTTTCTTATATAAAAGGAAACTAAATTTCTATGGGGTAATAAAGAGTAAGAGGAAAGGAATATATAAAATATGCTTCCTAGCGTACCTGACAGGTTTAAACAGGGCAACGTCCTTGCACCTGATGAAATTAAAATAAACGTAGTCATCTCATTTTCATCCTCATTAATACACGAAGGAACAAGTGGGCTAACGGCTTTCAACTAGAAGAAGAAAATGAAAGAGAGAGAGAGAGTAATAGAGAGAGAGGGAGAGAGAGAGAGAGAGAGAGAACGAAACAACCTTCGGCCCTTCCAGCCTTTAACAATGCGGGGAAAGAAGTTCGCATAACATTAGAGACGATTCTTCTCTTCTCTTCTCTTCTCTTCTCTTCTCTTCCGTTGTCCTTATGTTAGGGCCATGTAACGAGCACCCGTTCGACGTACAAGCTGGTTTCGTTGAGAAAAAAAACGTTGCGTGCTCCAAATCTATCTCTCCCTCTCTCTCTCTCTCTCTCTCCCTCTCTCTCTTTATCTATCTATCTGTCTCTATCTTCCCTTTTTTTTCTCAACGGTCACGGAGAGGGTCCTCTTTCAAGCTCGGCTGCAATCCCGTCGACCTCTGACGGTCGCGTGCCAACTAACCACCTATGAAACAGCCCGTGCCGAGCACAGCTATGCTAATGTATGCCGCGTATGCACCGTTCGTGTGTGCATATGCACGTGCGGTGCATTCCTGTGCAAAAGACCGACAGACCCCCACCAAACACTTTTTTTCCATCTTTCCGTAAACTCGAACGAACGAGCGAGAGAGAGAGAGAAGACATTTCGGACGAACGCCCTTTCAGCTCGATGACCCACATAACATCACCTTCTTTCTCTCTCTTTCTTTCTCTTTCAAAAAAAAAATAAAATAGGAACCATCTCACTGATTGTGAAAGCAAGCTAGTAGCACTAGCAATATCTTTCTCTACTTTTTTTAGTCACATAAAAAATCATTAGCTCGGTAAAAGAATTCGATAGTGATTGCATTATTAATAGCAACGCTGGGACGATAATAATGTGTACCGTCCTCGCACTAAAGCACTTTTTCTATGACTACTTTTTTATTTATTATTTATTAAGCAGATGTAAGTATTCGATAGAGTGCAATATTAAAGCGATGATTATAAACTGAACGAAAAGAAAGTAACACGGCTGTATGTGAGGAAGGAAAATTTTCTATTAAAACGATATGGAAATCATAAAAGCCTAGTGATTAATGATGGCTCGTAAGGTAAAGGATTAATGGTGAGCACGACGATGACGTCATCGATGTCATCGTTGATGTTTGTGTTTTTGTTGTTGGCTACCAGATTGGTTAAAATATAATGCTAATGTGAATTAACAAGCGAATAAGTATAGCACTCACGGGAGTAGATTCTAAGAAAAAGAAACAACAAATTCAAAGTCTTCTGGAGTCTCTCGAGTAAAGTCAAGTTAGATGAAGTTGGGAAAAGTAAGAAGATGGCTCAAACGTGATCCGTTATATCCGCCAAAACCAGTCGTCTCAACGCGAGTGAGTCGCGTGGGCGCACACCATTCTATATCTTTCTCTCTCTCTCTCTCTCTCTTTTTGTTTCCCTCTCTGTTTTTCTCTCTCTGTTTTTCTATAACATGCGTGAGTGAGTGCGTATGCGAGAATCGTCTGTAGCCCGGGGCCCAAAACGTGTATCGCTTCTCTCTCTCCTCATCCTCTTTGGTCCCAGAAAAAGAGTGTGTGTGTAAGAGAGAGAGAGAGAGAGAGAGAAAGAGAGAGAGAGAGAAAGATACACTCACCAAGCGGAAAGCAGACAAGGCCTACCACGATGCCGATGCTGGCTTGGGGATACGCCTCGTCTTGCTTTCTCTCTCTCTCTCTCTCTCTCTCTCTCTCTCTCTCTTTTTTCATCCTTGTTCATTCACTGAGAGCGTGTTTACGCTATTCGCGAATAATTCTTGAGTCGGAACCGTGTCTTCGGTGATTCGAAACGAATTTCGACACGATAGTAGGAATCGATACTTTCGAGAACTGAGTTTGGAAATAAAATAAATAGAGAGAGAAAAAAAAGAAACAATAAAATAAAATAAAGTAAAACGAGAATCAAGCACGTTTAATATATAAAAGAGAGGCATCTCTCTCTCTCTCTCTCTCGAAAAAAAAAAATAAAAAAAAAAGATGAATCTACCAATCTACCTATCTATGTGTAGCTATGCATACACGCGTGACTCCATTTTATACGGGATATATCCATTTTATTCGTCGCAATTCTGCGTTTCAAAATTTTAATCGAAAGCCGCCGGTTCTCTTGCAATTTTAATATCATATACTACGAGCATGTGTACGCGCGACTGCCTCCGATGGATTATTTAAGGACCCCCTCGGTTATTGAAAACCGAATATGCGATTGTATCGGTTCAGCGAAATTTCATTCGCTCGAGTAGAAACGAACGAACAAACGAACGAACGAACGAACGAACGGATGGATAGATGGACGGATGGATGGACGTATGGATGGATGGATGGACGGACGGACGAACGGATGGATGGATGAATAGATGGATGGATGGATAGATGGTTGGAACCAAAGGCCAGAGTTTTCTATATGATTTCTCGTTTAGAAACAACCTTGCTCTCTCTCTCTCTTTTTCGCTCTCTCTTTTTCTCTCTCTTTTTCTCTTTTTCTCTCTCTCTCTCTCTCTCTCTCTCTCTCTCTCGTCCTTGCCACCGGAGAGAGAGAGATAGAACCGGTCGAAGAATTCTCGCTCGTCGAAAGGCAAGCAAAGACTGTCGAAGCTTGTCGTCAACGTGGCCCGAAACTTTGTACCCGTCGTATTTGCGTCGTAAAGTCACGCTCTCGCATCTAATTCGAAGTCCATCCGTGATATCCAGTATTCGCCATGATCATCATTATCATCATCATCATCATCATCCTCCTCATCCACATCCTTGTCGTCGTTTTCCTACACTTCGAGTATACCTACCTATGCATACTTAAATGTAGATACATTATACGACCAACGCAAAGTGTGTTGTTCCTAAGTGCACAACGACGTACTTATATTCTCCGTGTAGAAGAAATTACGAAGGAATGAATCCATTCTCTCTCTTTCTCTCTGTCTGTCTGTCTCTCTCTCTCTCTCTCTCTTGCTACCAACTCAACTCGATATTCTCACACGTTGACAGAAAGACGCGCGGACGTCGTCGTTCTCGTAGTCGACAGGGCGTGAAACGTTGTGCAGATAACGAGAGTGGAAAGGACATTCCGGTAGTCGACTCTCGCAACAAACTTGGTATAGAAAAGAAAGAGAGAAAGAGAAGGGGGAACGAGATAGGGAGAGAACAAGAGAGAGAGAGAGAAAAGAAGGTTGAATAGAGAAAGAGAGAGAGAGAGAGAGAGAGAGAGAAACAGGGAGAGCTAGGGTTACTAGCCATGTCATGAAAAACACGCACAAGCGGATTTATGATTAAACTCTCTATTTTTTCTTTTTTTTTTGTTGCAATTTTTTTCTCCAATAGAATTCTTAGAAAAGTTGGCCGAATAACAGAAGAGAATTTTTTTGTTTTCTTTTTAAATTATATATAAAAATTATTATTAAAAGAAATGGAAAGTAATTTTATAACTGTTTAGTTTGTAGTTTGATCATAATTTCTATGGGTGTTTTTTACAATTTTTCCATGCACTATAAAGTTATTATGGATTATATAGGAGGAGGCTAATAAATAATGTTGACATTGACAATTTAAAGAATATTCTATAGTAAGGTTACCCAATTTATTTAAATATAAAATACTAAATATTCTGAATAAAAATATTGGTTTTAATAATCTGAATATATACACTACAAAAACATACAATATTCTTTATTAGCCAATGAAACATATATAAAAAAAAAGAAAATAATAAAGAAATTAAGTATCATAATTATACGTTATAATTTATTTTCAATTAAAACACTAAATAATACTTTTTTAAAAGTTAATATAATGTTTTTGTTAAGAAAGTTAAATAAAATGCTTTTTAATAATAGATAAAAGGAAGAAATAAACTTAATTATATATAATCAAAGCATTGCATAAATTGATGACTGTAATAAAAGTTATGTTTAGAAATTATAGATATTTTCCACTTACATGTTTTTTTTCTGTCTTTCAATTAAGAGAAATATTAGAATATTATATATAATCTATTATAATAATTATTTTTTATAAATAATTTTCCATAATTTTTTACTAATAAACAAATTTAATGAGAATTATGAAAGGAAATATAAAAAAAAAAAACATTATCTAAGTGATCATTTAAAAAAATACAAAAAATATTATATTAGTCTGCAAATATTTCAAAAATCATTATAAAATGCAAAAACAATTTATGTAATCAGCTCTCAACATTCATTAACTAAACAAAAAGAATAGAGTTGTGAGTCATACTAACAAAATAAAAGCATTTTACAAAACAAAACAAAAAACAACATTTTCTTTTTTACAATTATTCATATTTTTCGTTTATCTATAGTCTAGACTTTATCGTTTAACATAAAGTTAATAATTTAAACATTGAATAATTAATAATTAATATTAACAGTAATAATTAATAATTAATTAAAAACTTAATAGTTTAAACATTGTACGCAAGAATTATATTTAAAAAAAATTAAGAAGAATTGAATTCTTAAAAGCTTAAAAAAGTAAAACCATCCTTTTCGTTTTTGAAGAAAGGAAGAAATAGAAAATAATTTGTACAAATGATTATAAACGTGTGGGTATTTTATTCGAGAGCTACCTTTTTCTATTAAACTATTTCTCGCTTTTGATAATTATGTATAAAGAAAGAAATATTGAAGTCGCACGTTGAAGTAACGTCATTTCTCTCTCGCGGCCTGCTGCCATTACGTTTGATGTTTGCGAATGCACTTAGAGAATATTTCTCCACCCGTTTAAGTCCGTGATTCCGTGACGTTTGTGAAAAGAATTATATAAAGTTAGCACTTAACGAATTAAGCAAATTCTGACGTCGTAAGATTCCTAACGTATACTGCGGATGTGGATGAGTAAATATTACGTCGATAAACATTCCTATTTCTTAAAGGATCCGCTATCTTCTTCTCTGTACTTCCACTGTTTCATACATCAAACTACTCGTAAATATATACTCGTTTCTTGACAATTAACAATAAGAGAAAAATAGTTTTCTTATCCTTAAGTAAGAAATTTCTAGCGATCTCATTAGCTCTTCTATTATCATCTATAAATAGTTTAAAATAATAGTGTCAAACGTATAACCTAAAATTACAAAATCCTCGCAATGCTGTCCTTTGTCTTATGCTTGAAATTTATTTTGTCAAAATCACAGAGCCTTGAATAATCGCATGTACCTATATCAAATCTTAATTATTACATTATATTTTCTATATTTTTTATCTATTTTATTTATAGATATATATATATATATATATATATATATATATATATATATATATATATATATATATATATATATATATATATTAATTATATATTATATATTATATTATTATATATCATTTTCTATCATTTCCTAAAATTTGTTGAGCTCCTTGAATAGAAAGCATCCAAAAAGGGGGGGAAAAAGTAAGAAATGTAA
Source organism: Polistes dominula (assembly GCF_049000335.1). NCBI lineage: Eukaryota > Metazoa > Arthropoda > Insecta > Hymenoptera > Vespidae > Polistes > Polistes dominula. Next base: position 6,256,303 of record NW_028300879.1, on the reverse strand, counting down.
AGATCACGTTTTTTCGAAACTATGAAGTATCATTTATATGTTTGTATGTGCTTAGGTGTATAATAGAAGCCTAGACTAAAACGTTAAGCCTAGTCAGGGACTGTTCAACGTTGACTCAATGTCTAAAAATAGATGACAAGAATACCGCGAAAAATCATTGTTTTAACAATAATTATCATCATTTACAATTACTGTTATACGTCTTTTCATCTGTTCAAAGGAGCGTGCCTTACTACTGTAAACCTTCTATTTCAATTTTTTATACTATTGGTCATCTTTCAAGCCCAAAATCAAAAAAGTTTCTCTCATGATTCTAATTTTTCCAACCTTCTCTTACACAGAATTTTTTCTAACCGAAAAAAATGAATCGTTGAGCGTGATGTTTAAGTGGTTTCAACGAAAAGGGCCTTAGGCCGGTAAGTTCTCTCTCTCTCTTTCTTTCTTTCTTTCTTTCTTTCTCTTTCTTTCTCGTTTTCACTCTTGCCGATTCAAATAAGTCAACTCACTTTTATTTTCGTCTCAGAGATATTCTTTATAGTCATGGACCTCGTGGCTCTCTTCTCCCCTTTAAAAACGCACGGATACGCGCGAGATATGTTATAAGACGTAAGCAAGCAGTGTTTGTGTATTCGAGGGGTATAGAGGGGTCGAGAGAAACGAAGGGTTACAAGCGACTCTCCATGTTCGGGACCTTACTTATTGGATGCTTTACACGCCGCGGCTTGGCTTACTCCGCGAATCGAATTCTCTCCTTCTTCTATGACTCTAAGGAATAATTTTGCTAAAAGATAGAAAGAGAGAGAGAGAGAGAGAGAGAGAGAGAAAAAGAATCTCAACGATCACCTATCAATTTCAATTGGCAAATTTGTCCTTTTCGTTTTAATCTAACTAGGATAAAAGGTTCTCTCAGGTAAAAGATTGAATACAAGTTCGTTTAATCATATGCAAGCAAAGTTTATTTTCCTAGATTCGGTTATTGTACTTTTGTGATGAGAGGGAGAGGGAGAGGGAGAGGGAGAGAGAGAAAAGAAGAAAGAAAAGGGCAGAGTGAAAGAGAAAGAAAAGAAAACTGAGAGAACCCAACACCCGTAGACATTGAGTAGTTTGCATAAAAATAGGCCGGGTGATTGAGTACTTTAGAAAATCTAACCGCTATAGATTAGACTCTCTGCGAAGGAAACAATATGTCGTCGCGAAGACCTTTCTCGAGGGATCACGAGAAGGGCCGATGTGGTTCGAAAGAAAAAATAACAGACTTCTAAATATAATTGCAAATTAAACGGTATCGTTAACAAATTGTCAATATTTTAATAAAAATATTTGAGTACTTATCATAAAACGTTGATATATATATATATAATTACACGAGATATCAGCAACTTTATGCATTGACAAAATACGTTAAATTAATTATTTATTTTGTTTGACAAAATATTAATGATTAATTAATAAAAATGACCATATAAATCTAAATATCTACTTCCGTTTTATTTATTTTTCTTTTATAAAGGACGATTTAACTTAACCTTTTTTGGTGTCGCTTACTTGAAGAGGTCTGAGAATGAAAGAGATAAGCGATGTCTTTCTAGACGTTCCTACCCGCGGTGAGAGATTCAACTTGCCTTTCTGATGATTATCGCACATATAGGAAATTGAAAGGGTGTCTACGAAGGTGTCTAGGCGTGCCACTCCGCGAGCTCGCTTTTCTCTGCAGGGTAGCACTCGACTTATGGGTTCTTAAGGGCACTCGGACACCCACACGGACAACTAACATAAGAGAGAAAGAGAAAGAGAAGAAGAGATGGTGCTCGACGATAGCCCACCTCGGATAATAGCTTCTACAAGGCACCTTCTACGAGTCCGCAGGCAAAGGTTCCTTCCTAACTCCCTTTCACCCACTTTCTCTCTCTCTCTCTTTCTATCTCTCTCTAAGGGTCTGCCGAGTTATCCTTTTTCGATCGCTATATCGATCCGGATATATGCTCTGCCCATCCCTTTCATCTTTTCTACTCCTTCCCTTTAGCTCGTAAAATTTCAAGATATATCACGTTTGTAATGTTGGACATCGCGAAATTTGTATCATACAAATCAAGTTTGGCCGCTTTACTTCAGACTCGATCCACGAGCTTATCTGACAATGCACCGTTATTAGCTCACTTTGTCGAGTCTCGTTCTTCGGGTTACAAACGCGACCTGAACGACGTTTTGCACCATGCTCAACGATCCGAAACGCATATACCGATCGAGGCACCGTTCCTCTTTATTATTGTCCTGTTAATACTATTGGTACGGTGTTCATAAAATACCTATCTAAATATAACACCTAACAGACATCGTTATGTACCAGTTATCTGTACAGACTTTAAATCGCGATACCGATCGAGCTTTAAAGGGCAGGAGCTGTAAATTTAATGCTTACAAGTTTAAGGCGTGCCGTAGCTGATCGTACTTGTCGCGCACGATTTTCCAAACTTTTTCCCTAAAGCACGTTTGGATAATCGTTATTGGCGAAGGAAAAGAACGAAAAGTAGAGAAGAAACCACTCGATTTCCTTCTTCTTCGAAAGTTCACGCGAGTCTAGTCGGCAACTTGAAGAAAAGCAACCTCGTTTCCTGCTTGCTCTCTCTCTCTCTCTCTCTCTCTCTCTCTCATCTCTCTCTTTCCCTTTCTCTATCTTCTCCAAGAACCAACCAATTCGAATTCGACGACTAGTAGATATAAGTGTCACGAGTAAGAAGTTATCGTCGTCTTCTTCTCCGTTTTCTCCCTTTTCCGTTTGAACTTGCCAGCAGCTGCTCCGCTGTTCCACGCTAGAAAGAAGAAGAGGATATTGTGGAATAAAAAAGTGTCCGGTTTGGCAACACCGTGGTCCATTCACCGTTAACCCTCGAGATAGATTTGCGAGCTAGAGAGTTCGAAGATGGTAGAAGGTGGGATGGGTGAGGAGGTGGAAGAAGAAGAAGATAAACTTGTTTATTCCCTAAAACCGATGTCCCTGAGAGAACACGAACGCTGCACGATGATACCTCTACGTTTCTTCTTTTACCTCTTTCTCTCTCTCTCTCTCTCTCTCTCTCTCTCTCTCTCTCTCTCTCTCTCTTACTCTTACTCTTTCTCTCAATGCGGTCAGTCGTATCGACTACGTTTGGTTACCAAACGCGACATAAATTAATCCCGTCAAATGTCCTCATTGGTTAGCCAGGCCACAGTCTCGACGACGAGTCCCCTTGGTCTTCTCAGAGACCGCTAAGCAAGGTTAATCTTAAATTATAGGTATGAGGCTTGCGTAAGCCTCCTCGTTTGCTTTGACCGTGTTGCTTGTTTGGTTGCTTGCTTGTCTGCTTGTTTACTCAAACATTCTGAGTACCCAAATCCATACATTTGAATTTAGTAATACGTATCGATTCCATGTGTCGACTTTTGTCGGTCAAATCTAATACGATTAGGGTTACCTCATATACAGTTAGTTATATTTGCAAATAGAACAAAATTGTAAAGAAAATTTTATCTATCTAATAAAAAAAAAAAAAATAATTATAATCTAGCTCACGATCAGTTACTAAATGGATCTTCTGTATTCGAAATGTACTCGTCTTTATTTTCCTGACCTTGACTTTAAAGAATGCACAACATGCTTTTTTATATTTCAAGTGGAACTTATAAATATAAACAGGTGCATGAATTCATTTATAATGCATATAGATGTATATCAGAATCAAAGGAACAGTACCGTTCGAATGATCATCAATCTTTCGATCGAAAACAAAACAAAAGAAAAAAAAATATATACATATATTTATGTATATATATATATATATATATCGCATAATTTCATCCTCTTACCGTACTTTGATCTTGGTGAGGACGCATTCGCAATTTGCATAATGTATCTCCGGCTTCTTGCCAATACATTAAAAGAGAATTATCGGAACTGACATCAATGACCGCTCGGTAGAATTTCTCATTCTTGAAATAATAAGCGAGAAAGAGAATTTACAGGAAATAAAAGTTCCATTTCTCTTACTTTCTTTCTTTTTCTTTTGAAAATACATAAAATCGAACTATGAAGGTCATATTGAAATGTGATAGATGTATTCGCCAAAGTATGCTGCAAGCATTACAGTTTATACAATAGGACTGATTGTAAGATTATATAACATTATAATGTATACATAATTATAGGTAAGATTTTAAAAAACAAATTACTGGAACAATTCAAAAAAAATGTAAAAGTTAATTGAAAGAAACTAAAGACATTACAATACAACATTGCATTGTAGCTGAAATAAAAAAGATTGATAATCTTTAATTATATCGTTCAATCAAACGTTAAAAAGTAATACCATTATAATAATCGTAAATGAAATTTATTTTAAAATGAAAATAAAAATACCTAATAAATAACGATCGATAAATCTCTCTCTTCAGTTTCTTTGGATTATCTTGAAAAGAATAAAAAAAAAAAATAGCCTAAGATACTATTTCGATTCTACGAATCCGCAGAAAAGAAGCAAAATATCGAGTTGCTTCGGTTCCGCCACTTTCGAATTCCCCTTTCTGTCTGCGCTCTCTCTTTTTCCCGCTTAAAGCTTTTCCCTTCTCATCCTAGTGATCCCAGTTGCCAGTGACGGTAGTGGTGGGTTCCGACCTATTCCGAAGAATCTCCCCGAGGTTCCGCAGCTACGACTACGGGGTGTCTCGCGATTTATGCAAAATGGTACCGTAGCTCCCAAGGGAGTTTCTCCCTCTCCCTTTCCTTCTTTCTCTCTCTCTTTTTCTCTCTCTCTCTCTATCTATCTCTTTCACTTGATTCCTCTATCTCCAACACGTGCGCAATGTGGCATACCGGTGGTCCTCGACACGCACCACTTTCAAACGACTCCACCACCTTCTTTCAACCGCTTTACCATACATAGAAAGCTCTGAGGAACTAAAGGAACTACACACCACCCTTTCCGACCTCCTTCCGATGTATTGCCTTGAATTTTCGAACAGTCGACTGTGTCGGTTCTTTTCTTAAAACTTGCTTGAGAAAAGATCAATACTATTCTATCAACAATTAACTAAAAATATCAACGTAGGTATAAATACCAATACTGTATGTATGAAAAATTGTGTTAGTCAGCCAATGAGCAAAATGAATATATAATTTCCATTTAAGAATTATTTTCAATTTTAATGCCGTATCATTTAATTGATACATGATATATCTATTTAAAATTATTTCTTTCATAATCAATCATCATGAATATGATGATAATTTATAGCCTTTGAAAAGTAAATAATATGACAACGTACATAAATCTGTTAAGTAAATCTTATTTTTCTTGTTTCATCGAGTAAATTGATTTGAAAAAATAAGCAGATTCGTATCTTACTAACAAAACGCAACGTTCCAAATTCGCAAATTAATCATAAACTTCATTTGTTTCGCATTTTTCAATCATTCCAATTGATCAAATTCGAGTAAAGATATTTGTAAAGACATCTTACACATACTCAAGAGAAAGAAACTTTTGTTCTTGTCGAAGGGCGTCGGAATAAATAGGCACTTATAAAGGCGGATGATCGAGGGACCGTGGATCATTTAATTTAATTACCTCATGAGGGTTAATAGAAGAGATAAAGGTGGCTAGCACGAGTGCTACTGGATATTATTATACACCATGGCCGAGGCGCCTTTCTATAGCCAAGGGGACCCCTCTCCCCCACCACCAAAAAATATAAATCGTCCCTTTCTCTCTCTCTCTCTCTCTCTCTCTCTCTCTCATTCTACCTCTTTATAGCAATGGGGACTTTTCAACTACCTCTCCCTTGAAAACTTTTTCCACGACGATAAAAACTTGCGTGCATTAGCTAATTTCGCGTAGGAAAGCTAAAATCATTAAATCTCGGCGTATAATTCGTACGATTAATGCACGTGTCTGAAATTATCTACGATTACGAACGAATAAATGAATGATTTCCTTGAACGGAGGAGGTGGTACATTGAACAATAGAGATCATAGAAAGACAAAATATTTTCTCTCTCTCTCTCTCTCTCTCTTTCTCTCTTACCTAAAATGAATAGAGAGAAAGAAAGAGGGGAATAAAGCGTGTCATCCACCTCAGCTTTCGAGAACGATTTAATTTCATAAACCGCAACTGTTGCCTCTATTTGGTCGACGACAAGGGAGCGCCGCTAACAGTTATGATCCGATGTTGTGTCTCTTCTTCCCTTTTCCTCTTTCACCGTTCTAAAATCAAGTTCCACCACCAAGTGTCTCTACTTTATTTCTCATTTTCAAGAAACAATGTTACCCTACGAGTGAGTGAATGTGACACACTTTTTGAAATTCATCGCTTTGCAAAAGACAATCAAACAAGCAGGCAGGTCAAGATGGATTATTCGAATGGGCATCCATATCAAGGATACTGCGATAAAGCATAAATAGAGAAAGAAAGAAAGAGAGAAAAAGAACAAGAGAAAGAGAAAGAGAAAGAGAAAAGATGGCTCGAGTCGCGGATGTCTCCAGCATTGTATGCAGATGAAGAAGGCAGGGCGACAATGACTCGGGCCTCGTCTGGAACGGGACGCTTGGAGGAGGGACGAGTGGAGGGCCTTCTCGTACCAAAAGAAAGCCATCCGGGACACACCATCCGGCACACGAAGGGGTCCCTCCTTTGGCTCGTGCTCGACACCACTATTTCCTCTGTCTTCTCCTCCTTCTCCTCTTTCTCCTCATCATCCTCTTTCTCCTCTTTCCATCAGCAGACACGCTTATGTACTACGCATCCATACATTAACATGTCATCATCGCGTAGAGAACGAGCTGATCGAGCACGAATCATTCTCTTTCTCTCTCTCTCTCTCTTTCTTTCTCTTTTATTTGCGTCGTCATCTACTGTCTCACTTCTTCCATTTCTTCTTATTTTTTTTTCCTACAAACAACAAGGACAACCAACGATGGCTTTCCTCGATCTTCTCGTGGGCGTTTTCGTTTGTTCTCTTGAAAGAGATCGAACAAGTTGAGGAGAAAAAGGAGAGAGAGACCAACGAGTCTTTTACTTTATTCTCGTTAGGGCGTGGACGAGATCGAAAGTAGAAGAGAAGAAAAAGAAGAAGAATAAGAAGAGAATAAAGAAGTCTTGAGACGAGACGAAATTAAAGAAATAAGTAGGACTCGCGCGGTAAATGAAAGTTTGAGAAAATGACTAGAGAAGAGGAGAATTGCGGGGTGGTGGAAGAGACAGAAGGGCCATTCGTGCTGGTCGATATGACTCCAGGGGTTGTTTGGCGGATACACGTACGCGTACACAGGTATATACCCTACGTAGAGACAGCGGCGCCGACTCGGCACCAACGTGCGACGAGTGAACGAGCAAGGGAGAGAAAGAGAAAGATAAAGAAAGATAGATAGATAGAGAGAGAGCAAGAGAAAGGGAGAGAGAGAGAGAGAAATAAAGAGAGAACACGAATCGAGCACCAACGGCGTTGGTGTGTTGTGTAGAAAGAGGAGCGAGGAGGATTGGTAAACCGGTCACGTAGTGCTCGGCGATGAATGGACCCGCCGAGTCGAGCCCGGAGCCGGGAATTGGCTACTGGGCATACCACGACCACCTACCCCACTGCGTCAGCTTTAACCACCCTACGGCCGCGTAAAATTACGAAGAGGTGCTCAAACTCGAACGTACGCATAAAGTTACAGGCTCAAGGTCCTCCCTTCCTCTTTCATAGCTAACACACTCATTGTAAGACTTATATGGAACCTTGAGTTTTTGGACTGGAGCAGAAATTTTTATGTTATTTATATATAAATAAATAACATTAGTATATTTTATTCAGAATTTTAAATATTTCATATGAAAATAAAAGATGCACATTATTGTTTCTTTGTGTAATTCTAAATGTATTTTATTTTGAAATACTAATTAAATGGTATATTTTTATTTAAAAAACAAATATTAAGTATCTTAGTACTCTATGTACATAATATACAAATAAAAAAAAAATAAATTTAATATCGTACTGTCGTTTTACTGAAAATATATAAAATAACATTCGTATTTTTCATACTAAAAAATAAAAGTTTTGTTGTTCGATTACAGTGGTTCTCAAAAGTCTCATAATTTATAATGTACTTGATCGGAAGCCAAGAGATTACCGGCCGTGATATTCGTAATCAGGATTCCATTTGCGAAATTCTCATGGGTAAAGCACTTTCTCGATCTACCGGACACGAAGAGATCGAAACCTATACACTCCTGTCAGCGTATACCCCTTACGCAATCTAAAGTGAGTCTCTGATCTACCATAAAGTCATTTCATAACGTATCCCCGAGGGTTAAATACTCTGTACCCTATAATCCCAAACTAAGCGTGAGTCCTTTTAAATCCTTTTTGTATTTGCTAAAAGATTTGATAGAAAAAATAAAATATGAAACATTTTATTTTGATTACAGAATAAAGTCAAAGAAATGAATGTAAGTTTGTAGGAGACTACTGCAGCAATGTGCACGACAGGAGAAAAGAAAGTGGTGACACTTGCAACAGAGGAATTAAAAAATAAAAGCAAGCTATAAATCAAAAGGCAGAGCAAGGGAACAGCGTGCGGGTAGAGCAAACCCTTTCGTTAATTGTACATCGCAGATGCCGACCGTTGCAGACTCTTTTTACGATCCTCTCTCTTTTTCTCCCGCGTTTCATGCTACGAGTAGGTAGAAATAGAAAGAAAATAAAAAAAAAAGAAATCCTTCGACTTCTCTTTGTCTCTTAGAAAAAGTTTGCAGCGTAAGCTACCGAAAACACCCTTAAAGCGATTACGAGTCTGCCTCGTAATCGTAACACGATTCGTTAGTTCTACAAAGATTTTATCTTCGAAAAAATCCTCGACTAAATGGAATGAACTTGTAAGAGTTTGAGAAAAGGATTCGAAACAGGATTCAAAACAAAATGTAAACCGATTATACATAAAATAATATATTTATTATAATACCCCACTTCGCTACAGCCATTAACATTGATTTAACACAATTTATACCGTAATTCTATGTAATAATGTATTTCCACACACTGACAGGATGCCTGGCTGCGACAGAATTCTGGAACGATTGCTCGCAGAAGGACTATTAGAGATGACTCTGTAAGCTGTAACAAAAACGTCAATAATTCATTAAGATCTAATTGAAGAAATAATTTCAAAAGAAACATTTAATAATAAATAAATGCTACGATCATCGATAATTTACGAAGAATTAGGTAATTTGAAAAAAAAAATATGAAGGAACATTTTAAAGATAAAATCGAGAGAGAAAGAGGAGTTAGGAAAGATTATTAATTGGCTAAAGATATAACAGTTTTAGTCCTCGTTCAATGTACGATGAGACCCCCCTATGGTTTCTTTCAAAAATATGAAACTACGAGACTTTCTGCAAAACTTTGTATAAACTTTCGTGCCTAACACGAAGGACCTCACTTTTTTATCATCCCTCTCTAATCACCTAATACCATCGGTCGTAATTATCAGCACCGAATTCGAAACTATGTTACGATTAAATTAAATATATCAATCTTATATTAAATAAATATTGAAAATAAATGAAAAATCGATGAAGAGGATAAGAAGGATAAAATGAGGAGGAGAGAAAAGGAACGTTGTTCCTCTCCATCCTCTTCCTTACTAACACACTCTTGTTGTTCCTCTCACGAAGCACGAAACACGCGCATATCGATACTGTGCCGTGCAATGCTATGGTGTCGTGTGAGCATTTTGTCCTTTTTCCTCGATGCGTGCATGTCGCTCGTTGTTGTTGTCGTTGTTGTTGTTGTTGTTGCTGTTGTTGTTGTTGTTGTTGCTGTTGTTACTGTCTTCTCATGGTCAAGAGAAGGTAAGCGAATAAGCGAGCATACGCGAGTATGAACGCCTATAGACCATAAGGGCTAACAAGGCGATTACTCATGCCTCCCATAAGAAGAAGTTACAAGCGGGTTCGAAGGTTTATTGCGGCAAATGGCGAAATTTGTACCTCGCTAACGATCAACGCTCTTTTTTAGCCTTCCCAACATCTTCGTCTCTCGCTCTCGATATCTCGACTAGAGCTGTTACTATCCGATCCGTCGGGTACCCAGGTAAGAAAGGTATCCAGGTAAATAAAAAATACTCGAGTATTCTCTATTCGTGTTCTACGAGAATTTACAATTTTTCGATAATTTAGCCATTATATTTAACATAATTATAAAAATGAAGATATCAATAATAAAGTGAACACTATCGTCCATGATAATGCGTTTAATGTAAGTATAATTGAAATTTATCACATTTGTAGTTATTTGGTGATTGATTATCTTACCCGTTTGTTTCGAATTCCCGTTAGGTAGAACTGGTATCATTTTTTATATCTCAAAATAAAAATGGATACTCCGGTACTTAGATAACTACTAGTTGCCTTAACTTTAGTAAAAAATAACTATTACATGTAGCTTAACTAAAAATAAATACGCAAAAGGAAACGTTGTTTAAGATTTTTCTGTAAGAGAGATTTGTATTTCTTATTTGCCTAAGTAATTCAACCGGATATCTGGGTATCCATCGATTCGGATAAGATTTAAGTAATTTTCTATATCTGTAGATAAAATCCAGTGCTTGAGAACCCAGGTTGTCAGTAGTTACCCTTATCTCGACGTCCTTCTTACTTCGAATTCAACGACGTTCCTCATCAAAGAGGAACCAACAAAGAATAAGACGAAGAGGAGAAAGATAAAGAGAAGAATTTTTGAAGAGACCGGCAGAGAAGGTAGCCGATCTCGTCTTCCAACTCGTCGTATATTCGTGAGCGAAGAGATCGAACGCTGAATCGACGAGAGAAAACTGCAATTTTCTAAAGTACGGCCTTAGCTTCGAGGTCCGTCTTTATTCTGGGGTCAAATTCGCACCGACTACCCCCTTCACCTTCAATTCTTTCTCCAAGGGACCAGGAACCGGCCACAAACCGGACACGAACTGGCCACCAACCGACCACGAACCGACCGTTGCTACAGGCATATCCACTAACTCAGGTAAACTCTAATTAGATTTTAAGTGAGAAATTGAGCCCGCCGGCAATTTTAAGGAAGCCGAATGCACCAGTCTGATTAATATCATTATATACGTGCTCGATCGTTACATAGGAACCTTCGTTCCAAACAGTACAGGTCCTTATAAGATCTTTTCTTTTTCCTCATTCCAAATTTTTTATCCAAATCTATCTTAATGATAGACCTATTAGATCATCAAAACAATTTTAAGAGAATTTCAAATATAACGCATTTGATATAAATTATTTGAATGACAAATAGTTGAATAATTGCTATGGTTAAATTACATCATAAATGTTAGTTATATCATTAAAATCTTTTTCGTTTTTTTTTTCAGTGTGTTTCTATTTTTTTTTTTTTTTTAACTTTAATTGCTCAATTTATAGCTCGGTCGATAAAGATCGCATTTTTCTCTATGAACGCTTTAATAACCATTTAATACCGTGCTAATGACGGTTCTCTTGGAGAGTAGGTAATGATTTCGATCGACTCGTTTACTCCAGCGAGACAAGCATCATCGACATTCAATATTTCAATATCCGATAGACTATTATGTAGCCGAAGTGAATCGATTATACCAAAAGATCCAAGATATATGTAAAAATATTCCTCGTTAATGATTAATATTTAAGCAAATGTGTAATCAATTATTTACAAGAATATCTACTGACTTAACTTTTTTTTTTCTAAATAATAAGATCGGTGAGTATTCAAAACGTTTAAATGGCGCCTATAATTTAAAGACTATTATCTATAAAAATCCTCGAAAGGTGTTCTAATATTATTAAATCTACAATTAAATAAATTGTTTTTCATTCTTAATGCTTTTTATTTGATATCTAAATAAACAACATTAACATATTTTATGTTGAACATTTTGAATTTATTATTTATTAATCTAAAAAATTAATTGGATGTGCAAAAATAATAAAGGTTTTTATTATTTAAAATTTTTAAGATGAAAAAGGTCACTAACATCTTTAAATTAATAATGATAATGACATTAAGTCCATTAATAAAACGAACTCAAGCAAAATAACACGGAAAGTTGGATAGAAACTCAATACTGATAATTCAACAAATATTTCATATTTAATTCATGTAAGTCCTTAAAAAACGATCCTTAAAAACCCCCAATTATTTTCACATCGATCTAGTTAAAGATGAAAATGAACAGTGGTAAAAGTTTCATGTTCATTTAGCCAGAAAATGAATTGAAAGAGGTCAATGAGAGCTCTGTAGAGAGGGGGTGTTGAACAAGAAAAGGAACCCACCCTTCGACCGTGACGCGATCATCCTGCCATTCATCAGTAGCGCTTTTACAAACGTCCTGACACGGCGTAGCTAATGGTGCTTTTAAATGCCGGACAACGGCTGATAATTCTAACGTTTCACTTCTGAACTTCTCCCTATCTTCCATACGAATCCTTTTGGGATCTCTTATGGTCGTTACGCGTCACCTGTCATCGTGTTCATGGAACGGACACGCGACATTTACACGAAAAAATGACCTACGTGTTTTTTCCTTTCCTAATTTTTTCTTTTTTCAATCAGAGAAAAAAAAATTTTTTTCAATGAACGCTCTTTCATTTTTTTTCTTTTTCAATTTTCCCTCCAAACTGTTGACTTTCAAACAGGGAAGATTTAAGGGATTGAGAAAGAGAAAAAGAGTGAAAACGAGCGTATCAAAAAGTTGGCTCTTTAAAAGAGGGCTAAAAAATGAGAACGGGGAGTTGCTACTTTGTTGTTTTAATTAATGACCAAATTCATCATCGAGACGTCGGCACAATGAGTTAAGAAATGGTAGCTGTTCTCTCTCCCTTTGCGGTGAATCTTATGGACAACTCTTTTTATGACTCTCTTGCTCTTTCTCTTTTTCGCTCTCTTTTGCTCTCTTTCTCTTTCACAAACTTAACTGAACGACACCTTTCTCAGGCACGCTGTCACAAGAAGACAAAACCATGACGGTTGGTTGTCCAGTCGTGGACCGAGTCACCTTCTACTCCAGTGACAACGGTCAACCTGGACCGTTTGAGAAGACTGAACTCGATTCCGAAACTGGATTTCGAGCATACCACGAAACAAGTAGATATGAAGAAGAGAGAGAGAGAGAGAGCAGTTTAACGGAATCAAAAACGTGATTGTTTCTTTGTATTCCTTTCTCAAAAATCCATCATTTATTGCAGTTTATAAAGATATATTCTAAAGAAGTTGACTTTGATTACAGATCATCGAACGTGTCAAGAACATATCGATGTCATAAGATTCTTTGGTATCAAGTCATCATCAGTAAGGTATGAGAATTTCTCTCTCTTTCTCTCTCTCTCTCTTTCATATTCGTTCTTTCGATGATAAATGATACGATGAAACGTAGTGGTAAGCGCGGGGAATTGGCTTTTCGATGCGGCGTGAAAGTTTCTCCCTGCTGGGGTGAGCAGACACTCTGAGCCGCGCCGGAGGGACGAAGATGGAGAGGAGGAAAGTGGAAAGAACGGGGAGAAAAAAAAAGAAAAGGAAAAGGAAGAACTTGGAAGAGATCGAATGGAGAAGGGATAGCCGGGTGAGCCAAAGAGCGAGGTCCGGTCTTCTTCTACACCGTACTGACCGGTGGTGACCAGTGAGAATCCTGCGGCCACTCTTGCGAGTCCCGAAGGCTAGAACTCCTAGGGAATCCAAGCAAAACCGGTCCAGTCGGATCCAGAGCACCCGCTGCTCGAACCATGCTGCTGGCTATCGTCTCTCTACCTGCTTTTCTCTCTCTCTCTCATAGACATACTCTCACATACAACAGGAGTCTTAGCTCTTGGAACATCTCTAAAAGGTAGGTCTCAAAAAAAGACCCATTCTCCTCACGTATTCTTCGATAAATGATAACACTTTCCACCAGAAATATCGATCGATGATGCCTTCGGACAGGATCATCATGGATAAAGAGAGAAGGAAAATATCGAATCTATCCTATGACGAATCACCCCAATATACACGTAAGCGACAAAAGCAACACAGCCACCGGTTCTCTCTCTTTTATCTCTAGAAAACGACCCCCGAAAAGTACTCCCCTCGTCAAACGAGACTGCAACGAGACTAAACCGATCGATCGTTGCTCAGAATCGATAATCTGTCACCATTAGATTCACTCTTGGAAAAACCCTCTCTTACTAGCTCACACTATCCGGGCACTGCCAGGCGTGACAGGAATTCCTTCTTTTTTTTTTTTAACTTCCTTCGACAAAGTTCGTTGCTCGAGTCTGGATATGTTTGTCCATTCGATGTTAGGATTTTTTCTTCGGCGTGCGCCTAGAAACCTTATACCATAGGATTCTGTATGTATCGTACAGTGTAAACCATGAATAGCAACGCATCGAGGAAATCGTATACGACTGGTTTTACGAGCATAAGAATATACAGAAACAGGAGTTTTTAAACTCATTCTGACCTTGGCTTTAACACGCATGAGTTTATAGTAACAATCCACTTCGAATCTTATTTCGATATTATGAAAAAATAGAAAGGACTAAAGCTTTGCTCTCCAACTACGAATACCTACGATGAATATGAACAAATTTTCTTATACGTTTTATTTGTGTTGATAGTTGTTTATGTTTTATCAAAGTTAATGCAAAGTAGATGATCCCTTTTTGACAAATTGGAATTTTCAAAACAAATTTCTTCAGTTAAATTAGAGTATCATTTATACACACTTCTTGGAAACTTTACTTTCGTAACAATGTCCAAATAAGATCGTGCCTAGTGAAAAGGCCCAAAGGATTAGCTATCCCTATACTGGCCTAGCCCCTTTCACCCTTTATTTTGGTCTATTCGAACAACCGGTCCCTTTCACAAATCTTAGCTTTTCGATCAAATGAACAAAATAAATTTATGTGTTCAATTCAAAAAGACCGCATTTTTTGAAATGGCAATCTTTTATGTCGTAAGCAGGTAATAAATAAGTAACTTGTCTACGTCTTGTAATAAAGACTTAGCATATTGCCTTAATAAAAGTTCCATCACGTAAACCTGGTGGTCGTGGATCACCAACTGCCTGTCTTCTTGTTTTCTCTCTAATTCTCTCTTGTCCTCTGTTTATCTTATCTTTAGTTTATGTAGAAAAGTATTGATGAAAGCAACAGGATGTTGAGTACTTTACCTTCTCTAGCACATACCTAAGTATATACATATGTACGTCTACACGTAGGTTAAAATACCTGGGGCGGTATCGTTCTCCACAATTTCCCAGTTTCGTCCGCGAGAGCCAGATTACATTCCCGAGATCTTAACGAGACGTAATTACATGGCGAAAGGTACGAAGCGACGGATGCCTTCGGAATATAGCTACTAACACGATAATTGCCGTTATTACCTTCTCAAACGTCCTCTTTAACTTCTAAACGACGTTCGCCCACTAATCGTATCCAGGAAGATCCGTCAATAGATCGGCATCGATAACTTTGCATTCCTCACTGAAAACTACCACCGATATATACAGATCAATCCAAAAGCTTAGCTGTTTAACTTTTTGCTATACCGTGTTATCTATACAGTTTCATAAGATCATCTTACATCTATAATTTTTTTATTTACTGTGTTTTATTATTACGCAAAATAAAAAAATGTTTCTGCCGTTCTCAGCTTTGCGTATTATTTATTTCTATTACGGCACAATTTTTCAAAATTACGTTTCTTCAAGAGACGCATGTAAAAGTATGATAATTCTTTTTTTAACGATGTTTTTTTTTTTAATTTCTAACTGAATATTATTATATCTTTTCTTTTCAACAATATTATTTTAATAGATGCAGCTTGTAATTCTATATATAATCTATAATTGTACATTATAAATTATTTATATTTTTATGGAGAATATTTAGCTTCATTAAAAATGTTTTGATCTTATTCTAAAAAATAATGACAGTTTCATTTACATTTCTTTAAATATATAACGTTAAAACAAAATTCTTATCTTAATCATTTGTAAACATTTTTTTCTTTAATAACATTGATATGTAAATGTTACTATTTTTACTTTTTACCTTGTTTACTACAAATATTAGATAATTAAGAAAGTTTGTTTAATTTGAATCAATAGATATAAATGATGCACAAACTTAGGAAGTGTGCAAAACTTCTGGGTTGTCTAATATAAAAACTGTGTACCTTTCTCGAAAGCAAAACATGTAAGCACATATGTAAGACTTGTAAGTTACATGTTATTCCATTTAAGAATTGTAAGAGTGAACACATTGCTTCTCTTTTCGTAAAAGAGAAGTTCTTACACGAACACGCGATAATTCTCTCTCTATTCTACCCGGTGTTCATTAATTACAAGGAATGGTACGGTTCTCTCGCGAGAAAGGAGAAAAGAGAAAGAGAAATTATGGATCCAGCTTTATCCAAGCATCGCACCATTCCGAATCGTTGTCCTCGTATTCTTTTTTTTCTTTTTTCTTTTCTTTTATTTCGATTTTTTTATTTTTTATTTTTTTATTTTTTATTTTTTTTTGTATAAAAAAGCAAACAGCGAGACGAACGCAGGCTCATGATATTTTTTCTCTCCTCCGACGAATGTACATCGCGATAAAGAACCTCGTAAAAGATATTTATCGTCGAGGAAGTTGGTCGGTCGCGAGAAGAACGAGGTTACGACTCGAATGTTAGCCAACGACAACGACAATAACAACAACGAACTTGACCTCCCCATGAGCTAACTTTTTCTTTGACCAATTATTCAGAATAAGACATTTTTCACGTGTGAGAAGGATGATTTCTTGCAATTCTTTTTTAAAAGACTTGTGACCTAAACGGAGACAATCAATCGGAATAATCCAAAGAATATGTTATCCAATTCGAATAATAGAAGATGCTTGATAAAGCAAATAAGGGTTATCAGTAGTTATGATCCTAAAAGAAGTTCTATTTGGATAGAAGTTTATTCTTTGAACAACGGGGATAGTCAGAATTTTATCTTACAGAAAAACAAAAAATAATAATCATTTTAAAATTAATATTAACATTCATTACAAATAGAAATTGAGTAAAATTTCTCGTTATGTTATATATCTATTACAAGTATAATATTATATATTAAACAATTTATATATTATAATATTATATTATATATTAAATACTATATATATAATATTATATTATATATTAAATATTATATATAATATTATTATTAATATTAGCTATTACAAGTATAAATATATGAAATTTATTTTCAAATAAAAATATATGAACAAACAGTTTCATAAAATTTTAAAAATCATCAATTTTGGTAACGATTTAAACTAAATGAATTTAACGGAACAAACATGATTCATAAATTATCACCAGTATTTTTTTTGAAAATCCACTTTAAAGACAACCATATATTTATGACGTTGAAAGATTCATGAAAATACTAAAAAGAAATAGATTAACAAACGAGAAGTTTAAATATTCTTTAAAGACTCATGATTAATTATCACTGTTGGAATAACAATAAAGATTTTTTACTTTTACTTACTTGATATATAGTTTTCAACAATCTGGCAAGTATTTTGTAAAATAAATAACCAATATATTGTGTCCTTTTATTCTCCCTTTTACTGATTCGAAACACTTCTCTACGAATACCTTGTCAAACCCATTCAAAACTACAAAAGAGGTCCTGTCCTTTTACAGTCTCAATAAAGTTAGCAGCACATGGTGGTTGTTGTTTTTCCAAAAGGGTCACTCATTCATTTTACTAATTACACCCACATTGCTGAACTTTTTTGTGATCTGAGGAAAACTAGTAATCCAACTATAGTAAATCATTAGCATATGACCAATATATATAAATAAATATTTTGTTGAACATATTAAATACAGAATATTATGAAAGAAATATTGACCACTTATATTACATATAAGTGTTTCTTGTTATAATTAACTAAGAGAGTTTCAACAACATATAAAAATTCAACAATAATCCATTATAAATAATTATCTTACTTTTTTATTAGTTATAACTCGAAAAAAAAATCACAACGAACTTTTAGTTTATTGTTACTCTTTCTTTTGATTAAAACCAAACATAAGTAGTGGTACATTCACAGCAGGAATCATGAAAGCTTGCAAGGGTTCTTGTACAAAGTATTGAAAAAAAAAAACACTAATACCAAATAAGAAGAACATCTTTTAATCCGTAGAAGTTAAGATACAAGGAGAATAAAGTTTTCGAAGCGTAATAAGGGTCTCTTATAGGATTAGAAAGACGTATCGCAGGTATAAACACATATTTATTTTTGAAATGTTCGATATTCGATGGGAAAGAGAAAAGGTAGATGACATAATCGGACAATTTTGGCGATTAAATTTGAGATTAGGAACGCTTGGAAAAATCTAAAAGTCGATAGTGAAAAAGTCGCATTCGAGGCGCAAAATCCTAGAACGAAGGGCAGCTGGTGGTTGTGGACCCTGAACAAGAGAGAGAGAGAGAGAGAGAGAGAGAGAACGATATCTACGTGACTTAGGCGTAGATGAAACAGAAAAGCAACTGAGTTTCTCTTAGAACGGTTCACAAATACATAGAGGAACAAAAACTATAGATCGGATACAATGCCGCATTGTGACGGACCCTTCCACAAAAGGTGTGGTATTCGTTCGTACAAGAATATAAGAAAGGAAACGAAGCTAAGGGTTTTAACAAAAATCTTGACTCATCTCAACCAACTTTTCGTTTTGTTCTTTAATAATAATTATTTTCTATCTTAAAATATTAATAATTTTGACTGCCAGATAAATAAAACTCTGTAGATGCTTATAAAATAAATTTTGGGTTTACCAATCCGTGATATTTTTACGATTAGGAGGGAAAACTATGGAATAAATCGAAGCAATGAGTAAAGTACCACTACAATCGTGCAATACCACGCACGAGAAAGTGTTCGATCATGACACGAGTCGACGTTTCTATATAGCTCCCTTCGTAGCAAACAAAAGTAGAAAAACTAGGGGTGTGGATTGAAGCTGCACGAAGAAATCCATCTCTCGGTCTCTCTTTCTCTCTCTTGGACTAGCACACACACACACACACACACACACACACACTACCGTTGCCAGTGCTAATGCGACCGGACAACAATGCACGTTGCACGCGTCCGACCGCTAATTCTTTTCGTTTTTTTTTCCCTCTCCTGCAGAACTCACCCCCGATACATGTCACATCCTGGTGCAAACGGCTCTTTTCACCCTCCTTAGAAGCAAACTGGAATCCAGTTGCTGAAAACGGTCGGAACTTTGTTACTTTTTTACGCAGTTTTAATTTATACAAAAAAAAATAAATAATAAAAAAAATTGTTTGTAAATTAAGAATTATTGAAAAAACATTTTATGTGCAAACTAATTATGTGCAAAATTATGTGCAAATAATATTGTTTGACATTCTTCTAATGTTTGTTAACCCTTTAAGAATATATTTATTTGAAAATTACTTTGAAAGACTATAATAATTTAAATAAATATCTAATATAATAATTAATTATAATAATATAAAAATGACGGATTACTTTGAAATAAACCAGAATGAACTGGTTATATAACGTCTCAGTTTCAATGACGTATCAGAACGTCATGTGCGTTTTTGCCCAAACAAATGACTGACGTATTAATATGTCAAATGTTGCCAAAGGGTTAACTAACTAAAAAATCCATAAGCAGAACATATTACACTAGTCCTCTAACAAGCAATTATTTCGTGATGCTAACAATATTTTTACAACCACCAAAACAAAATTGATTAGCAAAAATGTGGAAAAAATAATATTACTTCACACGTTATAAAGTTTTATATTTTACTTTTGAAATTTTAATATTTGATTCCACAGCAATATCATAACTTCAAAGTTTAAATTCAATACCAGAGGAAAAAATATAATCTTCTTAATCGAGCCTTAAATTCTGAATCGAAAATCAGGTTTACATTATAACGGATACCCGAATATGTTTATGTGTCGACAAACTTTTGGGATTGTGACGTGAACTCGAAAAGAATTTCCGACACGACCCGTACCCGTAATTTCAGATACCCGTACAACCCTACTATCCTCCAGCAAATATTTCGTCACCAAGGACAGATCGAAGATAGACGATTTAACGAACGATCGTTGAATTCGTCGGTGAGCCGCCTCCACCACGAAGCTGACTCGTTTATCGCATCACCCTGTACGTTCCTGGTATACCTGCGTGTCGTACGCTCTCTCTCTCTCTCTCTCTCTCTCTCTCTCTCTCTCTCTATCTATCTATCTATCTTTTCTTCCTCTCGCTCTTTTTAACGTCTCTCTATCTCTCCCTGTTGGAAATTTGCATGGCATTTACATCCGATTGCGGCGCTACGCAGACTGAAAGTGGCCTGAAAGTGGCCTGAAAGAGCATCCGGGGGCTACCGGCTTACGAATCTCTCTTTCTCTCTCTCTCACACACACACACACACTTTCTATCTCTCTTTTTTTGGTTTACTCTCTCGAACAGGGTGCATTCTCCCAAAGCATCTTTTTAACCTTCAAATTAAACTTTCATTTTTTCATTTAATGATTACCATGTATCATCATGTTTCCTTTTCAAACAATCATAATCGTTATTGATGCTTACGTAAGCTTTAAAAGAAGACAAAGTAGTTTTTGAAGAAAAATTTCTTGAAATTCACTTCATCACTCTATCTTACTTTCTCCCTTTCTTTTACCAAATAAAACACGTTCAAGGTCAAAAAGAAGAGAGGTCAGGGTCATAGATACAGTTACGTCTGAATTGAACATCACTTTCAGGGCGAGCGTCAAACACTTAATTTATCCGTCCTAATGTCTGTGATCGTGTGTGCGTGTCATAGGTCCCATTATCGTGGCCACTTGATGCTGGAATGACGATACTAACCAGACGTATGTATATATCATACGTATGTACTTTGTACACTATCTGACCTATTTCTGGATCGATCGTCCAAACTTGAAACTTTTTCAATTTCATTTCTAGAACGTACAAATATAATAGAAATAATATAGATAGACTTTCATCACATTTAGACCAATTGACTGTATGCACTTTTTATGATATCGCAGCACAAACGTTTTTACTATAAAATTTTTTATAAACTTGATTAACGAGAATCTAAATATATATATTATTATCATTTCAAGGATACGACTGTTATTAAGATATTATTCTACAAAAACTTCTTGGATACCTTTTACAAATGAATTACTTTCCTCGACCCAAGTGTAAAGCAGCAACTATCATTCCACTAATAAATAGGCTATGATTAAAAATAGAAATGCGTTGATTTAAAAAATTACAACATTTGTCGAATTCTTTTAGAAATATCTCATTAATAATTATCCACCAATTATGCACTCAACAAAAGAGAAATAGTTCATCGCACAAGGTAACATTAAGATGAGATTTAATTACGTTCAAGATTAGATAATCCCTAAGGAATATTCACGTGTTCCATTTGCCAGTTTCATAGAAAACGACATAGATGAGCAAGATAAGGGCTCGAACGAAAGGTACTGCATAAAGTTTGATTTTATTGTCCACTCAGTAGGTGGGAAGACGCGTGTAACGACGATAAGCACCGAAGTGAGAAGCTGCATGCCAGTCTCTGACTTCCCTTTCTTTCTCCCTTTTACTCTCTCTCTCTCTCTCTCTCTCTCTCTCTCTCTTTCTTTTTCTCGTTCGAATTCAAAACAATCTTACCGATTTTCTCATTTCAAAAGAAAGAAAGAAAAAAAGCTATCCTCCTCGGTTACACCATTTTTCGAATCGTACGACGTTCTTCGATTGCTTGGCAGAAAGCTTACTTTGCATTTTACTTCTCTCTCTCTCTCTCTCTCTCTCTCTCTCTGTCTCTCTGTCTCTACCTCTCTTGTAAATTCTATTCTCGATCGTAGATAGAAATGAATGCATCTCGAGTTTCGTATCTATAACAAGACTCTTCATTAGATCGCTCGTACCGAATTATCTTACGATAGGGTAAGATAATACATTAAGAAATAAATGCGCTTTGACTTCTCACTTGCAAAATAGGTATTTAAATTTTACAATATCAAAACATTCATTCGATTTATTAAAATTCGTTTATATCGAAATATCGTGATTTCAAGAGATATATTTTAATTTAAATATATTCTTGAAGATAATGTATATAATAAATAAAATTTATAATAAAAGTAAATAGTGGTAGTAGTGAGAGAGTTATGATTATGTTGAAATATTTCAATTAAAATATTTGATAAATATTTTTATAAAAGATTCTGAGTTACATCGACAAATCCATTAAAAAGCATATTATAATTCAATAAATAAACAAAACAAGAATCGTGATTAACTCGAAATTACAACAACAACAACAACAAAATAACATAGGGGTAGAAATTATCTTACCATTTCATATGCATCTTTAAATAGTATAAGTTTGTTTTAAAAACTGTTTTCCATAATACTATAAATAATGGAGTTATTTAGGTGTTTTAAATGTCTCACCCTATATATATGCATATTGAGGCAAGTCGATCGGAACGTCGATAAAATTAAGAATGCACGTGCTCCTGGTTTTTAATGAATGAACGTCTAGCCGAAGACAGGAAGGATAGGAAGCGTAAAGAGAGAACGTACGAGTAGATATATAGAGAGGGAAAAAGAGAGAAAGAGAAAGAGAGAGAGAGAGAGAGAGAGAGAGATGGGTGAAAGAGAAAAGGAGCAAGTAATATGTAGAAGGGTGAAAGAGAGTGGGGATGAATAAGAGGAGAGAAGGACGATGAGTAGGAACGCGTTAACACGCTCGCGTAATACGTGGCCGGAACGGATAGTCGGCTCGGCTCGGCGCATCCGCGGAGATCTACATAATGTTTATTATGCTAACCTAGGCCAACGCGCTTGCATCAACAAGTGTTATATTATCATTCAAATAAAATGTTTTAATCTGCATACGTTTTATCAAAGGGTCCCGCGGGTAAGCGAGAACTGGTGTGCTGCTGCAGAACTGGTGGCACGTGTCATGAACGTATAAAAAAAAATAAAAAACAAATATAAAAAATAAAAAAAACAAATTCCAACGTCGCATCATCTTTCGAGAGTTTGTAAGTTTTAGATGTTAAAGTATGGAATGCACGATCTCTGATGCTTGTTGCATAGCGTGATACAAGTAAGAGAGAGAAAAAGAGCATATTCGTCGTGTCTTCTAAGGCAAACGCGCCACACGCCGCCGTGTGTAAAAGTTCTACGAGCGTGACGGCACGAATTCGAGCTCAACCAACGAACGACCAATCCGTGCGACACACGATCAAATTAAAATGTCCCCAGCAAAGTTTACCTACCTGCAAATACAAGTGCAAAAAGTAAAAGGAAAAGAACAAAAAAATATATAAACCTTATGCCACGTGCGTTGCCCATTCATATGCGCGAATGTCACATAAAGAGATAAAATCAACGTGTGTCTGTCTGTCTGTCTGTCTTCTTCCTTTCTCCTTTATATTCGACTTAATCTTCTTTTATCTCTCGCTAAAATTTCAAGACAATTATTTATTTCAATCGTCCGCAGAACTCGTTTTTTGCTTTTCTAATCTGACACTTTTACTGCCGTTTCTTGCTAATGAGATTACGCAAGTATTATTTTCAAAAGGACCGTTTTTCCCAAATCGATTGGACAACATCTCAACGAATATATTACAGTTACAATCATTATAATATAGATATACAGAAAGAGAGAAATAAATAGTTGGACGATCGGTTTCTTTCTCTTCATCTCTTTCCAACTCGTTTGTGCGACCTCCTTAAGCCCCACTAACTAGCACTACCACACTTCTTATTCTCTTTACTATGAACTCCCTCTCTCTCTCTCTCTCTCTCTCTCTCTCTCTCTCTCTTTCTCTCTCTCTTCCTATCTCTTTTTCTATCCATAGGTCACTCACACGATCACCATGGTAGGATCTTTCCATACCACCTGTGTCTTCGTTATTCAGCAATGCAAATAGATTACCGTCGTATTACCATAATTAGATTCAATATTTGTAGGCTGTCACGTCATTACTATAATTCATCAAGGTATCGTCGTGTCTAGCTCGACGATTTGTCAGACCGGACGCCGAGAAACACGCGGGAGCGTAACTTTGTGCGCTGCGGGCAAAATGTGGACAAAAAAGAAAAAATGTTAAAAATGACAAAGAATGAATGACGTCTAACGTGTTTTCCTACGGTATCATACATAAGAAATTAATGTAAACTTCATTTGAATAGAGTTTTCACTTTCATGTTACAGATGATCATTTCGTTTCTCTAACAAGCTTCGGTAATTAAACAATGATAATAACGAAGCAACAGCAGCAGCACCACCACCACCACGAATAGCAACAGTAACAGTAACAGTAACGTTTCCCATAGATAATTCATGACAAAATTCTAGTCAAAAGAGAAAAGCAAAATCAGAAAGAGAAGAAAAATGGAAAAACAGGTCTCAGAGAACACAGTGCACACTTTCCATCGACCAGCCACGGCACAGCTTCGGCACGGCACGGCACGGCAAGTCGAAGGCCGGAATAACGTAATAACTTATGGTAAATGTTTTTCCGCGCAAGTAAACGCGCCATATGAACCAACGTGGAAATAGTTTTACGATCTTGAAGGTCGTCTTTAGTATTGAGCTAAGAGACACAAGATAAAAAAATACATAAGAAGGATATAAATATTTTGTTATTGGGGTTGTGGATGGGAAAAAGAAGTTATCAAAATGAAGTAAAAAGATTGAACGTGTTAAAAGAAGCATTTAACTTGCTCATAACGACACGCTCTAAATAACACGCAACTTATGTCAGCTGGTTCGATATTATGATCGTAAAGATCACAGCTGAAAATAGAATCTTTCGATATCTTTCATGATCAAAAAGAGAAAATCGATGGGCTAAAAGTACGAGTAATGTCATTTTTTCCTTTTTAATGAATCAAAAAGTAAAGTTTTATTCTAACAAATTTCTGTGTTTTTTTTTTTTTTTTTTTTTAAATATTAAGAAGGTAAACATTTATAATTTAACTATCATTTTTATTGATCTTGAAAATATTTTTGTTTCCTTATAGAAAAAATATTAATTTCAAGATTGTACTGTGAAGCACGCAGGCATTTCCTAGGTATTTCACCTTTGTAAAAGAAAAAAAAGGAAAGAAAAAGAAAAATTTCTTTCTATAGGACATTTCTTTCAACAGTACAGCCTACGAAAAAAATATTGGAAATCGTTCGAAGTTATTTTTCATTTATAAAGTTATACTTTCAAATTTAAAATTAAAAACGAGATAAAAAATATTTGATAAATCAAGCAATGCAAAATATAATTACAAATGATATAAATCTTATTACTAATTACTAATTTTTTAAGTTATCACGAATACCAATTGTAAGAAAAAGAATTTTTGAAAAAAAAACGGGTTAAAAATGTTCATAGAACATGATAGAATTGTCGCATACGAACGTAAAAAAGTTCATAAAAACCGCAAATTTTGTAGATATGCACATAAACATGCAAAAAATGAATAAGAATTGTAAAACGTTCAGAAAAAAGCCTCGATTTTGTCTAAAAAATAAATCGGAAAAATCCCCTTTACTCCATGTTCTCCTTCTTCTTACATCTTACATTAGCTGGAATGTTTTCGAGATAGTCAGTAGAGGATTGTGGTAGACGTTTGCCCTCAATTAACTTTATAAGTGAGTAAGGAGGCGTGCGGCCGATCGTCAGTAGGCTCGGTCGCGTATATCTCAGCACCGCATGCGACGTTCATTGCGCACCAAGTGCCAAAATTTCTGTGCCGGGTGTTGAGGCATTTTTATTGACGAATTATAAAACCGACAAAGATAGAAAAACATCCACAAAGATGGAGAAAGAAAGAGGGAGAGGAAAAATGAGAAAAATAAAATTATAAAAGATAAAGAATAGGATACGCATATCTTTATCTTGAGACGTAAAGTTAGGGAAGAACTGTGTTGGCAGATCTTGACACAATCTTGACTACCTAAAACGTAAAGTGCTTAGCTCGATCTTTATTCTACGAGTTGTACAGCATACGAGTTGTCGAGCATAAACATAGCCAGAAGAACTATTCTCACACAAATAAGCAAGTAAGCAAGTGAACGTGTGTGACGAAGGAAGGAAGGAAAGAAAGAACGAACGAACGAACGAAAGAAAGAAAGAAAGAACGAAAGAATGAAAGAACGAAGGAAGGAAAGAACGTATAAACGAGTTGGCTCGTATATATCGACGAGATTCTCCTCCTCTCCTAACACGCCCACGCTAACTCGTAGCAGCAAGAGCCACGATGAAAAAAAAGAGACAGAGAGAGAGAATAAGAGAGTGTAAGAGAGACACGAGGACTTACAGGTGTACGTTTCACGAACGCGAGCTCGCGTAGGCTCGTTTACTTAGCCAATGCCATAGCTGACTTATTTATCTGTCTTTTGGCCGATGGTGGCAACGCTTCTAGAGAAATAAAAAGAGAAAAAGAGAGAAAGAGAGAGAGAAAGACATAGAGTGGGAAAAAGTTGACCGTATCTATGTACTCGTAGATATACAGGAGATCGTGCGCGCGCGCCTGACTCCGGACTCGTTCAAGGCCTACCTGCTTATGTTGCTGCTGCTGGTGCTGCTGCTGTTGTTGGTGCTCGTGCTGCCGTTGCTGCTGCTACTCGAACAACGACTACGAACAGTGGCATGCTGAGCCGTTTCTTTTCCTCTCTCTCTCTCTCTCTCTATTTCTCTCTCTATTTTACTACACAATGGCATATACGTGATTTTTCCTCAAATTGTAAGAAATGATGAAAAATAAACTTGATCTTTCCTTTTTTCTTTCATTCTTATAGGCACGTTCCTTCTAGAACTATTTGTGAAAAATGTATCTACCTATTCGTCAGAAAAAAAAGAAAAGAAAAAAAAAGAAAGGAAGATATGGACAGAGGGCAACCTTGAGAAAGTTTACCTCTCTCGACCCTCAAAAAAGGTAAAAAAAAGAAAAAAAAATAATAAGAAAGAGAGTCGAAGAGGCGTAGGTAACACCGTGAAACGAGTCAGACTCGCGACTCGTACGTGGCTTTTGATGAGCTCTCCGTAGCCGGATTGTCAAGTGACGTCAGCGCACCGGAAATGGAATGTAGGTAGCGGTGCTTATTAAGCTTCAACCACGGAGAGTACGAGAGAAAGAGAGAGAGAGAGAGAAAAAGAGAGTGTGATGAAGAGAGTTAGAGAACTAAAAAGCGCGATAGAAAGAGAAAGAGAGAGAGAGAAAGAGAGAAAGAGAGAGTTAGGAGAAGAGGACGGATGGAGTTCAATTGTTTCCTCCGCACACGCGTGTGGCAAGTGGCGCGTATGCACGTAGGTATACACGTCCGCTTACACTTCTCAACCTGCTCTCTCTCTCTCTCTCTCTCTCTCTCTCTCTCTCCTCTCTCTTTCTCTTGCATTCACAATGACGACCACGACGAAGAGGAGGATCTTGGTGTGGGCATCAGTCATTAAATCAATGCGCCTATGTCAGGATCTGTTCGCGCCTCGCTAATGCGCCAACGGAATGTCGACGAGACGAGTATATACCTTGAAAGATTTGCCAGTTCCGTAGGAAAATTCAAAACGTGTTAAAACGACTGTCGAGTTGTTTCTCTCTTTCTCTCTCTCTCTCTCTCTCTCTCTCTTTCTCCATCTTGAGATCATCAAGTCTAATCGACGACTTCCTTGAAGAATAGTCAGAGATTAACGAAATCCCTTTTAATAAAACATTTTCAACGAACTTGAATTATTGCAGAATGCAAAGACCCTCTAAGATTATAAGTTGATCTTATTATTTATCTTTGATTGATCGAAGTAACTTTTTTGATTTATAACAAAACAAAACAAAACAAAAGAAAAAAAGAAAAGAAAAAAAATAGAAATTTACCTGTGTAGTACCTATTCGAACGAAATGACGGCGAACATTGCATTGCGAAGGGTGAGGAGAAAGAGGAGGTCCGAAGAGGTCAAAGGAGGTTTAAAAGCGCATGCGTAACAGGGAGGGTTGCGATGGCAGTGGTGGTTGATCGACGCTTGCGCTGTTTCACCCTCGCTCGGATTTTCCCTCTCTTCTCGACAACTCCTCGTTATCTCCTCTACATACCCTCTCCTCTTTTTCTCTTTCCACTCTCTTCTCTCTCTCTCTCTCTCTCACACCTATGGCGCGTTTCACCCCCTTTTCAAACGGTACTCATTGTTCGCGCGTGTCACGCACCGACGAGGTGAAACCATCCGACGATTTCCTGCCTGGCACCTGGTATCGCGCGCTTTTTTATTCTCTGTTCCTCTCTCTCTCTCTCTCTTTCTCTCTCTCTCTCTTTATCTTTCTCTCTCTCTCTCTTTATTTATCGTTTTCTTTTTACGTAGATTTATTACACCAATTAATTTGTAACATTGCTTTATTAATTAATCGAAAATATACTTAACTTTGTAAAAGAGGAAGAAAGAAAAATCCGATTTATTATTATACCCTATTGCTGGAATATTATTTTTAAGCAGCTCACTGAATTCACACCATCATGGTAAAGCTTCAAAGGTAGGCGGTGCGAACGTAACGCGACACCATTCCGTGGTAACACCCCTAACGATCGATCGACCAAGATCGCCACTGGAATACGAGATCGTGAACGATATCGAAATTCGAGGCGACTACGATACTACCCAAGAGTATGCGGTTTATCGATGCACACCCTCTTCCGCCAATTCGATCTTTCCTATCGATTTATTATCTCACACACACACACACACTCTCTATATCTCTATTTTTTAAGTTGATTCAAATAAAAAACTTGAAATGGAGAATTTCACTTCCGCCGAAAATAATTGGACCTCAATTATCAATCAATTTCGCCTAGAAATCAAACAAAATGAGAATTAATAATCAATAGATGTTTTTTTTTTATCAATCAAGATAATAAAAAAGGTTTAAAACAATTAGAAGAAAAAAAAAAGGAAATCATGCAAAAAACTTAAATAGCACGTTAATACATGATCGATATAATCAATATTTCTCCGAGTATGGCATTATCTTATCAGTTTTTACATCGTTCCACATATCGTACGATCATGTTTCATGATCGATCGATTCTGTCAATTAATCAATCTCCCAACGATTACATTTCCTGTTTGTTTTTAGAAAATCAGAAAATCTGACAACACTCGAAGAATATACGATCGATGATCGAGCTGACAACCGAATAAATGCATATTCCCGTTATACGATTTAATGTCATCGTAAAAATTCTTTCAAGTTATTACCCATTTTTATCATCTTTGACACATAAAGAATCTTTTATGGGGTAGGTAAACCATAATGTTCCCAAAACGAATAAATGAATGAATAAATGAATGAAAGAATGAACGTGTGGATAAAACAAAACGACAGGTTTCTCTTGTATTTACTTTCAATGTTGTTTATTTAATT
Source organism: Polistes dominula (assembly GCF_049000335.1). Taxonomy (NCBI): domain Eukaryota; kingdom Metazoa; phylum Arthropoda; class Insecta; order Hymenoptera; family Vespidae; genus Polistes; species Polistes dominula. The sequence continues at coordinate 6,226,791 of NW_028300879.1, read as the reverse complement.
AAAATTCAGTAGTAATTTAGCTTCTGCCGTTCTAACAAAACCAGTGGCCAATGCCACTCGCCAAATTTCAATATTTATTTTTTATCATTAATAATTAATTAATGTATAATAATAATATACAATGAAAGAAGGGAGGGGATAGGTATTGTTTACAGATGTGTGTCATTCTTCTTTTTTTTTTGTTTCCTTTTCGTATATTAGATTGTAATCCCATAAGTATCGTCTTTACATATCGCCCCTATCATTTGCACCGTGCGTCGTCGGCAAAAATCACGCACGCGTACTGTACTTTAACACGATTGTCAAAGAAAATCGAAGAGTTTTTTCTTAAGATTTTCTACATTAACTCGATCATTTAACTATTTTGGATCATATCGTCAATATCGTTTGTACAAATAAAAATTCTGGTCCTTCGATTTTCTAACAGTACGATCGCCTTCTCTACTGTCTATGTGGTATTTTCTTTTTGTTTTTTTTTTGTTTTCTTTATATGTACATCATTTTCGTTAAAAAATAAAATAATGAAAGAATTATAAAATTTATATCGATCGTATACCGCCGAAAAGTAACGTTCTCTCCGTTGCGCCAAAACTCTTTGTCCATCCTTCCGATACAAAACACTCGAACACTCTCAAAACGTTTCTTCTCTTGTTGAAACGTCGTTGAAACACAAGCGGTATCAACAAAATCTCATATCCCGGCCGTGCATCGTCTCCATTCGATCGAAATCTACACCTAAACAAAAAAGATTACTTAGTGAGTTGCCGAGACACGATTAAAAAATATATTTCTCTTTTAATATAACGTCCAAATCAAATAAATAGACTCGCGACTATTAAGAACGAGAGAGAATTAACGAACAGAATTTCAATTGGCGCAACGAACGCTTTCTTTCCGATAGTCGATCGTATTTTTCTTTTTCTCTCTATGTCTCTCTATCTCTGCGTGTGTATATATAGGTAACAAGAAATTGTACAAAATATCTTCATTTATCGAAAATAATTTCTCGTTAACATTCCATCAGATTTTGCAACGTGTATCACTTACATTACATTAGACGGTTAATACATTATTAGCCACAATCAAAAGGCAACCATTTTCTTGAATACTTTGAACAAACCAGTCAAAAATATTATCCTCATTGGTTACGTTTTTTCTCATTAATTAAAAGGTGCCAAGAAGGAAATAACGGGTGAGAAATTTTTCCGCGTATCTACGTACGAGAAGCGCTTACCGAACACATTCTGGCGAAAACTCGTTAATATTCTACGAAGACGTAGTTCTAATCGATCGATGAGAAAAACAGAAAAAAGATATATACGAAGGAACAAGGAAAAAGAAAAAAGAAAAAAAAAAAGGCATGACCAATCGAAGCTCTTGGGTAGAAAGATAAGAGAGCTATATACACCTATGCGTGGCAAAGTGAGCAAATAATCGTGCACGAGCACAAACTCAAGTCAGTATAGGGATAATAAAGCCGCGTAATCCACCTGCGCGCTGTGGCGTTACGTCGACATCGCCAACGTAACGTTTTAATGAACTTGCGCCTCGCTGTTTTGTGGCAAATCTTACGTAATCGAGGGAAGCTAAGAAGAGAACCGAGAGAAGTTTGTTTATTAGGGGAGACGACGGATTTAACGACGTCCCGTTCCGCCGGTTTTCTCCGATATACCCTCACCACCTCACCACCACCTCCTCCTCCTCCTCCTCCTTCTCTTATCCACCATAAGTCCCTCCTGTGCCTAGAGAAAGAGAAAGAAAAAGAGAAAAAGAGAGAGAGAGAGAGACCAGTTGCCCACGCTGTATGAGAGAGACATTCATTTTTCAAATACTAAACTCTTTCACAAGAAATCTAGTCCCACATGAAACTACCTTCTTTTTTTCTTTTTTTTTTTTTTTTTGACTTGCATTTTCCGCACCCGCATTACAGTATCAATCGTAACAAGACCGAAAAAAAACAACACTGATAACGATATTCTTATACTTCTTTGTTTTCATCAAAAATTGATTGAACTTATTCAGGTAAGAGAATACTAACGCAATACTTATATAGTATAATGTTTTATGAAAATTCATAAATGGTTTTTTTTAAAGGATTAGAATCATATTATCAAGGTATGTAGGTAGATACATTGAGTGAACGCGCGCGCATTGTTACACGAAACGTCTGGCTCACGGTCTTGCTCATCATGCGAGAGATTACTTCGCATTCCTACATGCATTGCATAATTTAGCATACTTTATTCGTACTCCTTCAAAATACTTATCATCGGATTTACACGTCGAAGTGAACGGGACGGTCTAATGGAATTACACGTGTCCGGAAGATCAACGAGCGCGTTTTATCCTGAGATCGTTGTCGATTAACTTTTAGAAGAAAAAATATTGATAAAAAAACATTTCTCTTTACAAAAAAAAAAAAAGGAAAAGGATCTTTCAGCTCACTCAAAATGTACATCAGGGAGGGACTTTCACAAATTCGCAATCTTAGAGGAAGTTTCTTCCGCGAAGCTGTCTTAACGACGAAAGGACAAGCTAAAGGTAACCCTTTTCAAGAGAATTTGCAAAGAAAAGAACACGCTAACATGGCTGACGAGAAAATACATACCTACATATATAGAGAGAGGGAATGAAACGAAGAACGATACGAAGGATAAAATTGACTATGTTTACTCGTGTATCTATGAACAGAAAAAAAAAAACAAGAAGAAAAAAAAATCGATATTGACTATATCTTTGAGTAGATGGAAAAAATTGAGAAAAATACTCACGACATCTAAACCACTGAAATAGCAAGAATTTTTATCGAAAACAATATAATAAGTATATGTACAATATACTTATAGAGATATCTCTTAGCTAATAATCGAAAAGGTGCTCATATTTTCTCATTTCTTTATTTTTTTTTTTTTTTTTTGGTTTATTCATTATTCCTCTAGCTCTTTTTTTCTATATTTTATGTATAATCTATATAGTATACATTCACCATCCCCAGGTTGGACACATCGATGTTTTTTAAATTCTCCTTCTACCTCGTTAATAAACGCGATTGCATGCACGCGCGCGCTCGCTCGAGCGCGAATTTATACTCGGTGAGCTTCGACCAAAAAAGAAAAAAAAACAAGTACCGAAAAAAAACGTTCTTTTTTTTCTACGGACAGGACGCCCGTATCGAATTTTTGTTACGCGTCACTGACGGAAGATGAATTCGCATTTTGTTGCAAAACGTTGCTTCTTTCTCTCTCTCTCTCTCTCTCTCTCTCTCTCTCTCTCTCTCTCTCTCTCTCTCTCTTTCTCGTTCCCTCTCTCAAATACACATACACAGACACTTTCTATACACAATCGTGCCCGCGAGGCTAACAGACATTCCCCCCGTTAATATCCAAATGTCGCAAGATCTTGAAAAAAAAAATCGAAATAAAATCGACTAAAAACGATCCTACGTGAAAGGGAAAGAGAGAGAAATGAGAAATAGGTAAGGTAAGAATAGAAAGACGAATCTTCATTTCATCCGAACGAATTTAACAAGAAATTTTCGATAAAATTTGAAAATTACAATCACAAAAGAGAGAAAAACAAGAGAAAAACAAAAATTGAAAATTTTCCAATAAATTTCGGAAAGATTCTTACGTCCTTCCTTTTAAAATAGTTCGCAGTTTTTTAGTGTTAACAAATTAATAGTAATAATAATTATTATAGTAATTATAATTATAAAAATAATAATAATAATAATAACATAAAAACAAAGCAATAATATACGGTAATAATAAATGGTGACCTGGTAATATAATAGCAATCATAATAAACATGATGAATAATAAGAAAAAAATCTTTCACAATAATGACAATAATATTAACGAACCGTAATTATTACAATTATCTTTTCCAAGGAGATAAGATATCTCGAATAATAAACAAACATATAGAATATAATAATAATATAATAATACATAAATAATATTCATAATAATAATATTAATAATAATAACAACAATAATAATAATAATAATAATAATAATAATAATAATTCTAATTATATAATTACAATAAAAATAATCAATAATAATATACAAAACTATAGCCTTTCGAACAATGGTTCAACCGTAAATCTTGTTCACATAATATTAGTATCGTCCAAAAATAATTGCAGTTCTTAAATAATAAATTTACAGACTTGGTTAAAACGTCAAATAATTGTTGAACAATTGTCATTGAACTCTTTTGCAACTTCTCCAGTTGTTTTACTTGAATTTACTTCAATAATGTCCCTTAAATCATTATTGTCAATAAATACAGGACATTTACAACCCTTTTTATCTTTGAGCTTTCGCTTCCATCACGGAATTTACCAATATTGAATTGCAGGTTCGTTAATTGTTTAAATGGCCAAAAACAAGGTTTATATTTCAAGAAGTTTCTGCTTCTTAACATCCCAATTTAACTCATATATATGATTAATTCTAATAACTCATGTATATGAATAATTCATTTAAATGCAACATTACTATTAAATGAAAACAATAATGTAAGCAAACATCACCAGTTCCAATTAGACCTTTTACCATGGTGCATAACATGACGAAAAGTAATCAGAAAATCCTCTTTCTAATATCAAATAATAAAAACCACAATTAATTTTGCACCTATCTAATATTTATGTATATACATATACTATTTATATCCGTTTACTTAATAATTAATATATTTCATATATATGTATATACTTACTCTTTATACAGAAGGGTAATTTTTTCGTTTGATGGGGATCTGTCTGGTTGAATTTCGCACACGTGTGGCTCGAGTATCCCCGCAAGGACGATGACGATGACGATAAAGATGACGACGACTTAAAAGACGACGCGTGCGCCCTTGTTTCAATCCTCATTTTTCCTTTTACAATCTGCTTTGTCTTCTATTTCTTCATTTTCCCAATCTTTCCATGTCGTTAGTCCATGCCATACTCTTTTTTCTTTTTTTTTCTTTTCTTTTTTTTGTAAGAAGGCGATGACAGTGTCGGTGGCGATGGCAGCTGCGACGGCAGCATTGATGACAATGACGATGAGAGACGCCGGCAACGGTGTCAACGATGACGACGACGCCAACGGCAAATGTTTTCACTTAACTTACTAGCTCTTTTTATCTAGTACATTATTTACAGTCCATATTTACTTATGTTACATCATTCGCCGGGACTCGCAGCATTTCGCGCTAAATCCCAAACGAACACAGCACTATCCTACGTATGTATGTTCGTTGCGTTTTGTCCCTCATTTTCTCTTTCTCTTTTTCTTTTTGATTTGATTTATTTCTTTTTTTTGTTTTTTTCTTTTGCTCATTCGCTCATTTAACATGCATTCCCTCTCTTTCTCATATTCACTAAATCTTTCGGTCCAATTCTCTTCTTCACCAATAGTCTTTCCTCGGAACGCGCACTGTAATAAGTATTTAGAGAGAAAGAGAGAGAAAACAGAGAAAGAGAAAGAGTTTAACACAAACGACACTCGTCGAGCAATAGGGACGAACGAGCGACGTTTCCAAGTCCATGTTTCTAATAGATCGTATTACTTTTCTCGGCTTATTTTCAGCGACGGTGTACGACGTTGATCGTCCTTTATATTCATCTCTCTTATTCTCTTATATCATCTTTTGAGTCCTCTTGTCGTACGAGAGACGAAGAGGAAGGGAGGGAAAGAGAGAGAGAGAGAGAAAAAGAGAGAATGAAAGTAAAGGAACGGTATTAAGAGCGAGAACAATAGTAACAGAGCAGCATCGAACATCGAGCATCGAGCTCGTCAGCCTCCCCGGTGTGTATGGGCCAAGAGTTCAGCCTCGTTAGGCCCCGTTGAACCTTCTAATCAAATGAAGTCCATCCACGATTGGTGTATCCCGTTTTTTATGTTTCCATCCTCCTTGATTTCGTGTATGTTCGCATAGACCGCCTAGAGCTACGAGTTACCGGCATAACCGGTACGAGTTTGCAGATAGTGTTGGTAAAAGTGCGGTAGACTATCCGCCGTTGGTGGCGGCGGAGGCGGTGGCGCAGACGAGGACACGGAGGAATTCGGCGCGTTTTGAGAGGTTAATGCGAGGCCCAACGGGGGAGGCCCCGGCGAACGCTAGTGAGCCGCCAACGAGTGAGCCGTGAGACCTTGAGGACTTAGCATCGGGGGACTGTGGCTATGACCCATGGGCGAGCCATGGAGGTGATCCTGCGGATGATAGCCCTGGTGGATGCCACCCTGTCCCTGATGACCCGGCGGCATGCCTTCCATGATGCCGTCGCCAAGCGTGTTCGGTGGTGTCATCCTCTTTTCCTTTTGCCGTCGGTTACAGAACCACACCCTTACTACTTCCTTTTCTAGTTGCAGACTATCGGCCAACGTTGTAATCTCTTGAGCAGAGGGTTTTGGTTGCTTGTGAAAATGTTGCTCGAGAGCACCCTTCACCGAAACCTCGATCGACGTTCTCTTCTTTCGTTTTCTACCTTGTGCCGCAATCTTATCGATGCTCGTTGGCGAGCCCGTCGTCGAGTCCGCTTCTTCGAGCCATTTTTGTAAGAGAGGTTTTAGTTTACACATGTTTTTGAAGCTTAGCTGCAACGCCTCAAACCTGCATATCGTCGTTTGCGAGAATACATTTCCGTAAAGGGTACCGAGTGCAAGACCAACGTCCGCTTGGGTAAAGCCGAGCTTAATGCGTCTCTGTTTGAATTGTTTCGCAAATGCCTCGAGATCATCGGAAGTCGGCGTATCTTCCTCGCCAGCACTGTGATCCCTATCAAGAGGATGTCCCGGATGAAGTGGATGACCTGTCGGTGGACTGTGATTGTGGGCGTCCCTGAGATGATGAGGAAGGCCGGCCTGGTGATTGTGCAACTGATGGGGATGCTGGTGAGGATGTTGATGTAGCATGCCGTTCATCGCCGCATGGTATTGTTGCAGGGTCGTCGGCGAAGCCGCACCACCACTTGGATTGTAATGTGCTGAGGGTACAACTGGCGCGTGCCAGGAATGCGGCGACGCCATACCAGGGGATTGATGAGGTCCGCGATGGTGCATGCCTTGATCGGCGTTTGCCGCCGCGGCAGCGGCCGTTAAAGGTTTCACATCTAAACTCGTATTAGCCTGATGGGGATGATGATGAGGATGATGACTCGTATGATGCATCCCCATAGAAGCTGCCCAGGGATCGCTACCAGGTTGCAAACTGACCCATGGATTAGCCGAGGAGAGGCTCGCCGCCGGATGCGAAAGTCCATTTGGCGACGGCGACGACGTCACCTGATGATGATGGTGATGATGATGATGATGCTGCGGCGCCGGCATATATTTCATTTCGCCGGCGTCGGCGGCGCTGCGGGGCGAGCCCGAGGAATAGCCACCCACGGCGATGTTCATCCCGATTGTTGTACCCGAACCACCATCCAGCTCGGCCGACACTGCACTACTAACCGGCATGTACGTGGTAGCGGCCATCTACTTCCCCTCGTCGAGAGGTCTTTTTTAGCTGCTCGCTGCCGGTTTTATCTTGACGTACCGGCTAATTTTGCGAGCACACCTCTCTAGACCTAGACTTTTTTCTCACTCTCTCTCTCTCTCACACACCCTCCTCTCCTCCAACAATAAAAACGATTAAAATTTCTTCAGAATATGAAACCAAAACGTAATCCTTTTTAATATCAGAGACTATTAACGACCGCTTGCACCGGTCCACCGTTCGCGAAAACGTAAGAAATTCCGATCTAGCGGCATTCTTCCAAGCGTACTCGTTACTACGCCCGTCGAAAACAGTATCTCCAGCTAATTTCTTTTCTATTCTATCACACGTTATTACAGAGCACACAAGTTACCTTCTTCAAAGGTGACAGCACTCGCGATAGTAATCCCGATATCAGCCGATATCACTCATGCTTCGTATTCGAACTCGCGTAAAACGAAATCAAAGTAACAGAAAAAAAGGTATTTATTATAATCACTGACGATGCTGAACGAGGAGTAAAACGTAGACAACGTTGACACACTCTCGAAGACTTGCGGAATGGTAGAGACGAAACGCGACTCTCTCCTCGCTCTTGCTGCCGGTCGCACTCTCGCGCGTTTCGAACTGTGTCGTAGTCGTCCTCGTCGTCGTCGTTGTCGTTACCGTCCTCGTCGTCGTCGTCGTCGTCGTCGTCGTCGTCGTCGTAATCGCAACTATCGTTGTCACCCTCGTCGTCACCCTCGTCGTCTTTGAAATCGTATGTGGGAGTTATGGGAGAAAGAGTGGATGCGTGTGATATAGCCAACGCCAAGGAACGTTTACGTTGTTGTTGTTGATCGAGGAGTGTCGTATGTGTGAGAATGTGTCGTAGTAGTAACAACGAGTAGTAATGAAAGAGAGAGAGAGAGTGAGTGAGTGAGAGAGAGAGAGAGAGAAAGAGTGCGTGGTAAGGAGAGAACGGGTCGTAGAAAGATCTCGCTCGGGCTCTCTCATGCGTTATGCATGTCGTAGCTGAGAGCGACTGACTGCCTCGCCTCGTAGCTCGCCCGAGGTTCCCGAGGCTCCCGGAGCGGTTGGTAGAGGTTCGTCATGCGCGCCACCGTTCTGCCAATCCCCACTCTTTTCTACGTTCTCTCATGCGATTGGTTCAGCTGGCAAGGTGGCCGTCGACGTACGTCACTGTCAGGCGGCACCTAATCTGACCGCGCCTACGGAACAGGCGAGGCACCCTAGGCGCCAGTCCTTTTTCCCCTCCACCCACTTCCACTGTCTATCGGTCTCTCTCTCTCTCTCACTCTCCCTCTCTCTCCACTCTCCCTCTCTCTCTCTCTTTCTTTCTCTCTGCTTTTACCTCTCTTCGAGCTACTACAGGACCGACCGAGCTTCTTCGCGCGCCGTTGCTCCTGCCGGCAGCAAAGAAGACTCCACACGTCCAGGAGCCTCTCTTTCCTCTTTATTCCTTCCAGAAGTACTACGTGCTCCTTTATTCTCTTCGGTCACATCTTTTCCACACTTTTCTTTTTGTTTGTTTTTTTTTCTTTTTTTTTTTTACCTTTAGATAGACTAACCCACGAGTATCCTCTTCTTCTTACCAACAACGATCTCGCAGAAATCCTACAAGCAACAGGTACTAATTTAACCCCTAAGTAATTATCCGCGAAGAGGCCCGTCCCTAACTTTCAAGAAAGATGTCACAACCCGCACGCATTTCTTCCGATTTTTCTTTCGGTTCTTAAGTCACAATGCAACAGGTATACTTATGTATATACATGTTTGGGTGTATGTGTTTACAACTATTAAATCCATCTTATCAATATCGAAATTTATCTCGCCTGTTCGTTTAGTTTGTATATTCGATTTCAGCATTACACAACAGGTATTCATTCTAAGTGATTAATTACACCAAGAAAAATGGACCAGTTGTACCCCTGAGGTGGTCGTTTGCCCGAGAGAAGGTGGTATCAATAGGAAGGACAAAAAAAAAGCATGTTTCGTCGGTGCAGCCGCGAACCGACTGATGTGAGAGAGGGAGAGAAAGACGAATAGCGAAGAAAGGGAAAAGAGAGAGAGAGATAAAAAGGAAAGGGGGAGGACAGCAAGCGAGGTTTAGTACATTTAAATGAGAGCCACAGGTAGCAGCATTATGCAGTACGTGCCAGCGACCCCTGAAGAGGGGTGAGTTAGATCATCGTGCGCCGCGTTCTCTCCCTCATCCCCCCTCCCCCAATTCGCCCGGCAGGCGCCCCTTTCATACACCACAGCACAGCCACCCAGCTGGCTTGCCTATCTTCGCACCTGTGTGTTCTACAACGAGACAAAGTCGATCTTTGCTAATCTTTTTTCTTTTCTTATCGTTTTTAGCGACTATCCAAAGACGTTCTCAAAGCGGCTCGTTCTTCCTTCTTGAAATGCAACAGTTGGCGTTAAGTTACTAGGTCACGAGGCTCTCTGCCTTTCCTTCGTGCGAGTTACGCGTGAAAAGCATGCTACTCGATGAGGATCGAAAAGATTTGAAAACTTTGTTAAAAGGAAAGAAAGAGAGAGAGAAAGAGAGATAAAGAGAGATAAAGAGAGATAAAGACAAATAAATAGAAAGAAAAGATACGGGTAAAGAAACGAATACAAGTAGTTCTCCTCGGTCGCATTTTTCTTTCTTATTTTCACGTTGACATATGAGCTACCGATAGAAGCAAGGCACGAGGACATGAATTCGCGTTTGTTACAGTTGACCGCGTGGCTTGCTGCCATAAGTGTCATTGGAATAGTAGGAAATCATAAATAAGAAGCAATAATAGAATCGTCTTTACATATGTATCGGCTAAAGCTGACGGATTATGAATGGCTCTACTTAAAATGCTGAAGACGCTTGACTTGAGCATTCGACGCTTTAACTCGCACAATATAAACTAGACCGATAACGTTTTTGACACTGCGCACGTGCGCGTGAACAAGTACATGGAGATAAAGTACTGGGAACGAATTCGTTTCAAGCAATCCTGACGCAGTAAAGAAGCGAACGATTAACGCACGATTAATAGCCGATTAACCAGATAAGTGCTATAAACACTTTTGAATCATTGTGCCCATCTTTTGTCAAACCTTAGAATTGTTTATCGCAGCAATAAAGTCTTATATTTCCTACATCTAATCGATTTTGCCACAGTACTTTACTTCCAACGAAATCGTCCATTTTATCTCAATATTTCGGTACTTTCTCGAGCCGTAAAACGACTTCTAACTTCCTCTATAAAAAAAAATGGAGAAAAAACATGAAAGAACTTAAACGATGTTATTGCATCAATTTTAAAAAGCAAATGTATTATCCACACCTCTTTTGTCACTTATTAAGCATCTAATTCAAACTTAATTTTTCCTTTTATTGAGTCGAATTGGATAGGATGATTTTAAGAAATATTTATTTAGGATCGAACAGGTAGTAGGTAGAAATTTCTTCTTGGTTTGTCTAACTGATGCAAAGAAGGGTTGAAACTCCCAACGGTTCACAATTTCTATGAGCCTACAGGAAACACTTTTACTACCTGAACGTTTGCGCGCATAATTTAGGCACCCCTCTACTAGTTTTGTTCTAGAGGGGATAATGCAACATGGCTACAACTTGTTTCTCTCGGTTCCACTATAGAGTCCCCAGTGTATAAAAACATTTGTGGAAAACATTAGAAACTTTTGACGTTACCTTGAACGCTAAGTCTACGACCCTGAACCAAAAGTAGAAACGTATGATAAAAAATTCGGAACGTATCGTAGGTCCGGAGACTGTAAAAAAAGAATGGAGATAGAAATGAAGCGGATGGGGAATGCTAACAGACGTAATTTGACCGCTTTTATGTCCGGGAATGAATATTTTAATATTTTAATACAAAATACGCTATGAAGGATTTTATGGTACACTATGACTTTTTCCCTATCGGTAGAAGTATATACTACCCGCGAACTTGATAGTATAGAAGCAGAAAAATGAAGGGGAAAAATAAGGAAGGGCGGAAATGATAGAGAAGGTAAAGCTAAAAGTAGTGGAGGGGTTGGTTTGTGTCTTTTAATAGGAGGAGAAGAAGGTGGAGAAGGAGAAGAATTCAGTTGGAAAATGTCTTGCTCAGATGGCAGCATCATGCGGCTCGGGTTGAGAAAAAAGGGGGTAAAACTTGCTCCAGTGATTCCCCACCTTACAATTATATTTTTTCTTTCAATGGTGGGGAAAGTCCTAGAACAGTGTGCTGCCATCCAACGACAACAAACTGTACTCTTTCGTTACGATCGATGATAAACCGTTGCTTGCTGGATAATAAATTTTGATTTATTCTCTCTTATTTTAAAATTCACCAAGCATCGATCGGAATAATTATTTTCAACGTTCACGTTCCATTAAATTTTTTAACGTCATTTTTTTTTAAGTATTAGTTGCAGTATTTCTAACAAACACTAAGGAAACGTATAAAGATATTTAAAACGTTTTCGCATAGCGACACGTTAGTGTCTTTCACAAAGAAAATCAATCGACAGGCGTATGTATATGTGTAAATACGGAGGTTTATTTGAAAAGACGCAAAGATCGTAGTAAAGGAATATGTCAACGAACGAATATGGTGAAAGAATGACAGTATTAGTAGTAGTGAACTGAGGAAGCGGGGATATGGAGAACAATGCTTTATTTACTGCCGGAAGCTCCGTGAGCCGAATTTCAAAGATCGCGAACGGCAAATCCTGTACAATTCGATCTCTAGGTGCGGCACAAGAAGCTGACATCTATTCTCAAGGATCGAAAATAAAAACAATTTTTTATTCGAATTTATTTTTCTTTTATTATAAAAACGCTATCTGTGTTTTAGTACGAAAACGAGGAGAATAGTTTAGGCTAAACTAAAATTAAATTATAGTAACTGAGGAGAAAGAGAAAGAGAGAGAGAGAGAGTCCAGTTCAAGCTTAGTTATCTGAAGCTAACTTTGCGAACCACTATCCATTGAATAAGAGAAGGACAGATAGAAGAACGAAACTCACTATGGGATTCACGGGTGAGAAACCTCAGGCCTTAGCCAAATTTGCGTTTGAAATCGACCGCCATTTCTCACTCTCTCTCTCTCTCTCTATCTATCTATCTTTCTCTCGTGGTTTATGCCAGCCTAAAGCACGAAACTATTCGAAGCCCTTGGTATTCTAGGTTCTAGGTTCGCGAGAAACTTTGACGACATTCGGTTCGCGATGGAAATGTATGATGCTTTTGCCTAATGCAACATGTTAACCCTTTGGACTTTAACTCTTTAGCTTGCTTAACTTTGACGAAACGTTTTACGATAACGTTTAAATACATAGAAATTTATTGTAAAGCAATTGAAGGTCTTTCTCTTTGACGCTACCGGCAACAACAGGAGTAATCACGAATAATGATAATCGGGCGATGACGTGGGGATCACATGGGGAAGAGGAGGGAAAAGAAGGGATAAGGGAGTAAGGGAGAAGATGTCCAAGAAAGGGTGCATCTCGATGGCCGACGGCGGTCAGCTTTTACGATCGTTGTAAGGAACATCCGATGATGCTGCTGCTGTTGCTGCTGCTGCTGTTGCTGCTGCTCTTTCCTACGAAGAAATAAAAAGAGAGATAGAAAGAGAAAGAGAGAGAAAAGATGTTAGGAGGGAATTCTTCGTTCGTATACGTGCGTGACGTCAATATGTCGAGGGTAATAAGATGGCCGGCGATAAAGTGGTGGGTGTAGATACAAGATAACAATCAGCTGCAGTAGCTTCTGGCAATCTCGTGATTACAGGCTTAACCTCCCCTTTCTCTCTTATTCGTTTTCTCTCTCTCTCTCTCTCTCTCTCTCTCTCCTTTCTTTTCTTTTTCTTACTCACTCACTCAGTCTTTACGATATATTTCATAAGAGGCATGGATCGTCTCTCTTTCTTTCTCTCTCTTTCTCTTTCTTTCTCGTTTTTTTCCTCCTACTTCTTCTATCCGACTTTAGAGCCCATCTCAAGAAGTATTTCTCTCTCTCTTCCTCTCTTTTAAACTTTGCAGTCTTTCCGATTTTCGCACATCGAATATTATAGGCTGACGGTGCAAAAGAAGAGAGAGAGGCACGACTCGGTGTGGTGTAGGGTAAGCCCGGTTCGATCGCTTCTTCTTCGGTCTACCTTTACTACCTCGTGCTACCTCGGCACAGGTACCTCTTAATAATAATTTTGATCAGCAAATTGGCGTGGTGCATATTTCAGGCTCTTCGATCGTTATCTTCTCGCCGAAAGTTTTCGTGGGCCCTTCCTTACTCTTCACTCGTATTCATTTTAACGTAGAAGGCCGTCCATCCGGAGATATCCCTTAGGGCCATCAATGATCGAAACTTTCAAAAAGTACGATCTAAGATCAACTTCTTTTCCGATATATACGATAGATACCTTCAAATGTACCTTCAATCGCATATATATATGTAGATATTGTATAAAACAGAAGCAGAAGCTGAGAGATAAACTGAGAACCACTTGTGCCCTCGATGTCAAGCTGCGTATTTATGACGCCGTGTCTGTGTTACAAGTTAGCTACAAGTACGAGCCGGTATAAAAGTCTTCTCGATCTCGTACTTTAGAATACTCTTCGCAAAACGCGAAGCAATGTCGATAACGTTTCTTACTCTTTTACTAGAGACTTCCGCATCAGAAAGAAAGAAGAAAAGAAGAAAGAAAGAGAGAGAGAGAGAGAATCAATGGATTTCAATTTCTCTTCCGTTACTTTCCTGTCTTCACGAAGCAACTTGAGCATAAAAAAAACCTTAGGGAAAGGAAGTACTAACGGGGTTTAAACAACAATCATTAAATTGGGGAATCAATGCATATATTTTGATTATCGATAAAGGTTAGATAGAAATTAGTGAAAAGCTTGGGATTGAATTATTGAACAATTCATTTGTGTAACGTTCGCACAACAAAAAATTAAAAAAGAAAAAACGAAATATCAATAGCACTTACAGTAGCAATATTTATTTTCCTTCGTCTTTTTCTCTCATACAATCAGCTAGATACGAAAATCGGGCTAAGAGTAGGTACGAGTCGATTGAAAAAAAAAAAAAGAAAAAAAAACAGAGTTAGCAGACGAGGAAGGATAGAAGGAATTCACGAACTGCAAAACGCAATTATCGACATTAGTCCGCGGGGTATCACGATCAGGTAGGGTTGCTACCAATACTGAGAAGTGAATGTTTAGTAGTTCTCTATACGTGTGCAAGCTTCCGACGATCGCTCGATCGATCGACTTGTTTTTAAGATAAAATCTATAGGAGATACTTTCAGGGAATTCTTATTTTGTTCTCTTCAATCTTGTAATTATTATCTTATTTACATTCGATAGATGAAAATTAATCACGAAACTTTTCGAATATCGTTTCTCTATTTAGTTAGAAGAAGATTGGCACAAATAATTAATTATTAGGTAGCTGAAAAAATAATTTCAATTTTTATTATTATTAATTTATCATTGATTTTACAAATTATCTTTTATCTAATTACGTTTATGTAATATTATTATCATTGTAATCGATGAAATTGGCATTATTGATTTAATCTTATATTATTATTTACATTTTATATTACTTTTATAAAGAATTTATATTATCTTTACGAAACATTTTGAACGTTTCTTGTTTTACACCTGTATGTACGACGACCTGTAGTTTAACTAAAAAAACAGGCCTAATTAATTAAGACATATGTACATTTTGTAACGTTTGTTTGACGTTTCTATTGATTTATTGAATACTTCGCTAACAAAAACTGATTTCTATTTATAGTAGTCTCTATTTAAACTTATTTGTAAAAAAGAAAAAAGGGAGAAGACAATAACAGTGATATGAAACACTAAAAATTATTCCAAATATAAAGCATACTTTTGACCAAAGGAAAATTAATAAACAAACATTTCGTGACAGTAAAAATTGCGCGATAACCATGCTACGTGACACGATTATAATTCGTAAAAATGATTTATAGTTGTTAAAAACCCTACGCTGTAATTCAAGTCCAAGAAGTTTGAAAAATTAATTGTTCCTGTCACAATTTTTGTACGCATTTAACGTGGTACGTTCAAAGTTAATAGTACAGCACGGCTAAAAAAAAAAATCTCTTTTCGAAGGACAGAAAAAGATAAGAACGGATATATAACTAATATAATTTAATTCGTTAAATCAATAGAAAAACTCTATCTAAAGATTAGATAATTTTTACTAGGCCTTAACACATTGAATTCCATGATTTCTTTTCTAAACGCTTCTACTTATAAAGTAGCTAATTATGTCCCTTTTAACACCATGTAACTTTTGTAGAAATAAAGCGTTATCAATTGTACAATTTCAAAGTTATTCGAGATAATAAATTAAACAATTTTAAGTTTTATAATCTTGATCGTTACAATTCAAATAATTCATTTATTATTGCTGTAAGCAAACATTTCTTTCGATATCAATTTGATGTTAAAGTTTTTCTTTAAATTTATCTTTAGTTTTTGATAGTGAGTATATTCTACCATATTTCTATTTATGTAAAATCAAGGTAAATCTATTGAATAAGTTCTCGTACTTTAATGTAGACTCCGACATTCTTTTTGTACTCTTCGTTTCTTTATCTTCTCTATTTCGAGATAGAACCTAATCGATATATAGATTCGGTCGATTACCTAGCGATAACGAACTACTATCTTCCTCCCCATCCTCAAAGTCTTTCACTGAATTAATCGTAATTGCGCGACGAAAGAGAGAGAGAGAAAGAGATTCTTCGTTACGAAACGATCCTAATAACCCGTTCTGCCGTTTCACGATAGCTCCTCGTCGTGAGGTTGGTTGGCCCTTCTCGAAGATATCGTGGAGGACAAGTCGATTTTATATTGCAAATGCATCATTGGACTGCACGTAAGAGCTGCTGCTGCTGTTGTTGTTGCAAAAGAGTTAGCCTCGGCGCGAGGCTACCGGCCTAATAGGAACTAATTCGAGACGAATCATCCGGACGAGAATTATGGCGGTGAAAGAATTTAGGATTAATAATTTAACGCGTCACGAGAGCTGCATGGTGAGTGCCTCGTCCAATATATATATATAGGGGGTTCTTGATACACATCATTAAAACATTCCTCAAATATCCTATTTAACTAAACAAAATTTATCAACATAGCATCAACAAAGTCCTTACTTTATACTAAATACATTAACATTGATTAAACTTATACATTAAAGCTGATACAGATTGTACCAAAAAATTCTTCGTACCATTTGTGACCAGACACTCCGAACTATTTGGAGACTTATTGCTCATCACTTAATTTTATTTAAAATTGTAGATTATTTCAAGATATCTTTGAATTTGAGACACCATGTATACAAGAAGCAAGTTAGGTACGTAGCCCGGTAGCCCAGGGCCATAAGGTCGGCGGCCCTCCTCTACACCCTCACCTACACGCTCTCTTCGACGATGAAGAGGAAGCAGTATTAGTAGAGGTAGAAGAAGAAGAAGATGAAGAAGAAGATGAAGAAGAAAATGAAGAAGAAGAAGAAGAAGAAGAAGAGGAGCACAGGGAGTGGTGGAAGGATCGTCCACATGAGTCGAGAGAGAGCTTATAGGCTCTCTCTATACTTTGCGTCCTGGTATCTGTATCTTAATTCTGACGCTACACGAAGGAGACTTTCTATAGTAAAGAAAGACAGAAAAGAAGTGGAAGAAGAAGAAAAGATGTTCCAGATCGAGAGGACGGAAGACAGAAGCAGCTAAAAGAAAACAAGAGTGAGAGAGAGAGAAAGGATATGAACAAAGATAGATCCGGTGCTGCGTCGAGAGACTGACTCCGTAATTTTCTAATTATATACTCGAAAATAATTGGTTATTATCCTTGTTGTGTGATGCTGGACCAACGTTAGATCGCGGCATGCATTGGCCCTAAAGGGAATCACGAGCGCATCATGGATCTACCTATGTATTCATATATACCTCAACCATTTCCAAAGTATTATTCTCCCTTTAACTGAGTAATACCAAAAATCACAAATATTTCAAGTATATTTGCTCTATCGATTAACCCTTTAACTGTCACGCCGAAATCATATGTTTTCTCCAGGATGCCATGGCAATTTTATTATTCAAAGAATATAATGGCAAAATAATAATAAAAAATTGTAATTGTAATTGTTCAATAGGGCACTTTTTATTTCAAAGTATCTTCTATATATTGGCCATATTCAAATACACTAACTTTTAATTTTCATTTAGTTTTTTACAACTGTAAAAGGTTCATACGCTTCGGTCACCAATGATCAGCATGGCAGTCAAGGTGTTAATTTCACGATATTCATTTTTCATAGCAGTAAAGAGTAAAGGAAGAGAAATAAGAGTAGTCCTGGAGGATAAATTATCATCAAATTCATGAGAATCTCGTGACAGTTACGATACAGCCTATATATAGCTAGGACGGTAGCGCAACGGTAGTCTATCCGACGGACAAAATGATAGTTATCTATTTTTAAAAAAACAGATCGAAAAGATCAGTGAATGAAATCGGCCATGTCACCCCTAATTTTCTCCTTCCCTGTCTCTTGTGGACTTGGGTATTAATAAAAACTGTGAGAAATAGCTCGCGCAATATCTAACATCAAATCGAAATCGTGTCTTCTTAAAAAACAAAAAAATCGAAGGTTTCTTTCTTCTTGACGGATCGACCGATTTATTGGAGGAATGTCAAAGAAGAAAATCGACCAATCCTCTGATCTGATCAGGCACAATTTTTCCTTATGTTAACGAGCGTGAACGTCCGAAAAGCAACATGTAAAGAATCGTGTCGTTAGGGGAAGTAAATAAAAGTCTTTCGTCGATGCATATTCAATAAGAAACGTAAAAAATCAACAACATACAGTTCGAAAATATCTAATCTAGATGAACCTAAAGAAAAAATACAAAAGGTGCGGATCTATAAGACAGAATTGTAATGATCCTTTCATTTTCTATTAGGTTATTGTTCAGTTTACACATTCTTACATTATTCCTTATTAGCGTACATTTATGTGACTATATAAAAAAGTACTACAATATCATGGTCAACTAATAAAAATCAAAAATATTGTAAAAGCGAACTTATTTTGATATTAAACACTATACGTTCCGATTTTACCAATTAGTTAATAAAAGATATCGATATAATAATATTACAAACTATATATCATCGGTAATATATATTACGTATAAATATTACGTAAAAAAATTGAGTAAATCTTAACCTTAGAATTTTGTATTAGTATCCATTAAATGAATTACTGTGTGTCCATCAAAAAGTGGCGTTTCCTTTCTAGAAGGTCAAAAGATTATTTTATTTTTAACCCCTTGTTTTGTAACAATTTATACCAGAACAGTATTGAGTTGAACCATGGGTCAACGAATCTCTGTCTTTGTCTGTACTTCTTTCTCCCTCTCCCTCTCCCTCTCCCTCTCCCTCTGTCTCTCCCTCCTTTTTATACATAAAGATACTCGTGTTCGATGCATGCGATCGATCGAGTTCTTACAAACGGAAGAAGTACCTCGTGCGAAGAATTTGAAAGATAGATAAGACTGTATGTCTGTCGTCTTTTCCATCGTCTTTCTTGGCCTTTGAAGTTAATGCATATGGAAGGCAGGAAAGATAAAACGTCGAAAGGTCGTCGTCGAATGCCGGGTGTCGAAAGATTATCTCGCGTGTTCTGTCGCGAGGTCGACGACAGAGAGCCTGACCCCTTCAGCCTGACGACCGCACCAAATGAAATTCAATCTTTGACTATACTAGATTTGCATACTTTCCCTGACCGCTTCGGTAGCTCCGACGACTGTCAACGCATAAACGCGAGATTACCATAAAAGGGACACACACCTCCGGCGATCCAGGAAAGAATTTAATAAATGGTGTGAACTAGCCTGAGATTTTAGAGAGGTATATCGATTTTAACCTATCGATCTCTTTTCCGTTCTCATAGATATACAAAGTTTCGAAGAACTAGGCAGGATAGGAATATGTATATGGCTTGCGGTTGAGTCGGTTGCGATGAGAGAGAGTTAAACTTAAGGATTGTAGAAGAGAAAGAAAGAAAGAGGGATCGTGAGGTCGTCGTTCGTATGGATGATGAAGTGGCCCTCTTGTTATCCCTAAATACCACGCGCGGCTCATGAGCAAACACCGAGTGCAGTGAGACTGCCCGCCGGTTAACACCGCCAGTCCCTATCTGGCCCCATGAGACCGCACCTTAGGGGGGCCCGAGCCCCCACTGGCTTCTAGCACCCTTGTTCAACCCATTATAAACAAGGCCTGTCTGGACCCCAATGCATTATCCTCCAATATTCCTCCTTCTTCAACATCAACTGCGGCATCGTTCGATTCGCCGCACCTTTCCACTCCCACTCTCATATTTGAACTTTATTTTATTTTTTGAAAAACCTTCCTCCTCATCCTCCTCCCAACCCTACATAACTACACTTTCAATGTTATCTAACGTATCAACTTTATTCGAGATTTGTTCATTTTCGTTATTTTTTTTTTTCTATTTTCCTTCTTTTTCAATAGGACATATCGAAGATTTTGATTAAACATCATACTAATTAAATAATTTATTACAAAGAAGCGAGCTGGTCTGCTGATAAACGAGGCCCATTCTTTGTGAAGTCTCTCGGAATGCTCGACGGGCCCAAATAAGATTTTTCTTCTCTTTCTTCTACGTGGGGCAGAGAAAGAAAGAACATTGCGATTGGTCCGACGGATCCTCATCGTTTAACAAGTAAAAAATCATCACGCGTGAAATCAATCCTTTTCATGGTGTTCCTTCAACTAATAATATATATTATTAGTCAACGAAAACGATCCCTAACGGAGAATAGATTTTTTATACACGTGAGGCCCCCTTATTTCTCGGTTCTTAAAAAATTACACCTTTTTATATTGAGTTGCCCAATAAGTAATATCGGAATTCGAATTATTTAATATTGAAATAAACAACTGAGAAATGTTTTTTGAAAAAAATAAGACAAACTCAATACGATTTCATACTGTACTGTATTAAATAATTGCAATTCAGATGTAACTCTACTGTAATATATTTTTCAACTTACCATCATAATGTCGAAATTTGTATTAATTTATATTTTTTCTTTTTTTGCTAAAAATTGAACTCAAAGCCAACAGACTATTATTTATTTATTTATTTATTTAATCGAATCATGTTATAAACGATATTACCGTAGGATGCTTTGATGAAATTTCCTTTAAGCAATACCCTTTAAAATCCTTCCTTTATACATCTGGAACCAATCAAAAGTGTATTGAGGAAAGACATCGTGCCTGAAGGCAAAGACGACAAATAGGAAAAAACAAGGAGCAGATGTCCTGAAAAAGTTCATTGAATTTTTCAAAAAGAGAAATGAATTATCTATAAAATCATTATTCAAGAATGATCTAAGAAGGATCTTTAAGGTCTATTGAGAAAGACGATGCTGCGTCACTTGTCGAACTATAAATTAAGGATGATAGGGTAGAAGAGTGGGAGGGGACATTTCTTGATCGTTGCTTCAAATAGTTTCCGGTCTAACTCACCCCGGATCACATTACCAAGCCATTACTCTCTCTCTCTCTCTCTCTCTATCTTTACGAATCGAGTCATCCCTTGGAGTCATTCTCCGTGGCACGAGGCAAGAGTGGTAAAAGTAGGGAGGGCTGCAAAGAAACTAACGGTGGAATCGTTTCCCGAACAAATCCCGCGAAGGGTTCCTCCGGTTCTACCGGATCAGAACGAATCATTAGAGCCGTTGTGACACAATACATGTCACGTGGACCAAGCCCACCACCCTCAGGAAGTTTAACGTGGAAGTGATTTCTGTTTTTTTTCTTTCTTTCTTTTTTTTCCTCTTAGTGATATTCCTCTGCCTTTTGCCAGTGGGTAATACGCATAACGCTCTTGACATCTAAATCGAAAGAGTCCGGAACGACAACGACGAATCTAGATGATTTACGATGATTGTTCAACTCATTTATTTCAATTGCAAAATATGTACTCGAAAAATCTTTCCAAGATATATTAAAAGAGGGTTTATGAATATCGAATGGTATTATCAAATTGGTAAATTTATCTTTTTAAGTTGCTTTAGCCTGGTAGTCTCATTAAAAATTCCTTCCTTTTTGATTGGCCACTACATAATGTGCCCGTAAGTTTTCAGAGATATTTGGTTATGTTATCGTATATATAATATAATAGTACCTGACCGATTACACTGACGTCTCCTCCAAAAACAATAAAAGCTGAACCCTCGGATATACCTGTAATTCTAATTCCCACCAAATGGTGATGATCTCAATGATAAAACCATGAAAATTAATATCTCTATGAGATACCTGACCCACCGGATTTCCTATAGTTTTTATGGTTATTTAAATTTTATTATAGTTTTTTTTTTGAAAAGTCATGGCTTTTGATAGTTATTAATTATACATAATGTAAGGGGTTGATATTTTCTTTATAAAATAAAAATCACAAAATGATGAGATTAACATCGTGTTCTCAAGTAATTTTTGATTATATTAAAAATTGATCAATTTTTTACATAACTCGATCTAAATGATCACTTGTGAACGACAAACGGGGAATTTCATGAATAATGAACATTACATTTCTCAAGTCCATACAGTAGCGTGTTTAATCCCAAAAAATGATATTAACATATTGAAAAATATTTACAGCTGCGTTTATTATCACGATTGTCATGCCTGGATAGTCGCTAGTATTAGAGTAATATTGAAAAGCGTGTCGAAATGGAAATATTAAGAGGGAGTGAAAGGGGATGGAGGTGGGGGGATGACCAGCATACAAAAGCGTGAGAGTCCACCTGCACGCGTGGCTTCTGCGAACTGGAAAAAAGATCCACCCTGCACTAGCCAGCTCTTCACTCCCCTGGCCCCTGTACAACTAACCACGAACACCTCACGACCACCCTCATGCTCATAAATCGTTCAGTCAAGGTATTTAAGCCGATAGATCATGTTTTAAACAAAAGTCGCACTGATCCGTGCTCTCCGGAATGCAACGTTGTGTTGTAGAAGTATACACACAAATACACTCGTAGATGAATGCAACTACGCATAGAAACGTGGAGCAACCCCATAAATCCTTCAACCAGCTAGCTAGCCGAACCATTCGCGCGGCTGTTTTCTAATATTTTGATTTATGTCGCTTTCACTGGCCGCTAATTTGGTGGCCTTTATCCTTTATTTGCACGCTTATGGCTGAAATTTGTCCCTCTGACACAGGCTTCACGGCTTTCCAACGGGTCAAACCACAATACCTGTCTAACCTTCTGTCTCTCTTTCTTTTTCTCATTCTTTCTTTCCAAGAGGATCGCTTACTGTCAACCATTGTGTTCTCGTACGCATGGTATAAACCCTCGTATTCTCAAGAATCTCCTTGGCAGGGTGGTTTTGTCAAAAACTTAACTTAAAAGAGGAACAGATAGAATATTATCGTCAATTGTCCAAGAATCACAATATTTCCAAATTTCTTCTTATTTATCAAAAATATTTTTTATCCCTTCTTCGAAAATGTTTTGACTTTCTCTTCCATCCAAGAATACTAATTTCCAATACACTATAATGATATCTTAACGATATTATTCTCAATTTAGAAAAAAATTTCCTTTAACAAACACCATAACCCTGAATATGACTATTTATATGTCATTTACTTATTGGGTTGGTCAATAAATTTCGTTTGACTTCGATAAATAATATTAACATTTTTATTGTAAAAATATTTGATAACACGTAAATAATATTTAATAAAATATTATTTGTATATATTAATATTATAATTATTTATTGATAGTTGAAAACTTTTTTGTAGCCTGCATCAAAATATAAATAATGTAAGAATGTTTATTCAAACGACTATACTTTAAACAAAAATCCAAGTCCATAAACGACACTTACGTAAAAGTGTCAACGTCGATAGGACGCAAACGATAGGGGGAATTGGACTAAAAAGAACAAGACGAACGTAATATGCGAATTAACACTTTTGAATAATGTATGCTTTCTCCCCTTACCCTTTTCCTCCCTCCCTCTCTCTCTCTCTTTCTCTCTCTCTCTCTTACTTTTTGTTTCGATCATGTCACCCAGACAATGCAAAAGCTAGCGATAAGGAAAAGATACTCTACATCGAAGGCGATTGGATAAAAGTAACCACCTAAGATAAATAAAGAAAGAAAACAAAAATAAAAAAAAAGAGAGAGAGACGAAAATGCAAAAGACGAAAAAAAACAAATATGGAGAAGAAAAAATTATTAGTCGAAGGAGAGAAGCCACTGTTACGTACTCTTGTCGATGCATTTATGTATCTCGCACGATCGGTTACCGATTTCTTTCCTTCTTTTCATTCCCTTTCTTTTTCTCTCCCTCTCTTTCTCACGTATAACATCTGATCCTGCTTGCAAAGATTGGTACATAAACCAAGACGAAAAGCGAAACCAAAGATCGAAACGATCTATATTTCTTTCTCTCTTGTTCCCTTTTTTTTCGAAATAGATTATTCCAAAAGATCGTGGAATCTACATTGCGTATAAGTTTGCGGCCAGTAAGTGACGCTTCTGAAAAAAACAAAATCGAAGAATACAAAGAGAGAGAGAGAGAGAGAGAGAGAGATTGATCGATCTTCATTCGAGTATTGATTTCCTTTCTACGTTTACATCTTTCCACGTAGATCTAATCTAAAAAAAAAGGTTTTGTTTTAAAGTTTTGTCAACAAAAATAAATGACAAAAAACCTAAAAAAAAGGTACAAACATTCTTAGTTACTTAATATATACACACAGATACACACATATATATTATTAAATTATATATTGTAAAAAGAAAATCTTCAATATAAATAATCTATTTAAAATGAAAATGAAATACATAACATAAATTTACATATGTGGGGTATTACAACATGTTACAAAACATTTATTTCGCTCGTTAATGAAGCATAAAAATCAGAAGGTCCTAGTATCCTTTACAGGGTTGTATTACTGCTGTTGTTGTTGTTGTTGTTGTTGTTGCTGCTACGGATGCTGTGGTTGCTGCTTTCGAAGTCGAAACGTGTAAATTTCCGTTTATTCCGGTTTTCCTCGTGTCGTTCTAACTGTATCGCACTTCGTGACCACTCGAAGATTCATTTTTCACGCGGACGCGAGATGAAAGAAAAGAGAAGGGGAAAAAGAAAAGAAGATAGCAAGCAGGATAATACTGTTTTACCTGATATTCATTCTCTGACAACAGGTACCTAAGCCCAAAACCTGAGTTTCGAGCTTTCCGGTATCACAAACTATCTCTCTTTCTCTTTCTCTTCTTCCCCTTGAAAATATTCAAGTTGGTCGTAGGAAAGGCATTATCTGATCCTTGCTCTCATCACCGAAAGAACAAAACGCGAGTGGCCCTATCTGTTTACGATCACGATCGTAGTACATGATCTACGCGCTACTCTTCTTATCTTCCAACAATCTTAGGATACTTACTTATCGTTGGTTCGCGAGAGGACACCTCCATCCTCTTCTCTTTCCTCCATTCTTTCCTCACGTTGCTACCCATCTTCGATACGATCATTTCAACCCTGTACACCTGACAAACGTCAAATCTTTGCACCCCATATGTAATATATAATGTTAAGGAAACCGGAACAAGTTGATACGTTTCTTAGTTTTTTATTTTTTTTTTATTCTATTTTTATTTTTCTTTGAGAATATTTTTATTCTTTAATAAAAATAATGTAAGTTAAAATATTCTTGTGGAACTTCTTTCTCTTGACATATTTTAAAACAAATTTTTGAGTAAATCTATACAAAATAAATTGATGAATTTTTATTTGATATCATGAAAATATATCAATTATAAGGTATTTTAATAATATTCAATATGTTTTTAATTATTTTTCCAGAAAAAATATTACTTGGATCTCCCTGGAAATTAATTTTTATTTAATTTTAATATCAATTAATAAGAAATACATATTTTACCGCCCCCCCCTTTAGGAATCACTGGTATAACCCAATATAATTAGAATTTTTTTGAGTAGATATATACAAACAAATTTTTATTTGATATAATGAAAAAATCAATTTACAACATTATAAGATATGTTAATAATATTGTTTTATGTATTAAAATATTACTTAGCTCTCCCTGGAAACTAATTTTTTTTTCATTTTAATATCAATTAAATAGGAAATATTTATATATGTATTAATATTTCTACAGTCCCCACTTTGGAAATCAACCCAATATAATTAAAATATTTTGGTTACATTTTATATGAACTCATATAAGCATTGAATCGATTTTTAATCTTAAAAATTGATTTTTATCACTTGCTGGTTTTTGATAAACTAACTACAGTGTTACTTATTCAATTCAATCAATTTCATTAGACACGATTAATTTTAATTATACATCGGTGCTGAGAGATCCACGCCCATCTGTTTTGGCGTTAGATTCGATGTAACATCATGCTAAGAGAGAGGGTCTCGAACGATTCACGTTCAGAAACCCTCTCTAACCTTGTCTTACATTACTTTCTTTTTCATGGATATAGCAACGTCACTACGTGACGTTTAGGAAGAGAGGTAAAAAGTTTCGACGCCTGTTAGACGCAACCCCCGCGGAGAGAAAAACGATCTGGACAGGTGCAAAGACTCCTGCTCAAAATCGCACCTATCACCTTATCAATTTAACAGGTGAAATCGATTAAAATATTTTTACAATAATTATAATAATTCGTACGATTTAACGGTTCGAAAATTTAGACTTTTAGGGATTTAAAAGCAAACACTAGGATGGTCTCGGACTAGCATGAAAACATTTGAAACTCGATCGAACTGTGATCACCATGGAAGATTAGATCTTTTGCTCGGAGAAATACCTAAGAGAAATTTTAGAAAAACGATTTATGACCTTTCAAAAGACGATTCCACCTGCGGTCAAACCGATGATATATATCATAGGCGCCAGAAATTAAGTAACATAAGATAGAAAACTTTTAAAGAAATTCTAACCGCAAATATTGTTAAAGGAATCGTCAAATATGTTAAATAAAATTAGACTTCGTTTAAAAAATATAATGCAAGTGAGAAAGAAAAACTAGAACAAAATTGTTGTTCTTTGTAGTATGAATATTTGAAAGATAGATACAAGAAAGATAAAATGTTTTATCTCGTTTTCTGAAGGATCGTTCAAATTGCTTGAAGAAAGTTATTTTCTGTTGTTTCTTCTCGAAAACACGTAGGTTCGGTCGAATGGGTCTGGTAAACGGGCTGGTGGTATGGCACGTTTTCACAGCGACGTTCTGGCGACAGAAAGGAAGGATGAGAAAGAAAATAAGAGCGAGAGAAAGAAAGTCCACGAGAGATCCAGGTAGATGCTAATGGGGACCGATTGTTTTTTCTCTTCTGTTTTCCTCCCTTGGCATTGTTCTTACATGGGTCCGCCTCCGCTCATCAGTTAACATTGTCCGCGCATTAGATCGGCCTTGTTCCAAATTCGACCAACTCGCGAACGAGTAAGCAAGCAAACAAACAAACAAACAAACAAACAAACAAGCTTTTATCCTAAAAGAATGCACGACTCTTTCCTTCTGTTGTAGAAAGAAACGAAGACAAAGGTGGCAAACAGAGAAATACCTTTGTTTCATACACGAAACTTTCGTTCACATCATGTTCGATCTCTACTTTTTTTTCTTGTTTTTTTTTTTTAAATACATTTGTAGACAAGAACTTTAAATACTGAAACATAAAATATCGATAGAATACTAATATTTTTCGGTTGTCATACATTTAATTAGAAATATTGACATATGAATGATAGGTATTTTTTCAAATTTGTTTTATCTTATTACAATTATCTATATATTTGTAAGCAAAGCATATAAAATTATTATTATTATTTAGTTACAGATATTATATCAGAAAAATTCGACTAAAATCAAAGTAATTATATATCAAATAAACAATTACAAATTGTTATTGATAGGAAACATTTACCTCTTCCTTCTAATACAAATGATACTATATTATTCATAATTTGAGATTTCTTTAGTATTTTTATTTTTATATTTATTTAGTGTCGCGAGAAACAACCCCTTAAAGGAAAAAGTGTTCCTTTTATCTAGTTCGGTTTATTTTTACATGTAAAATCACACATCGATCTGTTGTACAACTCGTTCTGATACACCCTTGTTTAAAAAACTGAAACTTCTCAAATAAAACTAGAAAGCTTAGCGACGATTCGCAAGATCGATTATCACAAAGATTGTTATCTAGAAATGAACTTTCTCTCTTTCTTTTTCTTCAAGCGATGAGAATGCCAAAGAAGACAAAGTGAAAGGAGAGAAAGAATACGAGAAAAAAAAACGAAAACGAAAAAGAAAAAGAAATACGAATACGAAGAAAAGTCGAGTGAGAGAGGCAAAAGTGGAAGAGAAAGAGAGAAGGGAAAAGGTTGAGAGGGGGTGGTGGTGGTGGGTTTTTTAAGACCTTTCGAAGAGGAGCACGTTTGGAAGGAAAGGACGTTGCGTTATATACCTTGGCGAATAGACAGGAGGAGGTGCCGATATCTCGACCGTAATTTATCACCCAGCTAGACCGGCTAGAAAAGACGGTCCCAGAACGATTCTCCTGTGGGCCCCGCGGCTCAAGATCACCGACGGAGAGAATGAGATAGAGATAGACACCGAGAAAGGGAAATGGAGAAAGAGGAAAAACGAAAAAGAAGTTCACGAAAGAGGGATTCTTAAAAGAGAGAGAGAAAGAAAAAGAGAGAGAGAGAGTGAATAAGGCCCTGAGGCCAGCCCTCATTACCACGCCTCTAGACTTCCTAGTCATTATATGGTGGTTCCAATACCAAGATCGCGTTTCATCACGAATACCATCGCGGACATTCCACCGACATGACAAAAAAAAGAGGGAGAGGGTTAAATGATGTGTATCATCCTTCCGAAATACGAATGAGATTAAACTTCATCAAATGTTTTCTTCAAAATCGAGACGTTCGTGTGTATAATCAAACCAAAAATCATTCTAAATACCACCTCTAATAAACTTATTGTCTATATGTTTTGTTAAAGAGAAAAAATGCGGAAAATTGGGTCGAATCTTAAAGGAAGTTCTCAAAATAGAAAATTTCTGTAAATGAGAAAGAGAAGTGTGCTCCGCCCAGAGGCTGGTTGTAAATAATTAAAGAGAACCAGTAAAAACAAATATATCGTTTCGCGCAGTGTGATAGATGATGTTGCTTATTCAGAGTCCTGGACACAAGAGGAAAGGGAAAGAGAAGGTAAGAGAAAGGGTGCAGGTGGAGAGATGGAGGAAGAGGAGGAGGAGGAGGAGGAGGAGGAGAAGAACTTTAGAGGTTGGTAGGCTTTTAGGGCCTTACGTGGAGCGACGAGAGGGTTCAAGGGCGTACTGAAGACGCGGAGGATTGGAGGCAAGGAAGGCGAGGCAATTAGGAGGCACAGCAGGGTGCCAAAATCTTTACCCTCCTCGTTCAACCTCCTCCTACGCTAAAAATCTCCTTCGTCTCTCTTTCTCCCTCCTCTCTCTTTCTCTCTCTCTCTCTTTGACTTCCCGTTATTTTCCTCTTCGTCTTTTCGGTCATATCAAAAAAGATAAACCATTCTATTCTTTTCAAAACAATCGACATCATTGATGCCCTCCCTTTTAGTGTCCATATCCTTACTATTAATTCTAAATATATCTGGAGACAGTTCTAAGTTTCACGTTAATTTCCATTCTATATATTTTCATATAGAATGAAAAATATTTATTGAAATATCTAAATATCTTCGTTATTTATAGTTTTATGATAAAAATTTGTATATAATATACAAATCTACACACTCAAATAATTATATAGATAACATATATCTGTTATTTTATTTTACTTAAAAAACACGTAAAAATACTACATGTATAAACTAAACTAATTGTAAGTAATTAATATAAACTTTTACAACTTTAATCAAGCGGTAATTGTCATCACAACGATCGTATGAATAAATGAAAGACCGAAATTTGTTATATGCAGTTTAAAAAAAAAAATGGTCGAGGAAAATGATTGTCACTTTTGTCATTGTGAGCCATGTATGTTTATGATATAATAAAAACGGTATACATTTTATTAAAATATCAATAAATGACCTTACAACAAATTTTTTAAAAATACTTTGTAATGAGGTCTTCATTTTTCATATTTATATTGTTATTTGATTTAAAAATTACAAGCAATAAATTAATTATTTAATTAAGTATTTATTAATATTCAATAATGCTTATTTAAAATTAAAATAATTGAGATGTCACTTATACTATTTTCAAAAAATATGTTAAGTGTTTTTTAAGTTATACGATCGACTTTAATATCAACGCCATCTTTTAGAAACGATCACTTAAGATTAATAAAAAAATCTATTGTCGATAAAAATACATGAAAAAGCATCATCTGTCGATAAAAATTCGAATGTCGACAATAGAAATGATAATTATTATTAGCACTATTTTTCAAAAATATTGCAATTGCAATTAATTCGTAATTGAATTTCTAGCAATTTAGTTCATTGCAGTTAGATTCATTTTAGTTAGTACCCTGACCACCAGTGGGCATAGTAGATAAAATATTGTAACTATGGCCAACTAGTGGTCAAGGTACTAACTAAAATGAATCAAACTGCAATGAACTAAATTGCAAGAATTTCAATGTTTTCAAAATATAGACTTTATCCGTATATATCCTGTAAACGACATTATAATTATTTACATAATAAAAAATATTACATTTGATATTTTTCAAGATATCAAGAATTATCTCCGACGAACGATTAATCTGATTAAATTTTATACAGCAATGCAAATTTCAAAATAAGATATTATATTTCTAAGCTTGCATATAACTGTTCAATTAAACCAAATGAAATGCTTAAATGTTTAACAATTTCTGAAAAAATTTAATCAAAAGTATTATTCAATATTAATTCTCATCAATTCTTTGATCCCTAATAGAAATTGTGTACCACCAGATGGTGCTTTTAAGAGACGTATAACTATATATAGCTTAACTGCAAATCATCACAAATATTTAACTGATAAAAAATATTTACAAGGACATATTAATAAGTCATAAGAAATAAATCCTTATCTGTAATGTACTTTGTTCATACAAATACAATAAATTATTTTATCGTTTAGTGATTATTTCGAATATTCGAGATATATAATATTCGGTAAAGAGAATACCGTCTGTCTGTACTCTAAAACTTAGTCTCTTTATTTACAGATTCGCTATGGCTGACAATAAGCAACAAAGTAAATCTCTTCCTCCAGCATTAGAAAAATTATTTGGGTAATTAAAAAGTGTATTTAAGTTAATTTAAATAAAATATACATAATTTTATTAATATCAACATTTTTAAATTATATATATTTTACAGTTATATAGATGCTCACAAAGTAGAATACATTAATAATCTACGAGAAGCAGTTGCCATAAAATCGGTTTCAGCATGGCCAGATCATAGAAATGAAATAATTAAAATGGTCAAATGGACGGAAGTTAAATTAAAAGAACTTGGTGCTACGACAGAATTAGCAAATGTAGGAACACAAAAATTGCCAGATGATTCTGAAATACCACTTCCACCTGTACTCTTAGGAACTCTTGGTTCTGATCCTAAGAAAAAAACAGTTCTTTTATATGGGCATTTAGATGTACAGCCTGCACTAAAAGAAGATGGATGGGACACAGAACCTTTCGTTCTTACAGAAAAAAATGATAAACTTTACGGACGTGGCAGTACAGATGATAAGGGACCAGTTTTGTGTTGGATCCATGCACTTCAAGCATACAAAGCTATTGGTGTTGATTTTCCAGTAAACTTAAAGGTATTTTTTCTTTTTTTTGGAAATGTCAAATTCATTTCGAACATCAACTAATTTTCAATTATAGTTTGTATTTGAAGGTATGGAAGAAAGTGGCAGCGAAGGATTAGACGAATTACTTTGGAAACGTAAAAATGATTTCTTAAAAGGAACAGATTATGTTTGCATATCTGATAATTATTGGTTGGGAACTACAAAACCTTGTATTACATATGGATTAAGAGGAATTTGTTATTTTCAAATTGAGGTAACATGTGCGAGCAAGGATTTGCATAGTGGAACGTTTGGTGGTATTGTACATGAAGCAATGGCTGATCTTATTTACTTGATGAATACCTTGGTAGACGTCAATGGAAAAATATTGATAGATGAAATTTATGATAATGTTGCTCCCATTACTGATCTTGAATTAAAAAGTTATGAAACTATTGAATTTGATGTGCATGAACTTCGTGAATCTTGCGGAGCAACTAAATTACCTCATAACGAGAACAAGGTATAAGAGCAGAACAATAACTTTATCCATCTTGAATATCTCTCTCTCTCTCTCTCTCTTTCTCTTTCTGTTATTTATAATAATATGAAAAACTTCATTTGTTTTTACCAAAGATTCAACTTCTGATGCACCGTTGGAGACAGCCAAGTCTTTCTCTTCATGGTATTGAAGGAGCTTTTAGTGAACCTGGTGCAAAAACTGTTATTCCAAGAAAAGTTATTGGAAAATTTTCAATTAGATTAGTACCCAACATGACACCAGATCAAACTGTAGAACTAGTTAAAAAATATTTGGAAGCTAAGTGGGAAGCCAGAAAAAGTCCAAATATATTTAACGTGATTATGAATCATGGAGGCAAACCGTGGTCAGAAAATCCTGATCATCCAAATTATGTAGCTGGACGAAAGGCTACTAAACATGTCTATGATGTTGAACCAGATCTGTCTCGTGAAGGTGGATCTATTCCAGTAACTTTGACATTCCAAGAGATCACAGGTAAAAATGTTTTACTTTTACCTGTTGGAGCAGGTGATGATGGTGCTCATTCTCAAAATGAGAAGTTAAACATATATAATTACATTCAGGGAGTAAGTATATTTCTTCTTTAATTATTAAAATAAAAGAACAACTCATTCAGTATAGTTAATATTTAATAAACTTCTTATTTCTTTACAGACAAAATTACTGGGTGCTTATCTCTATGAAGTTGCTAACATGTAACTTGTGTCAAAGATTGTACAAGAAGTAATTAATTTGATATTCAAATTTGTTATTAAATTTGATATTAAATACTACAACGATGTTGTAGTATTATATATTATTATTTCTTTACAAAACTTTAATTTTATAAAGAGACGTGATAGGAGAGAGACTTTTTATCAAATTCATATAGATATATATAAATATAAATTTACATAAAATTTTATGAAATGCCTACATATATAAATTAATTAAAAGAAATCTGCATTACTTAACTTGTTTTTATTCCTGTTCAACTTTTAGTACCCATCCTGGTTCACCTTTGTGAGCTTCATATGGTAGCTGCACAACGAATTTAGTTGCAAGTTGCTTCCACTATATAATAAATAACAACAATTTAAAAATATGAAACATTACAGAGGGCATCAAATAAACTTACATCAAGTTGTTTTATAAAGCCAAGCAATGATACATGGGTATTACTTGGGACTTTTAAAGAACCCAAAGTTAATATACTTTCTTTTGGCCATTCTAAAATTAATATATAAAGTCTTTTTTCATCTTTACTTTGTGTATACCACACATTACTCGTTAATGTATCATTCTGTATTTTCCATGGTTTAGTATTATAAATAGCTTCACCATTTATTTTTAGCCAAGAACCTATTGTAAACGTAATCGTGATATTAATATTACCTAATACTTTAATTTCATAAGAATCTAGAGAAATATAAAATTATTGAAACCTATTCCACGTAATCTTTCTTCAAATATTGGAGAAATAATACCATCCTTAGTTGGACCAACATTCATCAATAAATTTCCACCACAACTTACTGTAGTTACCAATTCTTTTACTAATTCATTAAGTGTAAGATAATCTGCTAAAGCAGCATTTCTACGAAAGCCCCATGACTTTTTATCGATAGTCATACAATTCTCCCACTTGTGTGAGAGAAGTACTCCTAAATATTATAGAAATAATAATAAAAAATCATATTGTTAGTATAGAAAAAAAATTACATGCAAATATTTTATAAATTCATACCGGGATTAAAACGATCAGTACACGTATAAAAATCACCATGATGACATGGAATATTTCTACCCCATCTATCATTTACAACTACTGTTTCTTTTACAGGACTTTCATTATATAACCAGGATAAAAATTCTTTTGATTTCCAATAAGAATCTGTAGCTTCCCAATCACCATCTGACCAAATAATTTCTGGTTTGAACATTTCTATAAGCTCATGCATTTCTGGAATGATTTTCTGCGTAACGAAAAGATCTGTTGTAAAATTATTCTGTTTGTCGGCAAGATACATAGGATTATACCACTCGTATAAAGAATGATATAATCCAAATTTAATATCGGTGGATGATCTTATTGCTGCTGCCAATTCACCTATACATTATAAATAAAAAATGAAGAAACATTGACTCAAAAAAAATTGACTCAAATAAGATTATCAAATATACCTATAAGATTTCTCTGTGGTCCAATATCCATGGAATTCCAACTGAAGGAATATTTTGATGGCCACAGGGTATATCCTTCATGATGTTTACTAGTCAATACCACATATTTTGCACCTGAAGCTTCAAACATTTCACTCCATTGAGATGCATTAAAAAATTCAGCAGTAAAGTCATGAGCAAAGTCTTGATAAGTATAATTAGGTGGATATCGTTGCTTCATGAAATCATGATACTTAGTACCAGTTTCTTCTGTAATACAAAGACAAATTGAAATATAATACAAATGTGTCATTTTATATTTGACAAACATACAAATGTATGTACCTTTCCAATTATTCCAAAACCATTCTGAACCGAAGCTAGGAACACTAAACACTCCCCAATGAATAAATATTCCAAATTTGGCATCATCGTACCAACCAGGAAGAGGTCGAGAATCTAAACTATTCCAAGTAGGATCATATTTAAGTTGACCTGTATTGCTAGATGAGAATAATTCATCTTCTATATTATTATTTTCTATTATAAGATAATGATCTCTTGAAGATCCACATTGTACAACAATATTCCACAAAAATGTAATATACAAACAAAATGTTACAACTTGCATAATTGTATTTTCACAAAAAAATAAACGATAATATTTATACTGATTTCTCACATATGTATCAATTTCATCAGAAATGCAATCTGAAAATATGAATCATTTGCGGTTATAAAAACACTGAAACTCTAAAGATTGATAATCGGAGTTATCAGGTTAAGTCGTATAAGACCGTATCAGAGCCATTTAAAAATATGATAGCATACTAAAGAGAGAGATTACTTTATAAACAATAAGATTATTGTTTGTATTCTTATATAATTTTTAATATTATTTTATTAAACAAATAATTTTATAAACTATTTTTACTTGTATTAAAGACTAAAATTGTCTTGAGTTAAATGATATGTTAAAATATTTTGAATTTACATATCTGTTAGTTTTACAGTATATGTATTATATACGTATCCATATACAGTTGGTCAGAAAAATATTTGGACATCAGAATAGATTTGATATTTATGTTCTGTATTTATCTACACTCTGGAAATGTTGGAAACTGTCACGTCATATCTAAAAAAAAACAAACTGAAACACCAACACTTCTAAATTACAAACATTATGCTTAAACATATTGTGCTATTAGCTTTCTGAAATTTGAACCATTATTATATTGATTATTGATATTCCACAGTATTTAAATATTTTTTGTAATCTACAAATTAGCGATATTTAGTCTTTTTTTTTTTATTATTATAGAAACAAACATATATTATGATAAATAAATATTTATTCGTATTTGTGTTATCTAAAAAGCATGCACTATCATAATATATTTATAATGGTGTCTGAATATTTCAATGACTAATTGTATGAACAATATGAATATGTACATATTACGTAAAAAGCAAGCTTCTGATAAGACTTATTTACGAAGCGCGATAAGAAAAATAATATTTATTTTAAGAACATTACACACATATCTCATTTGTACTACATTCAGTATTGAATATAATTTAATTCAAGACACATAAGAATTATAGTGTTCATTCAAAATGAAAGTGGATCCACCCAAAGAACTTTTAAAACCATTACAAGTCCCCTCCAAAATATTAATGGGACCTGGACCAAGTAATTGTTCACAACGAGTGTTACAATCTTTAGGACATCAAATAATAGGTCATTTTCATTCGGAAATGTTTAAGGTATTTATCAAAAATTTTAATAAAAAAAAAATACATGTGTGCAGATCACACAAGTTAGAAGTGAAACCTTTAATAAATCAAGTTTCAAGAGAATGAGATGAGTGCATAGTTATCAGAAGTAGGATTATTTATTAAATAATATTATTATAATATTATTTTGTACTTTTTTTCTAATTATTTAATAATTAGAAAAATGCGCGTCTATAAGAATGCAACCCTCCAGACACACTTTGAAAATGTTACTTGCGAGCACCATCTGTTGGGACGTAATTTTTGTTCTGCCCGAAAGATAGGCAACTCGTAATACATGAGTGTATAAACAGTTTGGACTGAAAAAAATTCCGTCCTGACAGATGGCGCTCGCAAGCAACATTTTCAACGTGTGTCTGGAGGGTTGCATACCTACAGGTGTAATATTTTTATAAATAATGATACAAATTTAATTTTAATTTTGTAATTAGTTAATGTATATTTTTAAAATAATATTTAGTATCTTATATGAAAAGTAAATATTTCAAAATTGAAATTAATCAATGTTAGACATTTAATGATCGTCGTAAAAATAATAAAAGATTAGAAAGTCTTTCATAATTTTATTGGAGAACGATCCATGACTTAAAATCATGTGTATATTTACTGCATCGCTGCAGTGTTTGACTTTTTTCAAATCACCCCCATTCTAAAGAAGTTTACACTTCAATAATTCTATAAGATATACGATATATTTTCAGTTAATGGATGACATTAAAGCAGGAATTCAATATGCATTTCAAACAAAAAATAAATTGACTTTGGCATTGAGTACAGCAGCACACGGTGGTATGGAAGCATGTTTGGGAAATTTAATCGAGTCGGGAGAAACAGTGTTGATTGCTAAATGTGGAATTTGGGGTGAACGTGCCGGCAATAT
This sequence comes from Polistes dominula, assembly GCF_049000335.1. Classification (NCBI taxonomy): domain Eukaryota; kingdom Metazoa; phylum Arthropoda; class Insecta; order Hymenoptera; family Vespidae; genus Polistes; species Polistes dominula. The sequence goes on along the minus strand of NW_028300879.1, from coordinate 6,190,037 downwards.
GGCAAATCGTATTGGTGCACATGTAAGAATATTTTTAAATGTTCAAACAAAATTGTAGAATAAAATAACACGTTAAATGCTAGATCGCACAGAGGCTTAAAATGATTCAAAATTGATACTTGTCACGAAAGCCATTATAGTGGTGTACACTGCTTAAAAGATTAATTTCATTATGAGCATTTAAAATAATCGAAATTCATGAGGAACGATGAGTCACACATGCGATACACTTGGAGCTCATGTTTCAACTAAAAATGTACAGGTGTTGATAAGCACTTATCCAGTACAAATGATTTATACATACGCTACAGGGTTTACTAAACATACTCCTAAGTTTAAAAGTTTCCGAAAAAAAATTGTTATTTTTTTATTCTGGCAACATCTTTTTTCATTTTCGGCCTTTGTGCGCCAATCCCAACAGATCGAATTTAGACTTTCCGTTCTGGCCGCGTCAATCATCAATGGCTAACATTTTTATGTTTTTCACGGCTTACAGATTCATCGTTGCCTGAACGGAAAGTTCAACAAAAGAGAATTGTACAAAATACTAACAACCCTTTATAATCTGAAATGAAATAAATTGAATTTTGTACATAATTTAGCACAATTGATATCATAGGTTGAATTCTTGAAAACTGAACATGGGGTTGGTTTCGATCTCGATCTTTTAGAATCTTATTTGAAAAAATTCAAACCTGCTGCAGTTTTTGTAGTACATGCTGAATCTACAACTGGTATGAAACAACCATTGGAAGGCATTGGAAATCTCGTTCATCGGTGCATTTAAATTATATTATTCTTCATTATTTTTAACGAAAAGATTAATAAAACGTTGTTTTTTTTTTTACGTTAGATATAATTCACTCCTCATTGTCGATTGTGTAGCGTCGTTAGGCGGTGAGCCATTTTTTGCGGACGCTTGGGAGATTGATGCTGTTTATACATGTAGTCAAAAAGTTCTTGGAGCTCCGCCAGGTATAACACCAATTTCATTCAGCCCTTTAGCAGTGTATGTAATCGATATTTAATGATATTTAATGACAAAAAAATACATGATTTATTTTAATAGTGTTTCTAATCGTTAATACATTTTCCTAATTAGAAAAAAGATTTTTGGCAGACGTACGAAAATTTCAACATATTATTGGGATATGACCATCTTAGGTGATTATTGGAACTGTTTTGGTAAATCAAGGATTTATCATCATACGATAAGTGCTACACTGATTTATGGATTACGTGAAGCTTTGGCTGAGTTAGCAGAGGAAGGTCTTCTTTTTCGTTGGTCTAGACACAAATTAGTAGCTGCTAAATTGCGAGAGGAACTTTTGAAACGAGGATTTCAACTTTATGTTAAAAATCCGAAATTTCAACTGTCTACGATTGTATCTATTGAAATACCACGTGGAATTGATATGAACATTTTATCAGCCAGAGCTATGGAAAGGTAAGACATTTTTCAAAACAAATATTTTTCTATTCGAATTATAATTCGAAATAATCGATGTAGATATGGAGTTGAAATAAGTGGTGGACTTGGTCCAACTTTTGGCAAAATTATACGAATTGGCTTGATGGGAAATAATTCTACGTATCGTCATGTTGATCTTTTACTTGAAGCTTTAGATGATGCACTCAAATTTGCCATAAAATCGAAAATATAAGCGTGTGTATGTTTATATGAGCACGTATATGCTTTACTCAAGTTTAACCATGACAGGTTGAAAATATTAAGCTGATGAAAAAATGATATGCAGTTTTTATTATTTTAAATCGATAGCTAGTTTCTCTAGTTATTTTGTATCTAGTTAAAGTCGTGTAATATATTATTGTAAAAAGTGCAATTGACATTATTGATTTTTGCTTATATTATTGTTACCTTATATTTTTATATTATATATTTTATATGAAACTAGGGGTGCCCCGCCACGCGTTACTGTGGCTAAAAATCAGTCCAATACACACGTCTTTAAGTCAACGAATTACCTTATACCGCCATCTGTTAGAATTTTATCGAACTAACAGAGATAATCATGACTCTTTGTTAATATACAAATAATTCGCAATAAAATAATATTTCGATTATAATAAATTGAGATATAAACTATCCTATCTTTCAAGTTGGAAAAAATTACATAAAATACAAAAAATTTCATTAAGATCGATTGAGTAGTTTTAAAGTTATTAATGGACAAACAACTTAACACGTAATCTATATATATATATATATATATATATATTAAGATTATAATACTATATATAAATATTATATATTGTTTTGTATATTATTGTTTAGTATTATGTAACGTCAAATTTGCACAATTAAAATTCGCACAATTGTGCAAAGTACCAAAAACTGCTCGACATATAAATTATTTTTTTGATTAAGATATAATTAACAAATGTAAAATTCTGAAAAAAAAGAACGGTCATAGATAATATTCTTTAATTATCGATAATAAAGGATACTATTAAATTGAACCCACAAACAACTTGATAAGTTGCAAAAAAGAAATTAAATGTTAATTATTCAATATTTATTTAATATTTAAATTATATAAGTATTTTAATTTGATGCTTAAAAATTCTATTGTTATTTTTTTTTTTTGTAATCAATCAAATAATTCGTAACTTTTTAAGTTCGGAGTGAAAACACAAACTGCACAGAAATTTGTCGTGCTGACGAAAAAAAAAATGGAGTACATTTATTTTATTAATGAAAATACTGCAATCGGCATACATTTTTTTTCGCTATTAAGCTTCATTGTATTAATTAGCAATGTCAATTAGTTAGGTACATTATTTCACTTTCGGTGTAACAAGAAAGATAATATCTTAAATGTGTAATGCATACATAATGACAATTACAATGGGAGTTAGAGATAATGGCAATAAATGTAATAAATGATAATATTTTTTAATATAATAAATCATACCTTAATAGTTTTGGCACAGTATAGTTCTATTCTTTAACGAAATTTAATTTCAAATAAATTTACGTGCTTGATTTATAATTTAACTATAATAAAAGAGTTAAAAAAAAAACCATAGTCACTAAGCGGCAAGATGAAAAATAACGATTATTAAATAAGATCACTGAGATTTATCTTTTGATTTCTAGAAACAATTAACATTTTACAATTAATTCTAATTAAAGGATTGAAATAGTAACGTTGATATTTAAATGATTTGAACAACAACAAAATTGCCATCTGATTTAAATCAAAAACTGTAAAGCTTATATATATATAATATATATAATATATATATATATATATATATTTATTATATATATATATATAATAAATATTTTTATTATTAAATAATAATAAATATTTATTATTTTATATATATATATATTATTATTATATATATATATACATATATATAAAAGAAAGAAAAAAAGATAAAGATCGATAACATGCATACGTAAGTGGAAGAGAGAGATGATTTTAAATAATAATGACTAATAATAATAACTGTAATTACAAATGATAGGTTTGTTACTTTAGAAACCACGTTTTAATCACGTGGAATCAATTAGGGATATATTATAAACTATCGAGTTGTATAAATAATATTAATAATAGTAATATATAATAATGATAATTAATAATAATAATAATAATGATAAAAATAATAATTATAATTGATAATTCATTAGTATATCGATAGATGCTTCATTTCCTTACACATTACACATGTTCGTCTGTTACTTTTTTTCCTTTCTTTTTATGTACAAAATTGTCAATAATCAACAGACTGTTTTACTCATATAGTTTAAATCTTATATAATCCTATAGTTAATAGTATCGAACTAATGCATGCACGAAAATAATAATAATAATAATTAAGGCACGAACGGTTATGAGCGGATCAACGCTTTTTCGTAGAAAATATGTGAAAGAAAGAAATAACTTTCCGTCGTTATTTAAACATGGAACACGAATAAAATTTGTGCTTCCAAAGTTTGTATTTGACGGAAAGGAATCGTTGCCCTTTTCAAAAAAGCAACCAGGCCTGCCTGCTGCTGTTGCCGCGACAACGTACGAGCCATTACTACCCATCTTTATGTTTTTCTCATTTTTTTGTTTCTTTTTCTGTGTTTTACTTTCTTGTCCTAACATTTACAAATCAAAGTTTCACAGTTTTATCGCTTATTATACATCGAAAACGATTCAACGATTCAAACACGCTTACAAAATATTTTATACATATAGACGACGGATTTACACTAAACATATTTTTTTTTACACATCATTACTATTTTTTCTTTTTGTTTATTATTTTTTTTTTTTTTAAACAAAGACAGACAGCACTGATTACGTACCAATTCAATCTCTAAAATAATTAATTTATTGTCTTAGGTAAAAGAAAGACTAAGCTTTTTATGAGGTAAAAATACTATGAGACAAATGAAATTGCTAACGGCTAATATTTATCAGGTCAATATTTCACAACAAATTTTTCATTAAAATTGATTGTCAATATTATATAAAAATATAAATTGTTAGTAAACCCTAACGCAATATTAACGCAATTCTAACGCATTATTGAATTAATCCCTGACGCAACTTTATCAATTGACAAAATGTACTAATTTGATCAAATATTCACATATATTGATGATTTATTTTAACAAAATACTTACTAATAATTAATAATTATACTGACCAAATAAATAAGAGTTATTGCAAACTAGATTATTTTCTATGAAGTTCATCAGTGAAAGAAAGATATAAAAAAAAAAAAGAGGAAGAAGAAAAAAGAAGAAGAAGAAGAAGAAGAGAGCTAAAAAGAAACAATAATAAATACACAAGTGTTAAATAATAGCGAAAATACATGAAAAGAAAAGACTCGAATTGTTGGCATTACGAAAGGTAAATTGCAAATATGAATGAAAATAATGTTGGAACGATATCCGATATTTACAAGTATAGGTAAAACGTTACGCAAGGTTACCTGTAAGGTTCTTAAGAAATAAAGTTACCGTAGTAGCTCGTACTAGTTACGACAATACCAATAATAATATATCTAATAGTAATAATAATAATAATAATATCAATATTAATGGTATATAATATAATAATAATAATTAATAATAGTAATAATAATAATAATAAGCTGAAATAATTAGTAAGATTATGAAGCAAGCGATATCGCATAATGATAACTGATGTCGCCATCGGAGGTTCTTCAGTCTTCTTTGGTTGCTGGGTAACTCGATGAGGTTGGTGGGTACAGTAGAGCACTGCGATACCGTTACGACTAAAGTTTCTTTTCCCTCTCATCATCATCATCATCATCATCATTCTATCATCTTCGTCATCGTCATTTTTCTCCTTCTCTTCGTTTTTATTTTCATTTTTTTTTGCCTTCAAAAGGTTGCTGTACCTTATAGTAGCTCGTAAATAGAGAGCAGTTAGCTTCCGTTTCGTTTATTCCTTGATGAGAGCCAATTGATTAATAAAACGTCTGGCTGCGGGCTACTGGGTGCCATGGGGTCCGACGTATGAACGATTAAGAGAACGAAGACTAAGAGAGAGAGAAAGAGAGAGAGAGAGAGAAAAAAAGAGAGAGAGAGACTTCTCAATTTTTATTTTGTTCATTGTGTTCACGAAATTTTTCTCTCCATTCATTCCCATCGTGTTGGATACCCAGTGAGAATCAATACTCTCGAACTACCCTTTTCCCTTTCCTCGTTCTCTACTTTTCCGAATTCCATTGGATTGTGGTTTTCAATGGACCAAGGATTAGGATATATACGTTAATGTAAAAAGTACACAATAGTACTTCGCCCAAAGTAGAGAATAAGAGTCTTCCTCGTACAAAAGAGTAACAATAACTAAGTTAGTCACTCGATTTAGGACGAGTAAGGGTTCTTCTCCGTAAAGAAAGAATATCCGGTACTTAGCTCAATTCTCTTGGCGACACTGAATGTCTTAAGGGATGATGATGGTTACGATGATGACGTCTTGCACGACGACATTGTACTGTACAACAATCATCGCCGTCTGCTACATAATCACCTCGTTTCATTTGATGGGCGATCGAGTTGCAAAGAGATCTCGGACAACGTTTCCTTTCACACCTGACTTCCCCATTCTGAAATAATATTAAGTTAATCTTATAAAATTATTTCTATATATGTAAATTATTACAATTAATGGTAACTCCCGAATACCCTAGTACCCGTATTTATCTTGAGATATTAATGACCGATATGTATATTTGTTGAGAAATATAAATTGTCCGAAAAACATTGTAAATACCTGAATAACACGATTAGAGTATTTGAGTAAAACATACCTGGTATTATTCATTTACTCGCGTATCTTACCGAATATTCGAATATTTAACGAGACGGGTAATAATAGCTTTAATCTAAAGTTTATTAAAGTAACTAGATACTAAATGGAATAGAAAATTTGTTTTGATCTTCTAAAAAGTCAGATGATTTCTTTCGAAATATGTATATACGAGGCCGCAATACGTTCGCGCGAGCATACACACCGAGGCCGTGTTCCATTTTCATCGTAATGGATGGACCCTTTTAATGGTCGGTTCGGGCGAACGAGTCCGGTTAAAGGTTTTCTCCTTAAAGGTTTTCTCGTCGTGCCCGTGTCTGGATATTGCAATGAGGTTACTCTTCTAACGAGTGTGAGCGAGCAACATACGACGATGGTGCGAGAACAAGGAGCAAAAGTAAAGCGAGTCGTGGTTGTTGCCGAGGAGAATCTTGCTTGGCAACAACGAGTACTCGTACAATAAGGAAAATTCTTCAATTGCAATTTCTCGATAAATAAAATTAATCTAACACTTGATAAACTAGGAAGTGATAATAGCTTTCATATCCAGAACTTGATGAAAAACTGACCTTCTTTCAATCATTCTTTCTCTCTTTTTCTTACCTTGCATCGACACTTGACGCATTTCATTTCACCATGGGAGTGAACTCTTGGATGCCATTCCATACCATTCTCATAGGGTCCACCGAGAGGATACTTGCAACCACCTGTAGCTAAAATTTCTTCGGGTGAACGAAGAATCGATAGTACTGCTTGATCTCGTGGTAAACTCATCCCATCCAAATTACCAGTCACCGCTATAGCAGAACTTGGAGTTGTGCTAGGACATTGTTTACAGCAAGCCTTCTTGTCTGGTCTAAAGGCGATCTTCTCGTCGCAATCCAATGGCGGGCACTGCACTCTCGGACATTTCACCTCTAACGTGACAGCCTATAAGATAAATGAACGAGAAACGAATAAGACTCGAGGGCTTGTTCGCTCGAGTAATTAGAAGACAAACGTCGAATAAGAAGTGATAGTAACTTGTTTACGCAGAGAAGATTTTATCTGTCAGTGTCATATATTCGTGATAGATAAATCAAAGAAATTATTCTAATGTAAAGTTTATCAACATTTCTTGTAATCATTTTTATTAATAATACTGTAAAAATAGTTGCCTACGTCAATAAAATCATCGATCAATATCGAATGTGTGTGACTAGTCATAATTTATAATATATCACGTTATTCTTACGTAATTTATATTAAATTCATAGATATTATCTCTATGGATTATTCTGCGCATCGCGTGTAACTTTTATTATAACTTAGAATATATGGTATATGGTATGTATATGGGAATGACGTTGATGTTGCAAAACGCTTTCGAACGAGTGAAAGTAAAACTTTAAACGAGTGCATTGCAACTTTGACGTAAGTTATATCTCGGAACGCAATAAGAATTTTCTCGGAATGAGGAATCTCAAATATAAAACTTACGTCGCAGGTACAAACAGCACAAGTGTCAAATCCAACTGGTGGCAAATAAGGATGCCAGGAAGCTCCACTAGGATGATATTGTCCCGCGAGAATACAACCTCTTCCAACGTAAGTGACATTACTCTTAGCCGTTGTATTTGTCGCTGTAGCTGTGAAAGGAATTAATGTGAAAATACATTTTCAAATAGTTTCACGTTCGAATGCGCGATTAGCTACTTGGAAACCCGTAGAACGACGATACTTGTAGTGTTTACGTTGCCATGATATCGTATTCGATCTCTTGGTCAACTCTTGCTAACCAAAGTGGGAGAACAAACCGCGAAATTGAGAAGACGAATCTTTCACGCGAGTAACTTTATCTTTTTTATTGAATCTCGATAGACGAGAGAGAGAGAGAGAGAGAGAGAAAGAAATGGTTTACCTGAGCAGATAGGACAGCAATGTCCTGCTGTTGGTTTCAGCTGTTTACCCTGAGGACAAGCAAGTACTGGACAAGGTACTGGATCGCATTGAGCCAATCCCCGATAACAATGACACATTGAGCATGGGTCGTTAGCAGATGTCCATTGAGTACCCTCCTCGTAAAATCTAGTCTCATGAAAACAAGCGCCAGTTTCGATGTCCGATCTTGGCGGATAAACATTGTAAGCGACGACCGAGGCAACGTCGTTGTCGGCGTAATGGGGTAGACAACTGAGAGGTGCTCTGGCCTTAAAAGGTGCCTTCAGTAAACTGCCTGTTTGTTTGTCCATCACTTCGAGAAGGCCGATGCCAGACTCGATCCTGTATAACTCCACAGGTGAGAGCCCGGTGACGGATCCCTCGAGAATATTTCCCGTGAATTCTTCAAGAAGTCTTCTGGCAACTGGAGCACCCTGGGCGAGAATTGGCATAGTTTCCAGATACAAGCCAAAAGTACGTTCATCTTGGTCACCGTTCGAGCTTATACTAGGTTGTTCAAGTCCAGCTATTTCAAGTTCATAATGAAGAGCACAATCTAAATCAATGGCAGTCCAAATCAAAGCAGTTAGTGCTGGATGTTGTGAATCATCATTTAGCCTTCTCAATAAAACCGGAGCTGCGGTATCTCTGGCATCAGCAACTGGTCTCTGAAGAAGACGACCACGTAGCAGGGAGCCTAAATGAGATGCAGCGACAACCGAAAGTTCACCATTGAATAATGGCTCGAGGAAACGTGGTCCAGGTCGATCGAGTGTACCATTAGCAAAACCATCTCGTAAAGATGGAGTCAGATCTTCAAGTTCTGTACGACGTTTGCCACCCTCATCGACCAAAGTTACCAATGGACTTTCCTCTTCTAAACCAATCAGTCTTACGCCATATCTCAAGGCACCAGTGCGATCAAGAAAAGCCCAAGCCAACCCTGAAGCTTTAGAAGAACTCTCAGATATCAACAACGTCTGATAGATGTCACAACTGACTCGTGGACCAACCATACCAGACAATCTCAAAGCCTGTGGATCTCTTCGAGATATTATGCTGATTGATAACTTTCCTCGCGTTAGAAGACGTAGATCAGCTCCAGACAAAGCACTTCGAACTTCCCCAAAGTTCAGTTCGTTAGATGGCTTTTTTACAATAATTTCTTCCGTCAATACTATATAATCCTTTTCCACATGTTCGAGCTGAACAATTATTGGCACTTCAGATACATCGTTTGGTAAGAAAACGCCATTGAACACGAGAGAAATATGAATTGAAGGTGCTGAAGCTGACGAAGCCGAGACAATTGCAGTGCCTCCTGCACCTGACATCACAGATCTATCTACACCCATTGTTGGTTCCAACAAAGATGTAAATTGTTCACTAGACAATGCTCGATATCGAGACAATTGTCCTGTCAAACTAGCGCATGGTTCCCAAATGAAGGATACATGAAGACGTTCTTCTCGTAATAATTTTCTGTAATCTCTTGGTACTCTTCTCCAAACCCCACAAACTTTGCCTGTTGCATTCTGATAAACTCCACCAGCGGCATCGATCGTTTGTTCTTCTAGAATATTGCCAGAGCTATCAATGAATTGTATACTCCTTGGTCGAGGTGTCCCAGCTGATAGATAAAATGAATAATACAAATTCTTTCGGTGGAACGTGAAACGACCAGTGGCTAAGTAATTATAGGCACTGTTATAGCTGAATGATGGTGTTGCGTCGTCACGGCGTATCACTTGGGACGTTTTTCCAGTTAACAGCGTACCGAAATCTGTTGAACGATACGAAAAGTGTAAAAATCAATTTGATAGAATAAAAAAATTCAATGTAAAGTTAAAATGCAACGTTCGATATAAAAGTCAACTTCTATTTTACGATATTCAGCCGTCCTGGTAAGCGTAGCATTATTACTTAAGATTCTCTTTTCGAAGGCACGTAAATAACTCGACGCTCTCTAAAACGGTACACCGTAAAATCATAAATAACGATTTTCGCGAGTTAACATTGGACCGGTACGATGGCGTTCCTTTCGTACCGATAAACTTCGTATATCAGCGGCATATCTTCACCACGATCGTAGGTGCTAACTTTAATCCCGTGCGAATTGAGTTATAGCATTTCGCTTAGAGAGAAAAAGAGATTACCAAAGGGGAAAAAAAGAACTAAATTATGAAGAGAGAAATTACGTTTCAAGCTTCGTTCCTCTTCCTCCGACGTCAATTGAGCTGGTAGATCCTGAACCGTGTCGGTAACTGAAACAAATCGAAGATGATATAAGAAAATTTATAAAAAAAAAAAAAAAAAAAAAAAAAAAACAACAATAAAAATTCCTTCGCTTGGATAAGAATAACCGGAGAAAATTGAAAAAATGATTGCTAGCGTACAACATATACATGAGTATAGTATCAATAGTTAGTTGGTGTGGGTGAAAACATAAAACAAAAATAACTGCTGGTGGTGCTAAACCAAGAGAAATAAGGAGAATCTATATATTCCTCATTGAGAGTCCGGAATATCTGTGTGTACGAACCATAAAGAATGACCGTACGGTAAGAAAAAGAGCTGGTTGGCGCCAACCTACTGCTACTTCGAATGTTGCTTTTATGGCGCTTGTGCCGCGTCGATCCCCACCACGTTGTTCATTCCGAACAAGTACGATCCGGCTGGTTTAAAATTTTACTAAACGATCATAAGACGACTGATCTTTTTTTTTCCTCTTTTTTTTTCTTGCGTTTTTCAACACCCGGCCAAAAATCGATTCAATCTTCTCATACGTTGATGCTCAAGCAATTGGGGGAAGAGACGCCATATGTTCTTAGTGGCGCCACTTTTCAAGGGGTTAATGTAAGCGATAAACTTAGTTCTCTTGAAATCATTGCAAAGCTGATGAAGAAAAAATAAGTAAAATAAAAAAAAGTAAACCAAGCAAGTCACTCTGCCTTCTCGTGAATACGATCGTGATTGCAATGCGGATACATACAGTGATCCCAGCGAGATATCAATTTCTTTGCTTGTCTACTAAAAAAGCGTAACGAGTCGACGAGTTAACACTCTAGTAAGCCATCTTACTTCAAAGCTAGAATTGAACTTGTCAAATTCATTGTTCATTCATATCTTCAAGATGAATGGTTTGTTAAATATAAGATATATCAGTGTTTCTCAACCTATGAATCGCTGATTTATTATTGGATAATGTTAAATTATTTATTGTTGGCTAACCGTGCGAATGAATTCTATAATGTGTTTTGTGTTTAAGTCTTCTTAAAATTTTATGATATGAGTAGCGTTCCCAAAAAAGTTGTGGCCATTTTTAGATTTAGGCTTCTATCTCTAATCAAATTTTGCTGATTATTTGATATTAATTTATTTGAATAAATCATCTTTTATATTTTCTAATTTGTTGTTATAATTCCTTTAGGAACGGTTGGAAGTTGATTTCTAACGTATCATGGTGCATAATCAACTAAACTCGGAGAGAGGAGTATAGAAGATAAATATTGTAAATGATTTCCGTAGGATTTCGCTTGCATTAATATACGTACGTACGTACATACACGAGGAGGATGACCTCCGAAGACTTGGTCGTGGGTCTCTTGGTAAGTCGACCTCGAGTGCCCTCGAGGTAACTCGAAGGAACTCGAGGGAGCACGAAGAGTTCAAGGAGGCGGGAGATTCAAACAAGTTTCATCCTATTTCGTTTCTTTTTCCATATTCGATCGTCGAATGACGACGACGAAGACGACGACGACAACAACAATAACAACAATGACAACAACGACATCAACGACGATGACGACGACGACGACAACGACGGCAAACGACAAAGAAACTCTTAGGTCCGTTCTTGTGACGTCCGTCGGTCGTTTCAAAGTCGATGAGAATCGATGTGACAGTCCAATCGGTGAGCTCATGGGTCGCAGTTTCTTATCAAGATGAGAACCATAAAAGGAAACTGTACGCATCACTAATCGTACGACGACTTTACCTTTCCATCGGTAGGAGGCAATGAGACTGTCAGATGATTACCAGGACACTAAACGAAGACAACTATCATTTTCTTTATTTAGATATTTTTCAATGATTTATCTTTAGATATTATGTTAAACAACACGTAGGTTCTTAATTGATTCTACTTATGAATAAATCTACCAACCCCCAAGATAACAAGAAAATTAATTAAACACAGTACGTATCACTGGACTTTCAAATTTGTATTCTTTAAACTACCAAACCATAGAATCACTCTTACATTATTTATTGATTGATTAATTTTGCAAGTTTACAATTTACTGTAAAACTAATTTCTTGCAAGTTTAAAAGAATACTGTAGTAATAGAAGTATCTTTGACGTAATATATGTTCAGTAACTCCACTATATCAAATCTTAAAACAATTTTATATTACAAACATTTGAACTGTGGTATTAAATAAGCTATTTAAAAAATATAATAGGATAACATTAAGAAATCAAATATGATTATATGTCTAATAGAAATAAAGCATTTCCTTTTTTTTTTTTTTTTAGATAAAAATTTTCAAACAAACTTAACACACTTTCAAATCATTGAGTATTGGTAGTTTTCTGCGCATAACTTGGCCCAATTAAGAATAAATATAAAACATCGTTTTATCGATATTCCTGGCCCATTAATTCTACAACTAGGATAGTAAATCAAGTTTAAGTCTCGTTCTAGTGTTCAGGAGCCAAGTATTAAAAAATCAAATCGTAAGGAGCTCGTATCCCACTGCAAATCGTGTTTAAGAATGAAAGAAAAAGAGACAGAAAGAGAGAGAGAGAGAGGGAGAGAGAGCCAATTCCTTACAATTTTTCCTTTTCTTCTACTTATCGCGATAGCAATTGGAATTTTGCTGTGACCTTTAAAATCTGGTTTCTCGACTTAGCGAGAGCTTGTGTCGTCGTCGTCGTCGTCGTCGTATACGGAAGGAATGTTGGATTAATATACATACATATATGTATATCCTGGAAGATAGGAACAATTTAACGGAAGAATTTATAACAACATGACGGATCTTTTGTTTCCCACGCTTTTCACTTATTTCCTCTATTTTTCTTTCTTATTTCTTGAAAGTAATTGGAATTTCGCTTTTGTAATCATTCCTAATCCAGTGTGATATATTAGAAAGAGAAATAAAATGGGGGTAGGGTGGGGTGGAGTGGGGTGGAGTGGGAGGGAAAGTAGAAAACGATAACTCGTGAATAAGGAACTCGTAAAGAAAACGTAATGCCATGACGCTGAATGTGCAGCAGAGGGAACGTATGCCAACGTTCTAGCATGTAACATGCGCCTGAATTGTTAAAACCCCCTCGATAAATAGCATTTGCATGCAGGACTTATTTATTGTCGCACTTTTAGACGCAAGGAACGCAAATTCTGAGTCTCCAAGTAAGTACGTGTATAGATATATATATATATGTATAAGCTCGTAGAAAGCAAAGTATGTATATTCGTTGTTGTATTTATTGGTCTAGTCGTGTTCGAACTTAAATACACCTACGGTTGTTGTACCGTTAACACGTTCTCAAGATTACAACTTTCAACCATGAAAATGATTTTTCATCATTTGGTCTCTTCTCCACCATATTTTAATATTTTCTTTTTTTTCTTTTTTTTTTTTTTTATTCGTAACGATAGAGAAATCTTGAACTTAATCCTATAGGAAGCGACTTATAAGAAAAACTATCTCTCGAAAGGAATCACAAATGTAGCTGTTTATTGGCATATGTAAAGAAACGGTGAAATATGTAAGCCACTTTCAAAGGAGAAAGTTGTACGTACGCCAAAACGAATTTCACACTATTTAGTAATTAACGATTTGATATATATATATATATGTATGTATATAATGGGTCGAGGAAAAAGTTTTTTCATATTTTAATTCAAAAGTAAAAACAAATTTTGGTTAATAAAAACTAATAAAATTCTTTTCTTTTTTCTTTTTTAATGCTTCCCTTAATCCTTAGAGTGCTATGGATGCATATATGCGTTTGGTAAAATGGTAAATGTGGTTGGTTTGATAAATGTTTATATTAATTAATTAAATTATATTCAGAAAAGAAAAACTTTAATTATAAAAATATAATTTATTATTAATAAATTATTCCGCTTCTACAAAACATTTTAGATAAAAGTATTCAGCACTTTAAGGGTTAATACGCCTAAATATTTCGTGTAAAACTTAAATTATTCGCGAATAATCTAAATTACAATACATATATATATATAAATATTTTAACGATATAAAATTTTGTCCACTTTCCATTAGTTTCATTCAAAATAAAAAAAAATAAAAAGGTGAAAAAGGAAAGAGAATGAATAGGTGTAAAATCCTGCTTATACCACTTCCTTCGGTTTCCTCATGACCTTCCACCTTCCTTCTTCTTTTCCAGTCTATTCTCAGTCGGCATGCTCGCACGCGTTTTGCCCGATCATTACGTATGCTAATATTTACATTTAGATTGCACGGCTTAATCGAAGTGACGCCATGCAGTAATATAGCCGGCGCCATGGCGCTAAACCGTGGCGCCCGCCCTCTCCGCCAAGCATCGTTAGCTTCTTTCTCTTTCTCATTCTCACATCTTTATCATTCCCTCTCTATCTCCCACTCTTATTATCATCTACTATATTTTTTTCTACGTCTTTTCCTTTTTGTTGTTGTTCTCTCCACCAATTCACTCTCTCTCTCTCTTTCTCTCTCTTATAGTCGTTATCTTTGGCACGACCTCGTCTGTTGGTAGTACTATACCAGAGCATCAACTTCACCACTACAATCTCTTATCCTCGAGATATGTACAAATTCGATTCTATCGTTTTCTCTTCTTTTTCTACTTCTTCTTCTTCTTCTTCATCTTCTTTTTATTCCACTTCTTCGTTAACTTCTTCTTCTTCGGCTTCTTCTTTAGCTTCTTCTTATTATTTTTCTTCTTATTCTTATTCGTGCAAGAGAAATGCGACTCTAGTGCGACATCTTAGCCGTTGTCGTCGTTGCTGGCGCTTAGAGATAATGTATTCGAAGGTTATAACCGTAGTTCATAATTTATTTCCAGGCTAAGGTTATAAAATAAATCTATATTTATACGAATCGTTAATTCGCTGAATTTATATGACGATCTTTTGAAAAGAAAAAATTCAAATTGTTGATACATACGTAAGTATATTCCAAGATTGAGTTACTATTTTTCTAGCCTTTCCTATATCTTCTTTTTTTTTCTTTTCAACTTTTTCAATTTACGTTTAATCTTTCTTCTTTTTTATTAACTATTGACAATTCAAGTAGGTACTTCGAGTATCTGAGAATTTAGTTTTATTTCACAATATGGAATATTATTTGAATTCTACACAGTCCCCAGGGATATTTGTAAAAATCAAATGAAAAATACAAATATGAAATTATTGTAGTCTTGTAACTGACTTCTCTCGTTCAATAGTTTTATTATCTCAAAAAAAAAGAAATAAATAAATAAATATTATTTATTGTAAATACTAATTGTAAATTCAACGATCTAACACGTTGGATTACTAGTCCTGATCGTATCAATAAAATCAAGCAACGCAGTAAAATGGATTGGTAACCTTTTTTTGGGGGAAAAAAACCTGTGTGTTGTTGATTCTAAAGAGAAGGTAAAAAAGACCCAATCGTTTGACTAGTATTGAATAGGTATAAGAAGGTGTATGTAAAGAATTCACACGAATTCTATAAAAGGGAGAATAAAAATACGCAATATTGTAAATACTTGAGTAACACGGGTAGAGTATTTGAGTAAAATATACCCAGATATATTTCTTTTACTCAAGTATCTTATCAAGTACACGGATACTCGACTGAGTGAGTAGAATAACAGCTTAACGTATACTGAATATAAAATATAATATATATATATATATAAAGTTTCTGTATAGATTTATTGTTGTCGAAGTATTTAATCCTATTGCTCATGGAAATGTTAGAAAAACGATTAGAAAAAGGAAATGTTGTATTTTTAAATGATAACCAATAGGTAATTATTGTATCTTTAGATAAAGTTCTCAAGAACGTTGTTATTTGCGGAATCAATCGATGCAATCATTGATGATAAGACTTGGCAAATATTGATGAAAAGATAGATAATAATAGAGTAATTGGTTAGATTGTAAGTAAACATATTATACATTATTATTATTGATATGTAATACTTAATATTCTAATTGTTTTCATATGCAATCATCCGTACATTGAACTTTGTGTTTCATTTCGAAGTTCGCGATCTATTCGCTTTCATTATTTGTAGAAACCAGTCTAACTATTTTCTATCCTTTCTAATGAGGCATTTATAAAGACCTCTGAGATAAGTCAATCTTAGTATTGCAAAAACAGCTATAAACTATAAACCATTTAAGGATGAGAAACGTTGTAAGGATACATTAACGATCGTGATATTTAATACACACTTAAAAAGAGTTTCACACAGAGAGAAACAGAGAGAGAGAGAGAGATATTTACGCTTTGGTACTTTAATGAAGCCATCATAGGGAACTTTTATCGTATTATAATGAAGGATGTCTAGACGATACTCTTCTCTCTCTCTCTCTCTCTCTCTCTCGAGAAATATCTAAGCAAAATGAACAAAGAATCTAACTATAAATCTAACTTTATATGCATAATGATATCTATCGAAAGAACTAAGGAATAGTTTCTAACGAAATATGACTGATTTAACTAATGAATCTAGCAGGAAGATGATGATCAGTTTCAATAAATTATTGGGGTCATTGAAATGCATAGAACGTTATACTATTTGAATTAGTTAATACTAATCAAGAGATAAATAGATAGAAAGGGAGGGAGAGAGAGAGAGAGAGAGAGAGAGAGAGAGAGAAAAGAAGTTTTAGAAAGAAACTTGTCAAGCGACTTAGACTTTAGACATTTACACTAGAAAAGATCTATCAAATCTATCGATTTGTTAATCCATTAAATTCATATTATTTATTTTTCTCGGATTCGGAATGAAAAAATATTTGAGATAAAAATTTTTTTCTTTGTTTTTTTTTTTATGCATTATAAAAAAGTGTAGATTACTGTTTAAAAAAATTTGTAAATTAAGTGTTTCGTTATGTTAATTATCACCGTTATTGAACAGGTCTAGAATCCACACATTAGATATAATATAATTTTAATTATTAGATATTATAAAATAATATTTTAGATTATTTTAATATTTTAATGAATAATAATTTTAATTTTTAGATATTATAAAATAATATGTTATAATATTTTAATATTTTAATTATTAGATAAAATAAATAATTTTAATAATTATATTATTTTTCATAATTATTTATAATTATATTATAATATAATAATAAAACGTTTTTTTTTTTACTAATGCTTTAGTAACAGTTTTAAAACTTATTTAAAAGAGAACAAAAATTCTAAGAAATCTACAATTTTGATCTTTCAATGGCACATTCCCTATGAAATTTCCGCACTTTTTTTGGTTAGATCTTTTTAGCACTCTGAGACCATTTTATACTAAAAAATTAAAATGCGTATTACCTCTTCTAAATTACGTTTTTAGACAAGAGACAATTGAGCTATTCACAGGCCAAAGTAATTAACTCCACTTTCATTATTCTTTTAAATTTTAGTGTCGAGACACACTTAATTGACGTTTAAATTTTTATATTTAAAATAATTTATAATGGAAACAATAGTCTTCAAGATAATAAATGTTTTAATATTTAATAATAAAGATTAAAGAGACATACTATTAAAGTTAAAGCAAATTCACAAAGAAAAAAAATTTAAAAAAATGGAAAGGTTGATCATTTAACTGATATTCGACATTTCAAACTAAATATGTCAAATATTTAACCGAGCTCTCTGTAATTTGTAAGAATGTACATTATTCATTTTTAAAATTAAAGCAAATATTTTATCTGACATCCAATTGGCTAAATACATTGATAGGTTAAGTGTTAAATACAATATTGAAAAAATCGCAAATATTTTTATAGAATTCTGCTAAAAAAAAAAAACAATAAAAAACAATAAAAAAAAAAATAATCGAATGAGGATTAATCGATGTAAATGTATACGACCGATCGATCGATCGATCGATCGATAAAAATTTTGCAAGGAAAAGAAAGGGGAAAGAAAAACAAAAAAATGGTACACGACAAAGAGGCGCTTGCTTGGTAATTGTTGATAAATGATTTATGCACGGCACTTGACTTTCATTAATGGTACGTGTCCCGATTTATTGTGATCGTATACTTTCGCAATGTTTACGAGCCGTCAGAAAGAAAGAATAAGTATAAAAAGAAAAGAAAAAAAAAAACAACAACAAAAAAATAATAAGTAGATTTTCTGTCAAGTCTGACAATCCTTTCAAATATTTCCTTTCATCGTCCAATCAAAACTAATGAATTTACGGTCGCGAAATATTTTAGTATGACTAGTAAGTCGTTTTACAGAAGAAACGAATAGATTTCAACCTTTTGATCAAGTGAAGCCAATATTATCGTTGTTACAAATTCCATTTGGAATTTCAAATTTATCTTTATGACGTTGTCCACGCCTCTTACTCACATCAGTGTGCTTGGGTTATTACCATGAACAATATGGATCGACAAATCTATCGAATAAATTCATAACTTGCATTAGTATCTCTCTCTCTTTCTCCCTTTTATCTCTCTTTCGAATACTATCCATGTACTACGCACAGATCATTAAAATCATGCTGATTGTAATATTTTAAACGAATCGAGTAGTCAAAAGGTTCAAGATTAACACAAACCCAAGAAAAAATTAAAGTATATATATATATACAAAGCCGTTAGTGTGCTAATATTATATATATAATATTATATATATATAATATAATAATAATATTAATTATATATTATATATATTAAATATATAATATTATATATAATATATATTATAATTATATATTATATATAATACATAATTATATAAACATATATAATATATATGTATATATATAAATATATAAATATATATATATAAATATTTTATTAATTTTTATATAATATAATATATTATATTTAATATATTATATTTATTATTATTTAATATAATATAATAATATAATATAATATTAATTATATTATTATTATCTTATATAAAATATATATATATATGATATTATAATATATAAGATATTATATATATTAAATATTATATATTATATTTCTCTATGAAACAATTGCAATATATATATATATTAAATTTCTTCCTCAAAACATAATAACTTTTATTAGAAATATAAAAAAAAGAAATGTGAGTTATTTAGTTATATCATCTAAATTGCAAGCCTGGTATAAATCAGCTACGATGTTATCTCGATTATTTGCATAAGCCTAAGATCGACTTGAGCCTTTTTTGTTGTTGTTGTTGTTATTCATGAAATTGCTATCTAGCATTTGAAAACGTACTGTAATCACCAGGACACGATTTGCAGCATCTTCCCGGTAGTAAGACTGGTTCGTCGCAGGTGGGCTTTGGACATTCGTTCTTAATGTTACGGCATTGAACCCTAGCGATGATTCGTCGTTTCTTTTGCACCTAAAACAACAAAAACATACAAAATAAGTATTTAGCTTTCTTTTACTTATTATTCATTCACTGCAATGAGTAGATATTTAAACAAGTGTTATCTTTCATTGATGTTTCCTAAGAATAATGAATTCTATCTACTCTCTTATCGATAAATTCTTTTACAAGATATATATATATGTATATGTATATGTATATGTATATGTATATGTATAGTGGTGAAGTTGGAAAGTAACCATGTGCTATGTTTTCAAGTATGTAAATGAAGCACAAAGTGTATATTACTTCTTTACGCATCATTGAATCTATCTCACAGCAAGTAATTGACATCTGATAGAATACATAGAAAAGAACTAGTTTATAATCAGAAATAGATCCCACCACAGGGATGTCAAGATGTCTTTTTCACTTCAATATTATTATTTGTATTTACCAAGATAAAAGAAGGACAAAAAAAAATAGAAAATAGAGAAGAGTGTTAGTCCGTAAATTGTAGAGTTTAGGATAAAATTACACAGCGTCCTAGTTATCTTTTCAGGTGCGAAGGAGAGAGAGAAAACCATTCTTTATTTTCTTATTTTCTTTTTTCTTTTATAGAACCTGTGGGCACAACCCGAAAAAGGAGAATCCGTGTTCCGGTTGACCATGGATAAAACCGAGAGGCGGAAATTAAGTGAAGGGTTTTATAGAGCCATGCGGCATTCCTGAGAAATCGAAAGGACAGAGACAGAGAGACAAACTAAGAGAGAGAGAGAGAGAGAGAGAAAGTTTAAACTCGGGGACAACAAACCCTGAACGTTGCCACGATTTCGATTATTTCCCTTTTTTTTAATCCCAAAGCTGAGAAATTCTTTCCTTCTTTGCCGATTTCTTTCTGACGATAATATCGGCCGTTTTGCGGAAGAGTCAAAATTATTATCAGATCCGATCAGATAAGAAAGAAAGAAAGAAAGGAAGGAAGGAAGGGAAAAGGGAAGGACTCTTTTGAATCGTTTGAAATATTTCTTTGGGATGAGAGAACATTGCTGATGGTTGAGGAGAGGTAAGGAGAAATGAAATAAGAAGAAAAGAAAAAGAATAAGACACGAAGGATGCTGAGAGAGAACGTAATCTTCAAAGAACAAGAACGGTCGGTCTCTCCCTCGTATTGCCGGGGCTGATTCATAGGCCCGAGGCGCTTGAGGCGTCTGTCTCTTCTTCTAACACACTAAGCCGCGCGACCTATCAATAGCCCCTCATGCACACTCGAGAGGGACTGTCATTCCACCCAACTCTAAAAATAGAATTTGCGCGTTCGTCCATAAGCTCTTCCTTGCAACTATAACCACACGACAACCTTTCTCTTCTTTCTCTCTTACCCTTTTTTTTTTTTCTACATCTATTTGTCTCTTTTTCATTTCTTCTTTTTTTCTTTTTTTCTTCTTTTTATTTTTTCACACGCCTCGCATATTTCTTCTTACTATTATTAATTTAGACATTTATGGTATAATACTATTTGTCCCATGTGTTAATTGAAACAAATCAAAATCTAATGGACCCCCGAGACGCACGGCAAAAGTGTAAACCAACGTAAGACTGTTGCTGCTGCTGCTAGTCAAGGACACGTTCTTAGAAGATTGGCAGAATTGAACTCTATTAAAACTGGTCGCGACCGTAGATCCAACTGATCAGACTCAGACGTTGGACTTGAGATCGATCGATAAAATCCATGTAAAAAGAGACACTAAAAAAGAGATAGAAAATCATCAACCGACGACGAGTTATGCATGTACTACTTTTAATTATTCTCAAAGTCATAGAAAATTAACTGAAAGAAAAAGTACGAATCTCTATTAACTATCTTTTCTTCATTTTGTAAAATAATTATCAATTCATAGAAACAAATCTTAAATTATACAATTATTTCAATTATCATTTCATAGTTTTATTTTTAAAATCATACAAAAATTTCATAATATTAAAATTATACTACACACTATTAAAATAAATCATTAAAACAACAAGAAAAAATAATAATAATTTAAGCAATATTTTAATAACTATAATTTATCATTTCCTCAAATAACCAATAATTTAAATACTCCGATAGAGAAATAAAACTAAAACAAATGAAATTTCACATCATTAAGGATTAGTAACTTTGCCCAAATGAAACAT
Source organism: Polistes dominula (assembly GCF_049000335.1). NCBI lineage: Eukaryota > Metazoa > Arthropoda > Insecta > Hymenoptera > Vespidae > Polistes > Polistes dominula. Next base: position 6,168,063 of record NW_028300879.1, on the reverse strand, counting down.
ACCTATCTTTTTTGTTGTGTTGTTGTTGTTGTACCAATTTAGAAAACATTACGTTTGTTCATATAATCGAATGATATGTTTACCAAAGAAATAATCTTCAAGATTATAGCGTTTCTAGATGTTTAATGAGAACGGAAAGGACGATTAAGATACTAAACACTAAGATTATTCAAGTAGGCGCTTGAGAATCGACTCTACTGAGTGGTTATACGTGTGGTTGTGTACGTAACTGATAGATAACTTTATTGACTGGTCGCATTACCATACGGTAGCTGGTATATACCTGTAACATCGGCTTCCAACGTACCGCAATGTCAATACTATTGCTCTTAAGTTGAAGTATAGCATTTAAACTGTTTCATTATTTTTAATTACTCTGATCCTTTCATTAACACCAGATGTTTTGCTTTTTCTTTCTATTTTTTTCTTTTTTTTTTTTTTTTTTAATGATGACGATATTACAATCAACACACAAATATTAGGTTAATAAAATAATAATTGAGCCGTTCAGTGCACACATCGATTAACTCCACTTTGTGAAAAATCTTAAATTTAAGTGTCAAGTCACTTGGTATAATCGTCTCATAACTTTTTATATTTATAATAACTTTCTTGAATAATAAAGATTAACACCATTAAACGACAACATTTTTTTGCCCATTGAATAATAAGTAATACAACAATATACATTATTTCATCGCATTTCTCAACTTTTTGTTTTATGGACTTAATCGATGTGTGCACTGAACTGCTCAATTACAGTTTTTAAGATGGTTACAAATAAGTGTTGAATAATCAACATAAAGTTCTTTTAAAACCTTCACAATTTCTTTACATGAGTATTTTTTAATAATAACCATTGAATACCAATGTTAACTAATTGTCTTTGGATCTAAAGTATGATCTACATTTCGAGCAGTTCTTGATTAATAATATACCAACTTAAATTCAATAAAATTGTGTAACAATATATTTAATAATATTTATAATTAATATTTAATAATTTAATAATATTGTGTAAACAATAATTTTTGCTTTTATTTTATGTGATTAATTTAAAAACTCATATTCGACTATATTAAACAATGACAAAAAAATAATATAACAAAAAGCAAGTAGAGTCAATTTAAACAGTTAACAATGATGCATCATATATGATCGTAAATAAAAGTTAATTGAAAAAATGGGATATCAAATTGAAAATAATCAAAAGTAAAATTATTTTTTGCATTAATATAACCTTGTTTTGTTCATTTGGAATGATTTGGTTGGCCAACCAAATTCGCAATATTTCATATTTTTTATTTAGATTAATAGCCAGTAGTATTATATTGGAAATGTCAATAAAACATTTTTCGACATAAATTTATATGAACTTTCTTCATTTATTTGACCCCAATACGTAATAGAAATTTGGTCCCAATATTTTAGGACACTCTGTATATTGATATCAATCCAACACATCATAATATTATACAATAAATTATAATATATATTTAGGCATGAATTAGTAAAAATAGTGAGATTAATTTGTATAACAATTCCATTTGTAATTATTATTTTTATTTTGAAGAAGATCAAGAGCTGTAACATTCGTGAATGAATGAATGAATCGAGTCAAATCGAAAAAGGAGATTGCGTGGGAAGGGGATTCGTTTGAGCCTCTTGTATAATGAGACGAGTATTTTAATAAGCCGCCGATATATACAGAGAAGAGAAGAAGAAGAAGAAGAAGAAGAAGAAGAAGAAGAAGACGACTGTCGTGGGCAGTTTTCATATTTGCCTTGCATCCTCGCTCGTTCATTCGACTTTCTCGAAAGTAACTTGCACGTGGGTGTAGATTAAATCTCGATCTCGTCCTTGTCATCAAACTACACGATGACAGTAGATATACAGTGACTCGGTTTAACATTCGGACGCCATGACTTTTTTTTTAAATATGATTAACAATGTATATACTTTTACTTGAAAATTTAATTAAACAATTTTGGTATATTTTTTTTTATCAAATAATAATAATAATATACACTTTTTCTAATATATACTTTGTCAGAAATATAGCTGTAATTAATTGAATTGAATATAATATAATATATCTTTAAATATATATTATATAAAACTTTTAATTTAAAGCACATAATTATGTTAATAATATAAAAATACTTTATATTAATAATTAAATATAACAATAAAATTAATATAATTAAAATATATATAATTATTTTATATTAATTTATATTAATATATTATATTAATATTTAATTATTATATATAATTATATTACAATTATAATATAATTATATTATATTATATAATTATAATATTTTTATAATTATATAATATATTTATTTTTTATATACTTATATTATATTACATATATATATATATATATATATATATATATATATATATATATATTTATATTGTATATTATAATATTTAATAATTATATATAAAATAAATTTAATTATAATAAATTTATATAATTAAATTAATTATATAAAATAAATAATAATATATCCAAAAATATAATGAAACAAAGTGTTTTTGATAATAGTTTGACGAACAAAATATAAAATACAATTTATACAATTAAAATATTATCTTAATTAGTTACACACTTTTTATCTTTTTGTAATAAAATTTAAGTAGAGATATAAAAATATCGTTTCACAATGTTTTACATAATTATCATTCTACTACGTTTGCTAACACACTATGCAATTGTCGACAAAAAAAGATAAAAAGAAATTTCGAGTGGTATTACTAGGTTAAGGCACATTACTACAAAATAACTTATCCGATATGTGAACACCTTTCTCTATAATCGATAGGTAATGTAAATCTATAAAAGCATGTAACCTATGTTAATGTACAGTAAGAAAAAAAGGCCCCGTTCGTGGATCTCATTTCGAAGCTCGGTTTCTCAAAGGAAGACACGTGCGCCCGTACAATTAATTTCCTCTTCTCGTCAAACCGATCATCAGGCTAAAGTTCCATTAGCATTTATTGATTATTTAATGCCATTAAATTGTTCCCTTCTCCCTCCTTCTCCCTCCCTATTCCTCTCACTCATTTTACGTTATATTTTGTTCCTGTCTCTAGTTGGTAATATTTAACGACACACAAACAGGTATTTTTTAACGCAGTAATGAAATTCCAAACGATGAAAGAAAGAGAGAAAGATACAGTGAGATACAGAGAGAGAGAGAGAGAGAGAGAGAGAGAGAGAGAAGAAGAAGAAAATACGTGAACAGAAAGACTCCTCGGTGTAGACGAAAGATGATGACGCTATTGTTTCACCGTATATGGAACGAAAAACGGTCTGCTGTAGTTGGCAAACGTTCGGAATGTAAATGAAGATTATTACATGTCTCGAGTAAGTGAAATTTCATACGACGGTGTTATCGAAAACGGACTAATGCTGATAACGAAGGTTATTTCTTGTAGTTTTTGTTTTTGAGTCCAATGAAGTTCAATGAAAATGAAACAATTACAAAGATTACAGTTTTTCGTTAAGTATCTTAGAATATTATTCTTCTTGAACAGATTTTTTTGATACACATGCGTAAATACGTAAGTATTACGGTGTGTAGGTACACATTTGTAAAACACGAGGACGCCAGTCTGTCTCGGAACCAGGAATGGGATTAGAAAGCACGTCAATTCTCCGTAGGTCACGTCACCCGGATCGAGATATCCGGAGTGTTTTATGTGCACCACTGAAATCTTGACAGTATTTTTCTTTAATGATATTCTTTAGATAAGAATCATCTTTTTTTTTACGTGATAAGAGATATCAATTGTGATAAGTGTGTAGATTAGATTCGTTCGAAGATATTTCATTCTATACCAGGGGGTCGGCAATCTTTTAAGTCGGAAGAGCGAAAAATTACAATTTACAAAATTTCAAAGTTTTTAAAGAGCCACCAAATTTTTTCTTCCCAACAATAAATAGTACTCGCATAAATAAAGCTTTTTGATAAAAAAAAAAAAAAAAAATTATCTATTTATTTATCGGTGCCTAATCCTCTTGTTAATCGATTCAGAACAATTTTTAAATATTTTTTTTTTTTTTTTTTTTTTACTAAATTCTTTTAACTAAAAAGCCGCAGCTTCAAATCTAAAGAGCCACATATGGCTCTTTGGCGATTAAAATTTGGAATAAAATCAAAATGATGAGATGATTTCTAATTTGGAATGTAATCAATAATCAAAAAGGATGTTTTTGAAAGAGCCTGTACAATACGGGTTGTTTAATACACATACACACACACGTTGAATCATCTTGTGTGTTCCTATCGGAGTTGTATGTCGGATTGGTCTCTTACATAGAAACGTAATGTTGAACGCACGGACGGGACCGGCTTCGTCCGTAGGGCGAGTCTCGAGACACGAGAAGGGTCAAAGGTCGAATGAACGAAGAAAAATGCACGCAAACGTAAGCGAAGGATATATAGCGTGGCTTGTACATATGCGAAATAGCTCTTACATATCATCTACTACTATATTCATATACATACATATTATATTATATTATATTATGTATACAGAGTGTTTCAACTTAAATATCTGCAATCTTATATTGTTTTATATATTAATAATAAAAATAAAAATTATTATATTTTATGATGAGAATTTATCGTATATTTTTTATTATTTCTAATTGATATAGAAGAGTTTTATTTAAAAAAAAATTATAAAATATATATTAATTCTCTTTTTAATTATAATTAATATTACTAGATTAACCCCAAAGTTTGAAATAATATGAATCTAGCCAAGCATCTACAGCAAAACTTGTTATCAATTTTTTATCAAACTATGTTTGATAATTGATATAGAAGAGTTTTATTTAAAAAAAATTATAAAATATATATTAATTTTCTTTTTAATCATAATTAATATTACTAAATTAACCCCAAAGTTTGAAATAATATGAATCTAGCCAAGCATCTACAGCAAAACTTGTTATCAATTTTTTATCAAACTATGTTTATTGAAATTTAATAATGTAGATCAATATGCAATTGATTATTTTATATAAATATTTTATATAATATTATATATTTATTTTATACAATATGTAATTGAATTATTTTATACAAATCATATAAATTAAATAAGATATAATTATAATTACAAAAAAATGAATTATTTATAATTAATAAAAATATATTATTAAAACATTATTAAAAAAAATATATTATTAAAATATTTTATAATATTATAATATATTATAAAATAAATATTAATATTATTCTATATTATTAAAAATTAATTAATTATAACTACAAACAAGTGAATTAATGATTACATTGATATTCTTTGTACAATGTTTGTTAGATTTAAAATATCGATTTTTATTAAAAAAAAAAAAAAAATTGTTATGATTTATTTACCTTGACAAAAGTGCCCATTATGAAATGATTCTAAGAGACATTGGAGATTTTTACTTCGAAACATAGCAACTTTTAATTCAAAACATATATGCTTATAACACAATAGAATTAGAGATATTTGGAGCATATTATATTAAAATGAGACACCCAGTATACGTATAAGATATATATATATAGTACGTATGGTATAAGAATCGTGGCATATACAGTGACACACCCACTTTAATACGTACCGGAATGCATTCGCATTTGATGCAGTACATAACTCCAAAAGGCGGGCCCAAATCCGCGAACCAGGTAGATCCCAACTCGCGAATCTGCTTACCGAATGTGCATTCTGTAAATATAAGAAAAACAACATATTAAGAAAAACTCTGTGTATTTTTCCATTAGAATGATTTTCAATTAGATTAAAACGAGTATACGTTAATAATAATAAACATCGCGTCATCACGCGTTGGATATTCCTTGCCACTGACGCAATTTGTAAACTAAAGCATAACGTAATCGCGAATTCTTAAATTTAAGTATAACGTAATCGGATTCTCTGCTTACCTCTCACCTCTCTCTCACTCTCTCTCTCTCTCTCTCTCGCTCTCTCTTTCTCTTTCAGAGAGCATATTCATCGTTCGAGTAAGTATTATCTTAAATATGCATCTCGCGTTTCTTTTCAATAACTCAAAGTGCGCATATGTTCAGTTACGATCAAAGAATACCGATTATTATTTATTACTAATGTATTTATATTTGTTCATCATTTCTGAGCTTATGTTAAATCGATAACACAAAAAAGGTGTATTTATTCGTGAGAATGGTACCTATAAAAAGACAAATGAGCCGTTCAGTGCAAACATCGATTAAACTCTTTTACAGCATAGAATTTCAAATAATAAAATAGCCTTATGTTGCATAGAAATTTGATTAGGTTTCAAATTAAACAAAATTGGTATATTTTTTATTGACCCTTTGACTGCGGCGCGCTCTCGAACCAATCCATTAATATGAACGACGGGCGCGATTTTCGCATGTCAATCGCTGGCTGCGACTGTTTTTCTATTGACAACTAACCAAAACAGATAATAATGGCAAATAAAATAAAAATATGCATTTTTTTTTCAATTTTTTTTAAGTAATTTAGTTTCTATGTTACATATATCACAATAAATTCCATGTAAAATTAATCGGTAAAACAGCAATAAAGATGTTATAGTAAAAAAAAATACACAAGGCGTATATTTACTATACAACTATATTGATTTTGACTATACCCTATATTGATGTGGATAATTATTAATATATTAAATATATATATATATTATATAATATATTTTTATAACATATTAAATATATAATAATATTATATATAATAATATAATTTTATTATTTTTTAAATGAAACAAAATTGGTATATTTTTATTTACAGATATATTATAAATAATGATAAAAGCATAAAATTAAAAAAATTAATAACGAAGAGTTAATAACCAATTGTTTTGCGTAAATAAGACGAAATATAAACTTATGAACATGTGTAGCTATTGCAATAATATTTCAAGGTGGGAATAAAAATGTCCCACCGTGCATTACGGTGTATCAAAAAGGTGGGACACTTTTAATTTCACTGTGCTCCAAAGTGTTAACTCCACTTTGTGAAAAATCTTAAATTTAAGTGTCAAGTCACTTGGTATAATCGTCTCATAACTTTTTATATTTATAATAACTTTCTTGAATAATAAAGATTAACACCATTAAACGGCAACATTTTGTTACCCATTGAAACGAATTTAAAGAAACAATATACATTATTTCATCACATTTCTCAACTTTTTGTTTTATGGAGTTAATCGATGTGTGCACTGAACGGCTCAAATAAAGAAGAGAAGGGGGTGGGGGGAAAGGTGACAGAGATGGAAAAAGATTTAGATAAATCTATTTGGGTAACGGTGTGCAACAAGGTCGTCATCGTCACCTGTAAAAATGACGACTACAATTATTTCTCACCTTCTTTTTCTCATCTTCCGTCAAAGAAAAAAATATAAATAAAAAAGAAGGAATGAAAGGCTGATCCTAACATATGTCAGCGAGTAAAAATCTTCTTTTTCTTTTTCTTTTTCTTTTTTTCTTTCTCTCTCTCTCTCTCTCTCTCTCTTATTTTCTCTCTCATTTTTCTTTCCCACGTAAAAATAAGCCGAACGAAAATGAAGCCCTTCCAAAAATAACAATATCCACACTCGAGTCTAACTTATTTAGAATTCATCATATCAAACTAATCTGAAAATAAAATTTTTCAGGAAATGCATAAGGAATGTTATCTGAATATAAGATTCTTCTAAGCCTTCTAATTTCAGATTGGTAATATTATATTTCTTTCTTTTAAAATACTTTATCCGAGTAATATTATATTGGAAATTCCTTTTTCTTTCTATTGACCACTGCAATTGCAAGTGTTCAAAAACCATTACGAAATGCAAAGGAAGACTAATCAAGCATTACTTACAAAAATATTCATTATATTTTTATTATATTTTGTATAGATACAAAATTACTATTATTATTATTATTATAGATAAAATTATTATTATTAATAATATTTAATACCAAATTTTATATAATATTTATAATTAATAGTATTATTATTTTTTTAAATATCTATATATATATATATTATAATTATAATTATAATTATACAATTTAATTATAAATATTATAGATAAAATTATTATTAAAATTATTAATACTATAAAATTACTATTATTAATAATATTTAATATAAAATTATATAATATTTATAATTAATAATATTATTTTTTATATCAATATATATAAATATTATAATTATAATAATAATTATAAAATTTAAATATAAATATTATAATAATATAATTTATAATTAATATTTTATATTATTATTAATATTTTATATTATTATTAATATTTTATATTATTATTATTATTATTATTATTATTATTATTATTATTATTATTATTATTATTATTATTATTATTATTATTATTATAGATAAAAAATACTCTTATAAAACAAATTTTATTAAAATTTATATAAAATTATATTTTTATTACGAATAATAATAATAAAGAATAAAATATTTCTTTGCAATAAAATTCATATCAAATTTGATAGTTTGATAATCCTAACATTAATTTGGGTATATAAAAATTTAGAAACACACACAAATATTTCAATTACAAATAAATATGAATTATTTTCAATTTACAATGGAAACAGGTAGGGGAATACTCTTATGACTCACTATTTATATATATATATATTAATGTACATAAGAGGACGAGTGTTAAACGTTATGTAACTGTCTTTGATCGTGTACGTAACTACACGGCATAGGATCTGTTTTTCTTTTTAATTTACATTAATACATAAAAAAGGTCAATTAAAAAATAAAGGTAAAAATCATTCTCTCTCTCTCTCTCTCTCTCTCTCTCTCTCTCTTTCTCTCTTCGATATATTTTGTACGCTTTAGATTAGAAGCTTAGAGACAAGTTGAAAGTTAACAATAAGAAATTGCAAAATTTTCTACTCTGCGTACAAGTCAAAAGAATATAAGAAGAAAAAGAAAGATAAAGATAAAAAAAAGAGAGAGAGAGAGAGAGAGAGAAAGAGAATGCGTCGAGAAAGACGGAAAGAAAAGAAAGAGAGACAGCGAGGCTCGTTGCACGAGGTCGTTGCACTGGCCGTACTAAGTCGTTCTAAGCGCAGACTCGGTTCTAAGCAACCAGGAGCCAGAGAGGAGAACCTCGACACGCCACCGTATCGCAAATATGCGAGTTCAGTTCTGCAGCTCTTGTTCTTTCTTTCTTTCTTTCTTTCTTTCTCTATTCTCTCTTTTTATTATTATTATTTTTTTTTTTTCATTATATCTACGTAATAATCAAAGAAACAGTCAGATTAAGACCGAAAATGCGTTGTTTTTGATAAAATATTAGATCTACCGGAAAGTTCTGGCAAACATCGATTGAATTTTTTCGTCTCTAGGGATAAAACATTGTTGATAAATGCAATATTATACAAATTGTTATCACACTATGATAAAAAAAAATTGATAAATATTAGTCAATTAAAGAGATATGAAAATTTATGATTACTTTGATTTTATTCTAAAAATGTACACACAACTTTCTAGTAGACCTAATAATAAAAAGAAATAAGATAGCTAACAGAGATTATCATCTTCTTCATTCTATTTATCTTTTTTTATTCACAATACAATGATGGATTCTTGACTCATGTCAGCAGGATAATCCAAGAACTCATCAAAATATGGTGCTCGTCCAAATCAGATTCAGCTTTCCTCGACTTTCATCAAGAATTCCAGGAACACATTTGCTGTTCTTCTAGCAAGAGCACTATTCTCAGAGAGGGAGAAAAAGAGAGAGAGAGAGAGAGAGAGACGGGTTAAAGAGGGCTGCTGTGACTGAGGAGGGCTGCTATGAATGTTCACACCAAGAGAGTTCGATGAACTTTGTTCGAATATCTAACAGGAGAACTCGGGGAATATTATTTTGGTTGAAAAGCTCTACGTCGATACGTGGAAAATCTGAGATGGCAAAATTTACATTTCATTTTCATTTTCGAAACGAAAAATGTAAAAGTCAAAATACATACCATGAGAGAGAGAGAGAGAGAGAGGGAGAGAAAGAGAGGTGTAATAAGAGATAACATTGGTGATATTTAAATCATGGCCGCATTTAAAGCAGACTTTTTACGAGTCGAATCGAAAGAGTATGTAACGCCATGAGTACGTCCTCGACTCGCTACTAAAATAAATAATATGCCTTCGTGGAAATACGAAATATACGAAATGTAGAAACACGTGCTACTTCCGCTTACGAATTTTATGCCACCATTCCGTTCCGTACAATGTTACGCTCAATTAACAAAAATCCCTAATTCCCAAGTGCAAGATCTTCAATGTACAATAATTAAATATTAATCATGGAATAATAATTTTTAACGTTACTTATCATTTTTGTTAAAGATTTCTATTATTTTACAAATATTATTTCCATTACAATTATATGACGTTCATTAACCCTTTGAGTGCTACATACTTTCAACTAAAATTTTTTATAGGAGAGGAATAATTTATTATTAACCAGATTCTAATAATAAATTAAAGTTTTTGTTTCTGTGAATATAATTTAATTAATAAATATAAACATTAATATTAATCTTTGCTTACCACCCTTCCTGGAGTAACACGCTTACCACACCCGGGTCCAAAGGACCCGGGCGAGAAAAATCGTTATAAAAAAGAAACTATTGCATAGATTTACTTCAACATTTTTTTTGAGACTTCTTTAATACTTACTTCAAAAGACTATATAGGTTTTATAGCTTTAAATTAAATTTAAATATGTTGAAAAAATTACCAAAGTTTTGAACAATTGAGAAAAATGACTCAAGTTGTAAAAAAGGTCTGGGTCCTTTGAGCCAAGTGTGGTAAGTAAAGGTTAACAAACACGCATATGCGTCGATAGATCACTCTGCTAATTTTTACCAAACGCTATATGCATCCATAACACTCTAAGGGTTAATGACAAAATTATTAATGTAAAATCGATGAGTAATGTTAATTACAAAAAATAATCAATTGTTATTTCTTATTGATACGTTTACCCTTCAGGTCTCTTAACGGGCTCAACTATGAACGTCTCACACTGGACGGGGTTGAAGATTTTATTATTAGAAATATTTTCAACAGAAAACCCTTCCCATATCTATATTTACTGAATTGTGTAATAATATTTAAATTTTTACAGGCTTTAACAAATTTCAAAATTGTTAAAACTGATAGAAATTTTGATTATTCATGCTTGATGAATCATATCATGCAAAAATTGCAACCAATAAATACAGAGACAAATGTTTTACAATCCGATTCAAACGTAATATAATTATTTATCATGCTTTGTAATCAACAAATATGTAATATGTAATTATATACTAAAAAATGCAACAAAGAAAAACGTAATAAATACGAAGTTATAATTTTTGTCATAAACGCTCGTATATTATGAGAAACACTCAGTGACGTTCGTTTAAAAGTCCAGAAAAATCCTACGAAATTTACAGAAATCGTATCAAAACAAGAAGGAGAGAGAAATACACAGAGAGAGAGAGAGAGAGAGAGAGAGGCAAAGAGAGAAAGAGAATGAATCTGGGATAAAGTTAAAGATAGCTACCGACTTTCGTTCTTTTTCTTTTTATCTTTTTTCTCACCTCGGCACAGATGTTCGTGGAAGATCTATAAGGTCAATCAATATGGTAGCGAAAGACGTGACGCAAAACGTTCCTTACGTAAATACAGAGAGAACATACGGAGTAGAAAAAAATCAGCTGTGTATTCGAGAATACAGGGTGTCTCAAAACTTATGAATCATTTCAAATGAAACAACGAAGTTATCCGATTTCCCAACGTTTCAGTAAAATTTCTGCTTTAATTCTAATCAAGCAAAGTGTTGTCACTAATGGTGTAGATTAGACCAAAAGAAAAAGATTATGAACATTTTATTAAAAAAATAAAAAATTAAAAAAAAACAAATCTTTTTCCTTAATTGAATAAGAAGCTCGTTTTGTTGAACATATTTTTTACACGTCATTTTACACAACCTTCATGAGATTATTTTCTCAAAAGAAAAGTTAAGGTTAGAAAGCTATTGATTCAATTGAAATATAATATAAATATAAAAAAAAAACTATTAATAAACTTGAAAACGATAATAAAAAATCGGATAAAATAATAAATAAGATATTATTTTATTAGAAATGATCTCCATCTATCAATTTCTTTTCATTTGACCCATGACTTTTGAGCCACCTGGTAACATATGAATGTATATAATATTCTTTCAAAATCATTCAATATTAAATCCGAATTCCACAACGAACAACAACTCTGTGGTCTCATAAGCTATAATTTATAGGACGAAAGCACAAATCTTTCTTCCTTCTTCTTCTTCTGCTTGCTTGCTTGCTTGCTTGCTTGCTTACTTGCTTGCTTGCTTGCTTGCTTGCTTGCTTGCTTGCTTGCTTGCTTGCTTGCTTGCTTAGGGGCAGATGATGCTTATATTTGTTTCTGGCAGACGAACAAGTTTACTTGGGTCAAAAGATAAATTTCATCGAAGGAGATAAATGTTGTCTATAAATATTCATGCCTTCGGAAGAGGAGAGGGAAATCATCATCTTCAAGAAAATGAGATGAATGATCGTTAAGAAGAAACGTAGGAGTATAATATCTTCGATGACGATGACTAGACTTGCGTACTACGACCAATGATGATGACGATGATGAAAATGATGACGACGACAACGACGACGACGAAGACGAGGATGCACCGACCAAACTGTGAAAGATTAAACAAAAAAGAACAAAGAAAAGACTCGACGAGAAGAAGACTTTAATTTTTCTGGACGCAACACGCTAACAGAGATAAGCTTGCAAGATTCTCTCTCTCTCTCTCTCTCTCTCTCTCTCTCTCATCTCTTTCTTACTCGCGTATTCGAGTGCTAGCAGGTACGACCGGCTCGTCCTCGTGGTTTATAGATAGCCGAGACACGCAGAGAAAGAGAGAGAAAAAGAGAGATGAGAAAGAAAGAGGAGAGACGTACGACGACGTCGAAGAAGTCGCGAGGAAAGTCGCCTACGTGTCTGCCCACTTACAGCCTCTCATCGTCTTCGTCTTCTTCGTCTGCTGCTGCTGCTGCTGCTGCTGCTGCTGTAGGACTTTACAGAGAAAAATTCAGTCGAAAAGATTCGAGACATGGCTGTCCAAGAACGAACTTATCCACTGAATGCTACGAACGAAAGAACCGGCGCCTCTAACTCCTTTACAACGTTTTAAACAAGTTAGTTGCATAAGAAGAAAAGAGTAAACACCTGCTGCTGCTGCTGCTGCTGCTGCTCTTCCTTTTCTATCATTTTGAAATGGCTCCTTAGGGGAAGAACTTTGTTAAGACTTTGTATCTTTGGTCTTCTTTAGTCTTTAGTCTTTGGTCTTAAAAGGACACGTGTCCCAAACCTGCCAAGGTATGTCCATACCTGCTTACATACTTAGGTACTCTGGGGAAAGAGAAAGGAAAAGAGACAGAGAGAAAGAGAAAAAAACATTGATGCTGAGTGGCTGTGTATCACCGAGCCGGCCAATCTGAAAGAGCAAACGAGAAAAAAATAGCGTCCGAAAATCGAGCTGCACACGGAGCTTGTTCGAGACGAGTTGCACAGCTCGCACTTGTATCAACCACTTCCATACTCCTCCTCCTCCTCTTTCTTCTTCTTCTTCTTCACCCTCTTCTTCTTCTTCTTTTGCTTCCTTTTTATTCCACTTCTTCTTCAACTTCAGCTTCTTTTTCTGCTTCTTCTTCTTCTGCATCTTCTTCTTTTTCTTCATTTTCTTCTTCTTCTTCTTCTGCTTCATCTTCATCTTCCTTTTTTTGTCCACTTCTTCTTCAACTTCTTCTTCTGCTTCTTCTTCAAAAATAGCAACTTTGATTTGTTTATAAAATCAATAAAAAGGAAAATATTTGGTCATAGCATTTAAATTGAAACATCCTGTATATACACACATGTGTATAAACCCCTCGAAATATATGCAGCACTGATCGTGTTGCAGGTTGACACACTCGCTTAATGTTTTATTGCGAGTTCGATAACAATGTCGCTTTGTTCATTCTTTCTCTTTCGCTCTTTTACTCGAGCTCTCACAAGAACGCGGTGTAACTAAAGCGGCATCGGTTTCTGTTTAGGACCGGTATTTTCTACTTCATCGAAATAAATTTAACTGTCACTTAAAGTCCATAAAAAGAGCAAAGAAGAAAGTGTCTCTTTTCTCCATTGTGGATAAATTTTCTGTACAATTTTAAATATTAAAAGAATATGTCGAATTTAAAGAAAAAGAAAAAAAAAAACCAAAAGTAATTCACATCTAACCAAAATAGTTGTACGTGATCTAATAAATTTAATTATTATTTTTCACAAAGATAAATATTTGAGTATTTCACAAAAATATTTCTAGAAGTTCTATTAAGAAGAGAAAAAAAAAATCTGGAAGAAATGAAAGAAAAATGAGTTGTGCAAAAAACATGGTTCAATTGAAAGCCATCTATAACAAGGAGGTCACAAAGTCCTTGATACACCCTTAATCAGGCACGGACAAGAACTGGATGCGAAAGAAAAGAAAAATCTATAGTCGAAGAACGGGCGCCAATCGATACCCTTCTACGTTTTCAAGTGTTCAACTTATAAGTACATATAACGAGGAAATGCGTACAAGTGAATCGTGACAAGGTCTTCTTGATCAATTCAACTATTATTCAGTAAAAATTGATTTTGATCGATTAATGTGATCCTAGCATGGTAAAAATCAACTATTCTTTTAAATAGCAATGTCTGGAGGCAAGGCATTCAGAAGTAGATTGACGGGATAGAAGTGTTCGATCTTTCGAGAGAAAGTAAAACATGGTAGAGAGGAATATATGTATAAGGAAAGAAGAAGAAGAAGAAGAAGAAGGGACATCAGAAAAGGAAGAAAGTGTTGAAGAAGGAAGAGAAGAAGAAGAAGAAGAAGAAGAAAAAGAAGAAAAAGAAATCGTGGTCGTTCACTGTCGTCGAGACGGCAACCGGCGATGCAATGCCGAGTGGCGAGTGCTATATATAGGCGGCCCTGAGTGTGCAAAAATCACCCTACAAAAATCTGGATCAAGGGGCCATTCACTAAGCATGCCAAGTACCGTGGTACGTCTGGTGTACCCTCTGCAGGATACACTAGAGTCCTCCACCACCACCACCACCTCCTTCTCCTACCCCACTTCCTTCCCTTCTTCGTCATTTCCTTGTCATGCTCCACCTCGTCGTTTGTCACAACCACTTGAAGGACAAACCCCCATATAAAGTGTATTCAAATCTAAATCGAGATCATTCACGCGAACGTAAACGCATATGCAAAGTTTCGATGCTGAGATTCTCTCGTCAATTGAAAAAGAAATCTTTTGGAATACTCTTTAGAGAAGAGTCAGTTTAAAAAAAGAAACCAATCATATTTTATCTATAGCCATGTACTCAACATATATTCCACACTAATGTATTTTATATAGATAATATAATACATAAACTTTTTATTACGATTCAGTTCAAATATGTTTCTAACAAAATATACAATCCTCGTCAAGTACCGGAAAATAACAACGAAGATTGGTCAAGGAGTAAGACTCTTAGAAAAAGGATAGTCTTCTTTAGTAGATGAGCCATACTGGAATGAAAATCACAGTGCGTGAAATTGCCATGAATTACGAATGATAGCGGTAGACATAGGCACGAAGTCTAATATTCTCTTCTCAAGTTTAACTACATATTAATATATGTGTGTGTTCATATCTTTCGATATCGGTAAATACAAAGTTACATTTTCAACTTGTAACTATAAAATCGAGTTTAATATATTCTTAGCACGGAAAAGAAAAAAAAAAGAAAATAAAGAAATGCACAACACAAAAAATAAATACTTTTACCCAGTGCTAACAGTCTTTTCTCTATCTGTCACGATCGTAAAGATGATCTCTAGAATAATAAGTTACTTTAGCTTCGTCATCATTGGGTGACTTAGCGATGATATTGATCAGCATGAACCACGTCTATCATGAGTAAAACTTTGAGTAGGTATATATTTGCACGTAGAACACGTCATAGTCAGATCCTTGCTACCGATACTCTCTCTCTTGGCTACAGGCCTGGCTGAATAAGAAGCAGAAGATGAAGAAAAAGAAGATGAAGATGAAGATGAAGATGAAGAAGAAAAAGAAAATCAAAGAAAAAATAAAAATAAAAAGAAGAAGAAGAAGAAGAGTCACGGTTGAAGAGCAAACGGCCGAAAGAGAAACCTCATGGTTCTCTTCTGCCACTCGTAGAATGCGTTGCTTGGTATCAGAGAGTCGGTTGTCCTGTGTATTTCGGGCGGTACGGGCCAGTGCACTACCCCTACTACTTGGACGTACGTGTACATCTTACGTGGTATACCTTTCGCATAATATAACCAAAGTAGAAACGCCGATCTTCATCTTTGGGTAGTAGTAGAAAGTAAAGCTCCAATTAACATGAGAAATATATATATTTCCATGTGGACAAAAGAGAACATGGGTCTATCTTATAACCAATGAACTATCGTATAACAAAGATCAAAGATCCCTCACGTTGCTTCAACATTTTTATAGATCTAATGGTAGGCATCATTAAACTTGAAATTTATTCAAACTACCTCTCAGTGTTAACAAATTATTCATTCCTATTTCTAAAGACTAAGATTTTCGTTTACAATAGTAGTAGAGTAACGGTACCGAATATGAAACATATATATATATATATATATATATATATACTAGGGGTGCCCCGCCACGCATTGCTGTGGCTCACAATCAGTCCGATACACACGTCTTTAAGTCAACGAATTACCTTATATCGCCATCTGTTAGAATCTTATCGAACTAACAGAGATAATCATGACTCTTTGTTAATAAACAAATAATTCGCAATAAAATAATATTGCGATTATAAATTGAGATATAAACTATCCTATCTTTCAAGTTGGATGAAACTGCATACAGTGTGCAAAATTTGATTAAAATCGGTTCAGTAGTTTAGAAGTCCATTGCGGACAAACAACGTAACACGTAATTTATATATATTAAGATATATTATTACAAACATTTTTTAAACAAAAATTCACATGAGATTGACATTCACGTAATAAACATTTTTTCAATAAAATATCATTAACAATAAGTTTTTGTAATTAAAAATTATTGATCAGTTTTTTTCATTAACTTTGATTCTAACTATTTTTAGAGTTATTAAAATATGTTATTATCGTTTAAATGAAATATTAATAAATAATTTTTACAATCAGATAAAATAATTCTTTTTTATCGAACACAGGGTATGAAGTATTTGTGAAATTTAGACGAAAAACAAACTGGCAAGGAAGAATGTTCCGAATTGGATTTGGATAACGATATAAAATGTTTATTTTGTTTGCATTTTTGTTCTTCGTGTTTATGTACAGTGGGTTCAATGCATCACATGCTACAAATAGATCCATGAATAATATAGTGAGGCTACTGATGCTACCTTTATATATCCAAATTGTCTTTAAAAAGCAATAAAACTAAATGGACTATTCATCTTATAATGAAAATTGAATCTTTAAATAGACTCTTATGTTAAGGGTGATATTAGGTTAAAATCATTAATTTTATATTTTTTACAAATATTTTTACATATTTATGATAAATAACAGTATCTATGTGAAAATAATATTTTTCTTAAGTATTTATAAATAAATAATGAATATAGTTATACGTGTAATATTAATATTTATATCAATTAAAATTAATATAGTAAAATTTATATAGTAAAATTAAAATTAATATAATAAAATTAAAATTAATACAGAAAAAAACTGTATTTATTTATTATATTTACTAATATTTATAAAAATTAAAATAAATATAGTAAAATTTATATAGTAAAATTAAAATTAATATAGAAAAAAACTGTATAAATTTAATATATTTACTAATATTTATAAAAATTAAAATAAATATAGTAAAATTTATATAGTAAAATTAAAATTAATATCTTAACCCTTTTCGGAAGTATTCAATTTAGACATGGGTGTCGTAGTGGTCGGAATTAATTTATATATATAATTATAATATTTATTTTTATTATATCTATATAATATATTTATTATGTAAAATACATATAAAATATATATTTTATATATATTTATATGTATTTAAATATATATATAAGATTAGCACGGTTTCTGTGTGGTGGCTGAGAGTGGACACGTGTCCGAAAAGGGCTACAACTGTATATGAGGATGTGACGTACATTGAGTGTTTGATATACCTTAAATAATTGTTAGTTAATCGAAGAAAATGTATATTGTAGTCTAAAATCATGAAGTATTAGTTCAACGCAACATTCTCTTCAAAATCCAACAGTAAACTAAACTCATTGTCCTCTATGAAAGTCAGTCAAAATTCTTTTATTGATTGATATGTATATGATGTTCCTTAAGACTACATATACATATACATATACATATACATATACATATAAAGAAAATAATATACGAAAAGATATTTAAACAACAATCAATAGAAGAATGTCAACTGACTTTCATAGGGGACAACGAGTTTAGTTTACTGTTTGATTTTGAAGAAGACGTACATACGTGAAACAAAACTGAACACACTTTAAACATTTTTATTTCAATTTAATATATTTCAAAACTTTGAAACATCATGTGAAAAGTAATTCCATTCATGGATAGTCCAATTCTTGTATTTTTTTTCTTTTTTTTGATATTTAAATGCTAAACGTATTTTTACATTCTTTGGAATAGTTTCTTTTTTTCTTTTCTTCATCTTATAAATAATTTGGACACTTTAATTCTTTCATGGCTGTCCCCATTTACGAATTGACTTTCCTGTCCTCTCCTTTTAATACATTTACCGGCATAGTAGTACTCAAAGTTTCACCTCTTTGAATATATCTACCCAACATTCTTCCTTCTTGTGATGCTAATAACTTTGGTCACCCTTCAAATGGTGTTGGTGTATTGGCACAATATTTCTTTTTTTTATTTTTTATACAAAAGACAGACTAACATTGCATTCCTTAAAAATTTTTTTTATGAAAAAAAACCAAACATTGATTTTGAAACGATGTTATTTTTGATTTTCGTCGATATTGTTTTTATGTTGAAAACGAGTTTATAAAAAAACTTCTTTAATAAGTTTTTTGAAAAATTATTGTATTTTTTATAAAATAAAAATATTAACTTTAATTTAGAATTATTTCAACTAAAATACATTTGTTTTAAACGTTTTTGGGGCCAATTATAATTTTGAGTTGATAATATTAAGTTGAATTGATAATATAACGTTGAGTTGATAATATTAATTAAATTCCGTCGATATTGGTTTTATGTTGAAAATGAGTTTATAAAAAAACTTTTTTAATAAGTTTTTTGAAAAATTATTGTATTTTTTATAAAATAAAAATATTAACTTTAATTTAGAATTATTTCAACTAAAATACATTTGTCTCAAACGTTCCTGGGGCCAATTATAACTTTGAGTTGATAATATTAAATATAATTAATTAAATTAATTAAATATATTCATTTATTCATTCATATTAATAATACTCATATTTTCCATGTAATTTTACATGTCTAAAAATACATAATACAAACAATAATGGGCTTTCATATTCAGTGATGTTACCCTACATCGTAAAGCGTACCTCAATATCTTTTAATCAAAGATGTTGACTACTACCACGTCATACCCATTTTCATTCCTCTTTCTTGGAAATAATTTTTATAAAGAAATCACGCGCAATCATCATCAACACGAACGAATTTTCTTAAGGAAATCCTAAAAGAGAAGAGAGACCATTTCGTTTCTTACAAATGCTAATAAATCGGGGGCACCAACTCAGAGATTCCTTGTAATTTTGTACTTGGTTTTAAAGTTCTTTCTCTTTCTCTCTCTCTCTCCCCCTTTCTCTCCCTTTCTCTTATTCTTTCTTTCTTATACTGTCAAGGGTCTGAGAGACTATACGGGGTCGTCAGTTATCGCGCTTTAAAGTCAGCATTAATACTCTCACTCTTTCCTTAGTCTTGCATCTGCCCGACTGACGACTGGTCGTGTTAAATAACTCGAATGATCGCGAAGGATTTAGCCGTCACGCGTTCCACTCTTTATAGTAAAAGCGTTGGCATGCGTATGCGTGCGTAAGCACGGAATGCGCACTATGCTAAACATAAAAAGGTCAAAAAATAAGAAACCTTTCAATAACTCTTTGACTGGGCACGCCGAAATCATATGTTTTGTCTAGGACTACAACCAGACAAAATGACTGGTGTGGTAGTTTTAGTGTTAACTACTTGAGTACTGAATTATTTGATGATTTTTATGTATTTACATATAATTTAATAATAAATTTCATTTGTGTGCTATATGTGGATTAATATGTAAAAGTAATACATTTTATTTGGAATATATTTATATTTAAAATTATATTTATAATTATATTATATTTTATTATAATATATATTATATTAATTATTATATTAATAATTAAATTTAAATAATAATTTGAAATATTAAATTAATCATTTAATTATAAATTATTATATTAATTATATTTATTAAATTTATATATATTTTATTTAAAAATATATATATATATATTATTATATATATTATTTTAATATTATAAAATATTATATATATAACATTATTAATATATATATTAAATTATATATATAATATTATAAATATTATAAATATTATAATATTTATAATATTATATATTATTTTATATTATTATATATTATTTATATTATTTATGTATTATATATATTAGATTATTATATACATTACATTTTCTAAGAGGAAATTCTTGGTCATTTTGGTCATGATCTAAGATTTAGGTAAATAATAAAAAGGTGCATCATTCTATTTTCCATTGATGAGAATAAAAGAAAAATACATGACCTATGATGAATGTTTTCATATAAAAGAAAAAGAAAGTTGTATTGGTTGTATGCAGATAGAGTGAAGAGTCTCATTCATTTGTTGGGTCCTCTATTATTATACTTATTGTTATTTATACATGCTTATATATGTTCATTCCTTAGGTAAGTATCATAAGCTTAGGAGAAGGAAGGCAGGCAGCTTGCTCATCGTAACCAATGCTTATCAGCTCGAGCTTGAAGCAAGGAGGGATCGGTCGAAAGGCTTGGCCAATATGAATGCATCGCATTACGCGTGCACTGACTTAAAGCCACAGCCGCAAGGTCGGCATTTCTGACATCGGCGGGCATGACATCACGTAGGCGTACACGATAGAATATGTCGCGAATATGTCGTGAATATGTTGTCGCGAATATGTCGTGCTTACTTGCTTTTAAATGTATAAGACTTGTATGAGTCTTCAAATCAAATGTTTATTCTAACTGTCCGTTACATATGTAGTATATACTTCTATGTACCCAGTTTGTTTCATTGCTTCAACAAAATTTCAAACAAATTGATACGTTATTTCATTTTTTTTTGTATGTCATTTCAATCTGAATTCTTTACTCAACCCTTTGGGTACATTTGACGAGTGAGACTCGTCATCTGCTTACTTGGGCAAAGTTACAGTGGACGAATCTGACTCGTCATCTGAATTTAAGAAGCTTATATAAAATATATAAATATTTCTATTTTGTTTCATTTATATATTTATTTTTATTTTGTTATTAAAATTTTGTTGCAAAAATATATATATATATTTTAATATAATATTATAATTAAATTATATAATAAATTATATTATATTTAATAAAATATATTATTATATAATAAATTAATATAAATATATTATTATAATATTAAATTATATATATATCGTTTTCATAATATATTTATAATAACACTTTAACGACCGCTAGTTTATTAATAGGCTTTTTTTGTCACTAACGCTTACCGAACAAAAATTTATTAATTAGCTTTCAGTTATCGGTTAACATTGCGATAAAAAGTCACTATCATTACATAAACAGTAATTTGTTATTAGGATCTTATTTAGAATCCAATTAAAATTTATTAGTAGAATCTACCGCTGAACTGTCGGTCAGATGTTCATATGCTGTTGAAACCCTAGTAGTCGGTAAAGTGTTAAATATAAAAAACCAGATATTTTGAAATAAAAAAAATTCCTATAATATAATTTATTTTGATATAAAAAATATCGAACATATTTTATCAATGATATATACAAGTGTTACAATTTTATTTATAATCTAATAAACATTCCAAATTTGAGAAAAATATTTTCGAACGAAAAATTACAAGGTATTGTAAAGTTTTCCTTTCGAGAGAACGAGTTCAACGGTGTGAAGATGGACGCCATGAATAAAGGCGATAATGAATAATACATGTGTGTGCAAGGCATTGGAAGAGAACCTCCGTTGGAATTAATCGGATCGATCGATCGATCCGATTGATCGGCTACTAAGAATAAGGAAAAGACTGAGAACGATTCGATCCAAGGTTACGAATCGAGATCGTTCAACCGATATATACATTTCTTTGAACGTTTACGATATAGGATCTTTTAGGTTTTTTTCAAGTTACCCCATGAAATACATATATATATACACAAAATTAGTTGTTACTTTCAAAGCGTAATTTTGTTGTTTTACATTTGTCTAATTTTTTCAAAATGAATTCATTTCGTTAAAAAATATTAGGTCGAGTCATAAGTAACTTCCGATGCGGCTATGTAGAATCTATTTTTCGTATTTACCTACTATAAGTCACCGAAACAATCGGATTTTCAATATCACTACATAGATGAGGATTCAGTTAGTCTTCTGTCAAATTTTTTATGTAGTCAATGTTACATTTAACCGTTTTTCTTAACCCCTGAAATGGATAATAAAAAGTGCATATTCGATATGTAATGCTTTAAGAATTGAAACAAGGCAATAGCACTAAAGTGGCAACTGCAAAAATATGCATCGTATACAGTACAAGACTGATAACTGATAGGGCAGTCAGAAATTGGTTTGTAAAATTCCATTCTGGAGATACGATCTCCCAAAGATGAACCGAGTGCAGGACGTATTTTCGACTTTGATGAACCTTTTAAAGGTAATATTGAAGCAAAATCCAATAGATATGTCCAACAGATGCAAAAAATGTAAAAAAAAAACTCCATGAAAAATGTCTTGTACTTATCAGTCGCAGAAACGCCATTCTTTGTCTCATAAAAAACGGAAGTTATTTATGACTCGATCTAATAGAACACCATTTTGCATAAATTGTTCATCTAATTAAATACTTCGAGTTGTTAGCAAATGAACGTCGAGACAAATTCCATACGATCCAAGAACACCATTCTTTAATCGTGGATTAAACCAAGTTACTCGGAATTCCTTTAGAAAAGTTGATTACTGCACGCATTACTCAAACTTCCGAATAAATATGTTTACCCATGATTCTTGGTATTTTTTTTTTTTTCTAGCAACACAGATGGTAG
Organism: Polistes dominula; assembly: GCF_049000335.1. Lineage (NCBI taxonomy): Eukaryota > Metazoa > Arthropoda > Insecta > Hymenoptera > Vespidae > Polistes > Polistes dominula. The sequence continues at coordinate 6,144,524 of NW_028300879.1, read as the reverse complement.
ATAGGTAATCTCTAACATAAACCAATGTTAGATTATGATTTAATCTTTGTAGTTCTCTTATTGGTAGTTATTATCATTGAAATGTGAAGTAAAAGGAAATAAAAATAAATCCGAGAGAATAAGACACTCAGACGTAAACATTTACGAAAGATTCTTCGATACTTTTAAGAAAAATGAATAGAATTTAGTTGAGTTTAATTAAGGTAATCTGTGATAATATGAAAAACCGGCTTTTATTTGACAAACGACGATAAATAAACCAATACTTACAAGAGGAGCCCATTAGATTAACGTTTATTTTTAAAAGGAATTTATTTATGAAGAATTGAAATGAAAATATTTTTTTTTTTATTTTTTTTTTATTATTATTTCGTAAAAGAAAAGAAACCATCGGAGAGAATTAGTTAATTTGTTATTTGTTTATGAAAGTTATTTAATCTTAACATCGGTTTAAAGCCTATCACGCAATAATGTCAAGCTCTCGTGCACACTTATTTCTAGTAATAGAAAAAAAAAAAAGAAAAATAAGAGGAAGACAATTCATACGACAATCCGTATGACGTAGTTATACAGTATTAATATATTCGAAAAGAATGCAATATAACGATACAGTAAGCAATAAGTCTGTGGGTTTTTTTTTCTTGATTATTCCGATGACTCTTTACATTCGTTACCGTAATTAATGTTTTTTTTTCATTCGTTTTTTTTTTTTATAATTGTAAATATATTGTTTTCTATCATTAATAAATATCAGAGGAGTGTTTATAGTGCACACCGATGATTTATTACGCGTCATTTTGAATTAAAAATAATAAGCAATTTTCCGTAAATAAAAATACAATGATAATATTGCTAAAAAATCAATATAGAAAAGAAAAAAAAAGAAAATAGATGTTAATTGTTTTTCTAGCTTTGGAGAAACTAATTTTCAATAATTATTAATATGCCTTCAAACTACAAAGTTATAATTCTATTTTACAATTTAAAATAAAAAATATAATAATATTTTTTTAATATTATTATTATTTAATAATATAAACATATAATTTAATATATATATAATAAATGTATAAAATAATATAATTATTAAAATAAATATAATAAATATAATAAAAAAAAATAAAGTATATAAAATTAAATAATTATTAAATATTATTATTTAATTATATAATATATAAATATATTAAAAATAATATAATTGTTAAATATTATTATAATTAATAATATTTTCTTAAATATTAATTACGATCACTATTACAATAAATAACCCATTAAAATATACTATTGTAAGTACAATATATATTAAGTATTAATAATATATAATATTTATATAATAATAAAATATAATATAAAATATAAAATATAATATAATATAATATATAAAAATAATATATAATAAATCAATAAATATTTATATATCATAAATAGTATATTTATACAATATACATTGTGAGTACAGTATACTAATGTTGTAAAAGAAATAGATAATGTTTTCTTGTAATTAAAATCATCCAATTAAATATATTTAATTTAAAAAAAAAAGAAGAAAATATTGAAAGTATATCAAACAATTCAATTGGTTTAACACTTTCAGTACTTATCTAAATCACACTTGTGATTTTCAACGAAAATTAAAAAAAAAAAATATAACGAAGGTGAAAATTGGTATGTATTATTTTCTCTCTCTCTCTCTCTCTCTCTCTCTTTCTCTCTTTCTTTCTTTTAACATTTGTGTATCTCTGTCCTCTATGCAAGTGAAAAGCTACACATCTCCTCAGTCTTGGAAGAGGAGAAGACACTATGTATATATTTAGACGGACTGCAGACACAAAACGACTCAGCACCTTTACTGCAATTTCTTTGCTTTTTACTGTTTTCTTCTTCTCTTAACATCCCTTTAAAAAACATTAGTTAAATGGTAGTTAGATCGATTGTGGATTCGTTGACACTCAAGTTATAGTGTACGATGATGAATGGGTTTTGTTAAGTGTTTCATTCTAACCGGATGGGGCTAGGCAGGATATATGATGCAATTCGTGTGTTTCTATTACTTCCCGAACGATAGGAGGTGTGGTCGAGATCGGATGTATTTCGACTTGGACTACAGTACTCTACACCTACTATATATATATATATATCATAAATTGCAACTCTAGTTGCAAAAGCAAAAACAAATGAACTATTTTATGTAGATAAGTAGGTAGGGAAATAATAATAATAGATTGGATTTAATTGAAATTAAATGAACGTATACGTAAATAGATATTTTTACGTTTTTAAATATTAGGTTGGTACTGAAATAATTACGGTATTTATCAATTCAAAATGATAATTGATTTTCCTCTTTATATTTTAATTATAGATATTTGTAATACACGATTGTAACGGATAGAATATATTATTGTTTTCATTATTCAGTATTCCGGAATGTAATAATAATTTAAGACCTATTATTAAAATATAAAATAACAAAATTAATATATTTATTATAATATTATTAATATATAAAATAACAATAGAATAAAAACAAATTAAATTAATTTATTATATTTATATTATATATTTATTATATGTATATTATATTATATTATATATATATATTATATTTATATTATATTTTTTATTTATATATTATTATTATATTATATTATATTTTTATTATATTTATATTATTATTATATTATATTATATGATATTACATATATACTATTAAACCAATGATAAAATAATCTAAACCAAAAATGTTCAAAGATATCTTATTGATATCTAAAGAAATAGAAACAGTGTTAAGATACGATACTTAGAAATCGTAATTATTTCTGCACTAATCTACTATAAAGTTGCTAGTTAACTAGCAGTAGACCACAAAGAGATAACAAAAAAAAACCGATTAGAATCCTGAGAGAGAGAGGGGGAAAGGGACTTAGCTTGAAACTTCATCATTCTAAAATTACGAAGCTCTTATTTGTTGTATTTCTTTCTTTTATAATGAAACTCTCTCGCTGAATTCTCAGGTCTTTTTACCTCGGATCGTTTGCATCGTGCTGCATTTAAATGAACATCGTGGAAAGAGACAGCTGCCCTGCTGCCTGTGACTCTTCGAGATTCTCAGAGACCTTCTCTCTCTCCGCCTGTACGTTTATGTACGAAGGCATAAATCTAGCAAGAACGCAAGCAAGGACTTTCTTCTCGACGGCTATATCCTCGTTTTGTCATACAACAGGCGCCGTACATTAATCTGTGACGTTACAGAGAACTGACTAAAGAATTATTCGATTTGAACATTTTTTTTTCTTTCCTATCATTAATGCTTTATTCTCATTTTTTTATTTACACGGACCAGTGTTTAAATCAAATTTTGTGAAAAATGTTTAATTTTAAAAAGGAACTTAACGAACTAATAGAAGTACACGGTGAAATATAATAACCCTGTGTTCGAGATAAACATTACACACATATCCTAAATTTCTTTCTCTATCTCTATTTTTTGTTTTAATATCGTGAATTTCTCTGATCTCGATTGTGAAAAAGAAGTTTAAGAAAATGAATGATTATATGGTTGTGTTTAGAAAGAGAGAGAGAGAGAGAGACAGACAGACTGAGAGGGAGATTAAAGCAAAGTACCGCTAGTCATCAAATGTATTTGTACTTCGTCTGGATGTTCTCAGCTTTTACGGCACGCTAACAAGTTTTATTAGGGAAACGTTAGGCTGATGAAAAAGAGAAAAAACTAAAAACTACTCTCTCTCTCTCTCTATCTCTCTCTATCTTTTTATTTTTGTTTCTTCCTCGTTTGAAAGGCAAACTGGTAAAAAAAATTCGTGAATAATTTGAATCATCGTTTCTGTTCATCAAAGATAAATCCAAGTATCCCTATCTTACTTAGGCGCCAATGTTGAATTCCTTATTGCGTAATTTTACGAAGGGTTACAAACTATTAAACGCCACTTGGACACCGTAAATCTTTCCTTTCTCCGAGTCGGATCTTCAATCTTCGAGTGCAATTACCAGAGCAAAGTAGATCGCGACCAGATACGACACAACCACAGTGGGAGGATGTATACCACAAGGTAGGATAAAGCGACCTTCTACTTGTTGCAATTACCAGAACGTTATACTTACAAACACGAGTCCTGATTACTGTGATTACTCAAATTGGTATCAAGATAAATTTATGAGCTTGCGTTGCAAATGATAAATTAGAAATACCTACCCTATGTAACTTTGAAAAAAAAAAATATAAGAAATAAGGGTCCTTTTTATTTTGTTGTTATTGTTCAAAAGGTATTGTTGTATCATCGTACAACGTGTAAACCTAAATTGAAGATTTGAACTATGAGTTTATGGTCTTCTCAATTATTTGATCGATTTTTACTATAGAATTGAATTTTCATTCGTTTAGTGTGTTAATAGAATTTCTCAATTATTAATTAATTAATAACATTAATAAAATTAATTAATTAATTAATGTCAACATTGATCGTTAAAATTATAATACAATTATTCATCAATTGGATCAAATTACGTAAAAAATTACCAACTATCAATGATTTGTGTATAATACTATATATTTTGTTATTTTGTAATATTTTTATAATACTTATTTAATAGTAAATAGTTATAACGTCTTGGTAAACTTATTTTTTTATTAACTCTTATTAATAAAGAAAAAATGTAACAGTAAACAGCAGAAGTAGTTTTAAAAAAACATTTGGATCAAATTTATAAATTTAAAATGAAACAAAATAGCTTTGTAATATATAATACAAAATTTATTCTACGAATTGGTAATTTTTTGTTTGTTAAATAAATATCAAGAAATCATAAGATACGTAATTGCGTTTGTTAAATAATTTTTAAGTAATTAAAAAGGGGTTCGATTGAAACTACAAAAAAGGAATCTAACAAACAGGCTCGTATTTTTATATTGCGTTATAAATGACTATTCTATTCCTTTTTTTAGTTCCTTAGAATATACATATATTGATATAAATAAACTCGTGACGACTCTGTACAAACACCGTGGCAGACAAAGGAACGATACCTAAAAATAACTAAGTCGACGATTTAAAATTGTCCTTCTTTGCGAACCATCGACAAGCTTTCTCGAGAAGAACGTAACGCATTGCCAAACCCAAGAGCACGAGTTTCGTTTTCTTGCACCACGTGCTGCATGTTTGTACTTCTTGGTAAATAGAATCACATGCAATAAATTATTCAGTCTCGAATGTAGAAGACATAGAAAAAAAGAGCAAAACGCGTTCTATCATTAATGAAATTAATGCTAGAAAGGTATCCGAAAATCAAATGGTTACCTAATATCAAATAGATATTCACCCTTGTCAGGTATATAATTTTTTAGTGTGATAATATCGATTATAACTTCTTTTTTATCTGATTAACCACTATACACACATATACTAGTAAATTAGCAAATATTATATATGCTATGTTAGAACTATCTAAGTTATTTGAATAATTAATTTATACTATAATGGTAATTTGAAAATATTTAAAAAATGAAAATTATAAATATATAATATAATTATATATTTATATAATTTAAAATATATATAATATAAATATATAATATAAATTAAATATAATATAATATAATATAATATATATTTATATATAATATATTATATTATATTTATAATATTATACAATACAATATAATATAATATAATATTATATATTTAATAATTATATATTTTATATAATTAATATATTTATATTAATATAATAAGTAATGTAGTAACTGTGTGCCGATATAATAATAATTTGATTCTTCATAGATAACTGAGAAAAGTATAAATATAAACTTAAAAAAGATAATAATATGAAATTACACTTTATCTTTTTAATGATAAAAATGTAGTATTTATTGAATATATCTTATTTATATTATTCTCAATAGCATTAAATAGTAAAATTTGTAACTGTAAAATTTGTTCATGATAAATTTCTCAAATGTTTAGAGATCCTATGAGTAGAAAACAGAAATTCTATAAATAAATTTCAAAGCTTAGGAACTAAAATCATCGTAGACTCTTCGTCTCGTTTCGTTTCTGAAAGTTTAGTTCCTCGGAGAAAGGCACTTGAGAGAGCTGTGATGATGATTTACCTATTTAAAAGACACGCATTGGCTTACTAAACTTCTTTAACGGACAACGGCCGCGTTGTATTCGTGGCTGCGGCCAATTAGCCGCGAATCTTGTTAAGAGGATCGCGAAACGAGGAAAAAGAAGAGAGAGAGAGAGAGAAAGAGAGTAACAAATAAAGAAAGAGAAAGAAAGAAAGAAAGAAACACGTGAATAAGGTCCATTTACGTGGGTAGTCTTTAAAAACAGAATATACAAATTTCATTATTACGAATTAATCTCTCTAAGTTTACCTTCAAACTCGTGTCGTTTATAATCTCTTGATTTACTTTGAGTAATATTCATATGATGCTTATAATCAATAATCTCTTACCGGTTGTACCATATCCGGGATATGTTGCTCCGTGTGAGGTCAATACGATCGTGGTAAGACATTAAGCCTAGTTGCAAGTAAACTCGACGACAACTACGACGACGACTACGACGACTACGACGACTACGACGACTATGACGACGACGACGTTTACCGTCGGCAAAAGCTGGTAATAAAGACTAATTGAGATTAGCACTAGCTTTACTTACAGGTTTGTAAGTGTTAAAAAGATGATCTTGGAAGAAAATGTTGAAAATAGGTAGTTCTTTGGTATTAAGCCGACATACTGTGAATTCTCTTTGAAATGAAATCTTTTCTCAGTTCTCACCGTTTTCGAAAGCTACACGCTTGTTCATCTTATAGTAAACGTTAAACTTGTGTGACTCGCAGACATGACCAATTTAGGTATTCCATTCTCTCCGTGTTATTCTTACGTCCGTTTCTGTCGGTAAGGATAGCCAAAAAACAAGAGACAACTTATAAGGGTATCATCAGGGTCGACAGGTAGCCGTACACTTACCCTGACGGCCACCAGAAATCAATCAAGGTAGCACTCGCAAACAGGTAACCATAGTTATCTACTCTTTACTTATATATGTGTTCTTTCTATTAACTTCATCGATAAGTATTAATGTCTATACTCTTTTTATAGTTTATATTGCAATAAACAATACTAGTATTTTATTTGATTGTAAAGAAACTATTGATAAGTATACTACGAAAAATACTAATATAAAAATAGCAATAGAAATAATAGTAAAAATATTGTTACTGTTCATTCGGGCGTAAAATACTAATGTTATTTCTGTACATACTAATTATTAATGTTGTTTATATAGTATGTACGAGTACCAAGAAATAATATTTAATTTTTAAATACTATAAATATAATAAATATAATAAATTATTATATTTATTTTATATATTTTCATTTCTATTAACACGTTCGTCGCCCAGCCCGTTTCGGTTGAGTTTCTCGCCAAGCCCAAAATTCTACTGTCAACGCGCCTACGTAACGTAAAGAAGCGATAAGTAGAAATATCAACAATGCGACCCTAATATTATGGTTATATTATATTATTATATTTTACTTAGCGGAAATAAAAAAATATAAAACTATCTTTTATTTACCGAAAATAGTTTTGTTTCGAAATAGGAAATGTAGTAGGAAAATTTTTCCAACTAAAAATACTATAACTTCAACAAGAAGAGCGTCACCATATACGGTGACGGGGTCCTCCAGAAAAGCATGATTTGAATTAATCAATAAATAATGTCGAATCGTTTAATTGTTTCTTTTCTTATTATTAATATTTTAAATATATAAACGACTCTCTTGTATTTTGTATATTAAAAATTTCTATCCCAAAAAAAAAAAAAACTTCGAATTATCGATTGATTCAAACTATTTGAAAAAGGGCAAGGTTATTTCCTAAAAATTCGATCTGAATTATTAACTGCGCAATAAGTCAAAGTGTAAAGTATTCTTTAAAACACATTAACGAGAATTAAAATGATACATTTTTATCAGCCCCTATTAACTCCTCATGTTGACGTAAACTTTTCTACAATGTATGCATGCGAATTCTTTTTATCTTTTACTTCTGTATAATTCGAAATCACTCGTGCATAGTACGATTAAAATGACGACGACGATAATTGACAAATGTTTGTAAAAAATACTTTTTGTTTCTTTTTTTTATAATATTATGTTCCGCTTGCCAATAAAAATTAAAAGAAAATTTTCCTTTGTGAATAGTTATTAGCGTTAAAAGATGATATCACCGATACGTCCAGCATTACCTTTGTAGGAAACAATGTAAGTGCCAATTAAGTAGCAGTTAATTGTTTTTTATCTGACAATGAGAACAAATAGGATTGGCACTTATAGCGCTTAAAATATCTAAATGATGACACATTTGGTTTTTTTTTTGTTTTTTTAATAACAAAAATGCCACATACAGGATTTTTTTAATTACTTGAACTATATTAACACGTTAAGCGCCACGTCGGTCCCTAGGGACCGACGCTAGACTTTCCGTTCAGGCCACGTCGGTCCCTAGGGACCGACGGCAGACTTTTCGTTCTTCTATCGCGGCGCGTGTGTCCGTCTTTGCATACTTGTGAGACTGAACATTTAAATTATGCGATATCGGTTTTAGTTTGGTCAATGCTTTAAGGATATCTATGCAACTGAGGATTTCTTACGCGTTTGGGCGTTATTAGGCCTCGCTTTTCGGGTTTTTCTCTACTACGACGGAGAAGGGACTATACGGATATAAACAAAGTATATACAAAGTATTTATTGCGATTTGAAAATGTCAGGCTCTCGAGTGCATCTTATCTACAAGTGGAGAGGTAAACATACGAAGGCAAGCCCCGGCCGGATTACGTTACCCGACATTTGTTTATACTCTGGCTCGCCTATCGGCGAGCGGCCCGGCAGAGCCCGCCTGACGGCTAACTGTGGCCTGAACGGAAAGGCACGCAAATTCGGCGTGGCGCTTAACGTGTTAATATATATATAAAAATATAAAATTCTTTGATAATTTATATTAATTACATTCTTAATTATGTTTAATAAAATTAAAACAAATCAAAAATTGTGTAAGTAATCCAATTATCAGAAAGTTTATTCTTATCTAATGAAAAATTGGATTGTTAATACTCTCTTAAAAAATTTACTAACACACACACACACACAGGACTCGTTAATTATTTACAAAATGTAACAATAAAAGTAATCTTAAAAAGAAGAAATAATTTAAACTAGAATACTAAAACCTCATATAACTCTTTGGAGCACAGTGGGATTAAAAGTGTCCTACCTTTTTGATACACCGTAATGCACATTGAGACATTTTTAGTCCCACCTCGAAATATTATTGCAATAGCTAAACAGTCTCATAAGATTATATTTCGTCCGAATTACGCAAAACAATTGGTTATTAACTCCTTTTTTATGTTTTTACATTATTACATTATGTAATATCTTTATTAATAAAAAAAATATACCAATTTAGTTTAATTTAAAACGTAATCAAATTTCTATGCAACATAGTAGAGCTATTTTATTATCTGAAATTCTATGCCGCAAAGAGATAACATGGTTAATTAGTTCCGCATTGTATTGAAACTGTGTTTTTAAAAGGCCATAAAAATAATGAAATTCGTGTTATAGGAGATTTGTTGAAATTAATGAATTCGTGCTAAATGAAAAACATGTTATAAAAATAACATCTTACAAGAAGAAAGACCGCAATTTTTGCATCGTGTTATACATTGGAACTATGTTTTAACCCTTAAAGTGCACATGGGGTGTTCGACACCCCAACAAATTTTTGATCTCTCAAAAACGGTACTGAATTCGAAAAAATGGGTTATTTGTCTAATGCCATCTAGTGTTAATTCAGATGAGTATAAAACCTATTCTATTTTTAAAAAGATGTATCAAGGTACTTTTAAAAAAATTGCGAGGTCTAAATATTAAATAGCGGCTTCAGGAGACGCGTTCAAACACCCACAGTGCATTTTAACTAACTTTTACCAAGTGTGCACTTTAAGGATTAACAGTACTGTGTTATAAGAGCCTATTGAGTGTATTCGTTTCGATCGATTAATTATCTTTATAGACAGATGTTAGAAAATTCGTGGAAGAAATGTTCTTTTCGTAGAACGAGATAGAAATGTCGCGAATTCATAAAGCCGATATGCAGAGGCATTAACTCGTTCTAACATCTGGGTCATCTCGAAGTGTTTAAGCACCGGTACGTTACTTCCTGGCACATTACTTCATCCACGACCGGTCTCGTGTCTCTCGGTTCTTATCCACAAAGAAAGATTAGGAATATACATACGAATTTTGTTCAAAATTCTTTAGAGACTACTAAATGAAATTCTATTTAAAAAAAAAAATAATAACAAACAAATAACCAACGAAGAAATATAATAAGAGTTAAGTATTAGGTTGGTGTCGAAATGATTTTAATTTGGTTACCTATTTTCCTAGTTACCTTCAATCTAATCGTGATCCTATATATGATATATATATATATATATACTTTATTATATAGAATAAAATTAATATTATTATTTTTATAATTTAGTATTGACCTTAAATTAATCGTGGGCGGAGAAAAAAAAGGCGAATTCTTGCGATTTTGTTGTACGAGCTTAAATTGAAATGTAAATTAGCGAAAACTGTTTGAAATGTAAACCATACTTTTGACTAAGAAACAACAAAAGTAAACATACAATTCAACATTAGTTTGTAATTGTGTGATATTAACGAAAGACTTGAAGGTGAGTAAAGTATTGACATCAATTAACTATTAATTAAGGATTATTATTAAAACGAACCAAAACTTACATTATTATCACGAAAAGTTGGGAAAAAGTCAATACTAATAGCATATTTAAAAAATTGTAATTATATTGATAATGAAATTATTTTCAAGAGATTTCAAAAGAGACCTCAAATATCATATCATGCTGTGACAAAATCATTAGTTTAAATAATAACGCTTATAAGATGAATTTCGTGTAAGGGATCATTGCAATACTATACCCATTTGAAACGAAGTTAGATTTACACTGCACGTCACACTTGCACAGAGAGAAAGAGAAAGAGAAATAGATAAATAGATAGATAGAAGGCTTGAAAGAGAGTGAGGACAGAACGAATGCGAATGCACCGATACATTCCCGCGTGTCATGCGACACCGACTCAAGGTTTACGATCGCTCCGTTTCCCGCCTTTTTCACGCGGTTCTCGTTACGTAAAAGCATCTCGAGTGTGTAGTCTCTTAACTTGAGATAGAAAGAAAGAAAAAAAAGAAAAAAAAAAAAGAAAAAAAGAGAGAAAGAGAGACGTTCTCGATATTTTCGAACGTTCTCAAGCTTTAAAAGGAAAGGTGAAAAGTAACGCCAGAGTCTCTTATGTTTATGTTGATATCAAAAGATAAATAATAATCAAGATCGAGGAATAACCAATCATACTCAAATTGTTTACCTATCATTGGATAATCCCTAACAATTAGATTTGATAGAAATAAAATGAAGAAAAACTTACCGGCAGCTCGATGCGGTCTTCTGGCCCAATCATCCTCCATCAAAGGTGCGACTCTTCTTGCTCGAAGCGTCGAAGGACAAAAAAGGACGATTAGAAAGATCGTCAACAATAGGCCACCGTGAAAATGCATCTTGTTGGATGTTTTTTTTTTTTTTTTATTAATGTCTTCTATATAGCACCCTGTTTATATGTTTTTTTTTCTTCTTCTTCTTCTTCTTCTTCTCCTCCTCGTTTCCTCTACCACTATAGTACTACGCACATATACATAGACACAAAGCACACTGAGAGTCCTCACACAGAGTCTGGTCCTCTTTCTCTTTAGTAAAAGACGTCTCTTCCCCCTTTTTTATCGTACTTGTCTTTCTTTCTCTTTCTTTCTTTTAGCTGGCACTCGTGCGGTACCTCTCAACGCATATAGTGCCTTCTCTTCCGTCTCTTTTCCTCTCTCACTACTTAACTATCTTCCTCTTCCTCTC